>NC_079530.1:14365760-14708260 GCF_003711565.1 Takifugu flavidus
TTGCAATCTCTAGCTTTTGTGTATGTAAATTATATATATTTTTATGTTGTTTACTTGTGTGGGACTTTTATGTGATTATCTGGAATACACATCCATTCACATCGCACCATCAGACTCAATCTGACAGGAAGAACAAAGCTAATCAGGCTAATCAAATTTAATGATGCTGTTGGCTAATCAACAGGCATGTCGAGCACACGGCAGGTGGGATTCTTCGCTTAAGTGCCTGTTGCTACTTAAATCTTCAAGATGTTAAAAACATTGAAATTACAGGGTGTCAAAGATATTTTCTGTCTTCGCTGCACTCACTGATGCGGCCAGTGTAAGTTACACCATGCTAGATGAGACAGGCAGCAGCACAATGGGAGCTACTCATATGGATCTGGCTGCGGTATGAAAGTGAAAATCTGATCCAGTGCTCCAGGCACGAAAGACTGCCTTGGACTTGAGAGGATCTATTTTCACGTCTGTATAAAGTTCTCTTAAATGCAACAAGTGTGCTGCCGGCCCCGGAGTCGGCCCTAAGGGTTGCATTTATGTCCTCTTTTCCACTACTTTCTGTGTTGAAACACTGATAAGAATTTGGAAATCAAGGTTATTGGGGTTATGAGGGGGTTAGAAGAGGAAACAGGTCATTACATACAGCAAAACATACAGCAAAATGTGGACAAAGAGATCTTTACAGCTATAACCAAGTGAAGTAGTGCAGTAAAGTTACTGGCCTCTTGCCCCATGCCATTCCCACTTTGGTGCGCTGTTTGAAGATTAACAGCAGGCCTCTTCAATAGACCACCTCCCTGCATGCCCGGCTTCCAACATTTCTTTTCCCTTCCAGCCTATTTGTTCTCAGTAACAGCTTTAAGAGACAATATCTGTCACTGTGATTGGGACCATTAATGTTTTCATGGCCAGAAAATGATGAAGAGCAGCACACAGCGACACTAAAGCAACATTATTCTCACACTTTAATTGCACGGCACGGTGTGTAATTCTTCAACGGATTTAAAATAAATGAAAAACATTCTACTGACATAATGTCAAAATATTTGCTGGGGAGGAAAGTGCACATGGAAAATACAAGTCCAAACCATGCAGCAGTGGTTGCAGGAGGAAACTGACAGCCATTCCTTTGACAGAGATGGGCCTCTGATGAGCATTTAATTGATTCGTCAGCAGCAACTAAACGTCGGTTTTGTGTCCAAGCTCAACTAAGTTAAATAGGGAGACCATTTTCTCCTGACACATGCTCTGGCACCCATACAACTGGGGCTCCTGCCAACATACCACCCCTGCAAACCCAGAATGTAATGTGGACTCTGAATGAGACATAACAGCTTCAAGGGAATCATTCAAAATAGACAAATGTGGGGTTTTGGCATCTCTCGATGTGTGTGTGTGTGTGTGTTCTTTTTTCATCCAGTCTTCATGTCAGCACCAGACAATTAGAGCCCTGACCCCCTGTAGGCCTCGCTGGTCTTCGGCCTGTGAAAGCATGGGAACCGTCAGAGGGTGAAAAAAAACCTGGCAGCTACTCCACAAGAACATGGTTCAGCTCCCTCCGACACACACATGTGAGCATAAGCGTACTCACTCGGTGGCGGTTAAGGGGTTCACCTCCCCACAGCCTACCCAGTGAAGCATGCCGAACTCTGACCCCTCTCATTATCTGCCCAGACGCTGAGGTTTGGGCTGGGGTGATAACCTCTGAACCCTGACTTTTAACCCAGAGGTCTGGGCTGGACCATGCTAGGATAATCCTGCCTGGATTTTAACAGGGAAAAGCAAAGAGAGCAAGCTTTCCGGATGAGACAATATTTTGGATATGTTCCTGGAGATGAAAATGTACCGAAAATATACCCAGGAGAAGCTGCTTATGATGCCTCTGTGCTGTGTATGTAGTCCAGCTGGTCCAGTGGCCTGACCCTTCCTAATTTTGCACTTCTGGAGGCCTTCTTTTGTATGTGGCTGAACTTATAAAGTGCAGAATTACAGCCTGTGCCTCTGGAATTACATGGAGTTTATCCAACAATTCTGCAGTAATAAAGTTTATAGTGAAGAGTCCTTGAAGAAAATTGAAAGGGACTTGTGAAGCATGCTACTGAGAAATAAAGACAAGCCTTTTATGAGCAGCACTGGTGATGAAAACATCATGACCATCCTTTTTATCATTCAGTCCATTGTGGTAAACAAAAAGTGGGACAACAAACCAATTAGCAAGGCATCATGCCAAGCATGTACGTGCAATTAATCATCACAGTCAGTAAAAGGACAGTGAGGCCAAACATGCTTTAGAGCAAAGCAGGCATGACCATAAATTGCAAGTTTAAAATAAACGTAACTTGTTGCTTTGGTTTCCCTGAGCCGTTTCACAATGTGTGACTTGCCGTGTGCTCTAAGTGCTGCCTGTGTGAAGGCACTGAATCACTTTTCACCATGTTCAGCTGCGGTGGCTGCAGCGTTTACCTTTCTGCATCGCACAGACCGAGCCTGCAGCAGCAAAATATACAAGAGCCAGAATAAAAACATGTTGTACTGTGTGACTGCGGGGCAAACATCACTCAGTCAGCTGGACTGTGTATTCACAGTACAGCAAACCGGCCCTGACAACACTCCCAGAGCTGCAGAGCAGAGCAGCTATAGAGCTTCACAGTTTATATGTAGTTTCTGCACCATGACGCTGCACACACATCAGCAGGTAGATGGCAGTTAATCTGATATGTAATGGCAATTACAACGCATTCGATCAGTTGTTGGATAGTAACCTTTTAAAATACTGTAATGAATTTGTTCTGTCTCCTCAGTGCCAAAGGTTTGTCCTCCATGTGATAATGAGCTGAAAGCAGACAACATCATGGAGCACTACTGTGCCAGTGACTTTGGTGAGTACCAGCAGTCCAAAAGACTGGCTCTCGTAAGCAGAGCTACTATTGCCTTTTTTGGCTGCAGGTAACAAGATCGGTTGCTAAGCCTGTTTATAATCTTGAAACATGAAGTGTTTGAAAACCCTGAAGTAGGTGAGGGTTTTATTTTGAGCGGTAAAGTAGACTGGCATGGGCTTCAAGTAGGTTATTTTCTTTATCCTATAATGATGTTTTAGAGTGATAAAGAATGGGAAAAAATGTTTGACTTTAACTGTCTTCACTTGAAATGATGAGAAACTTTACAAGAATTTGATGATTAGTTAAAATGAAGGTTGGAAATTTGTGAGAAAAAAAGTGATTTCTGATGATTAAACCCGTAAATTGAAACAAATTGTGGTAAAATATTTAATAAACTTAAAATACCCCAACAAATTTAATATAAGCTATTTCCTAAGTCTACACAGTTTTCCTTTCTTTTTTTTTTGTTAAATTCAGCCTAAATTTGAATTTACTCCCCAAGCATATAAATGGTAAAATCAAGTAAACATATCATGATTAAAATGTTTTATAAGGTTAAAGAAGTTTAATAAAACACAAACATCAAAATGCTGATAACATTATATCTGCATTAGTCGATTTAAGAAAACATTTGTTTGCATGCATTTGTGCACTCATGTTGCAGCAACGAAATGAGCTAAATTAATATTTAATAATTTATCATCATTTAATAACATAATTACAGGATTTCTTAAGAATCCTCTGACGAAGTGTTGCTTTGGTACAGAAAATCACACAAACACATTTGTTCTTTTATTGTGAGGATTTTGAGGAACGATGCATTTTCTAGCCCTTACTCAAAACCATAACCCCATTCTAACACTAACCGTAAAACTGAGTCTTAACTCTCAAACAACTCTTTGAGGGACAGGGACCAGCTAAAATGTCCTCACTTTCCAACAAAGTCCTCACTTTGCAGAGTAAATTTGTATTCCTGTCCCCACTACATAACATAGACAAGAACACACACACATACGGGTTTCCTTTAGTTATTGATGATTGTGATTGGATAAGGCATGATGATGAGTAAAAAAAAGTTGAGATAACCATGATGAATGGATTTGGAGACCAGTGCAACAATGACTCCATCACATCGCAGGCGTCCAAGCGCAGTTGCTTGCTCAAAGAAAAACCTGGTTGTTCTCAGCATTGATGGATAACTCCTCTATTCTCTGTAGATGATGAAAGATTAAAGGTGCAACTTCAGGATACTGGCCAGGCCGCACATTAGAAGGGAGGGCTCAAAGTGACACCGGGAAGGAAAATATGTAATCTTTCCATCTTCGGTGAACAATGAAGGCCCCCATTCTGACAAAAAAAAATACACATACTCTAATAAAAACAACACATAAAAACATACACGGTGTCAGAAAGAGTAACAAGTGAGACTAAACATGGACAACAGGCATCTCAGTGAACATTCCTTCTTGTAGAACTTGATATCACTGAGCTTATGGTGTAAATGTGTGTACAAAGCGATGCTTGTGTAAGATAAGTTTATGCTGACAAGCAGTCAAGCTGTGAAATGGCCATCTTCCAACAGAGCTGACTGCAAAGATATTCTTCTCACCAAATCTCTGGCTGGCCTGTGATTAATTTCACCTGTCAAAATGATCATCCAGAGAATTCCTTTCTGCAATGTTTTGCAGGTAAATGTAACCGCTTGCATGTACCAGTGCGGATGTATAAACAGCTCGACTGGAAACTCGAGTCTGTGCTTGATAAGCTGGAGTTTACGTTAACAGATCTAATGTGCAGGGCTTTCTTTGCTCCGTGTGGGAATTTGGCTCTGCGTTGGAATCATCTCTCAGCTTCCATTCAGTTCATATCCTAGAAGTACATACTGTGTTATGCTCCGATGGGGGACCCAGGAATGTCATTTTCATGCACAATTTTGTTGACATTTGCCTTGCAACCATGAAAAAAAAGGAAAAAACATGTCCCAGATGGACACAGAAAACTGTATCTTTATTTTTATTTCCTGCTCTCCACCTAATACATAGAAAACACACATTTATAGTGTTTACTTGGTCCTTATTGTTGTTGTCCTCCTTAAACACCACCGATTCCATTCCTGCACAGGAAAACTTAGACAGACTCACAACAATAGAGGTCACAGTGATCCTTGTAGGTGACCATGAGACTTAATCTCATCTGACGTCAATATACTTAAATTCCTCAATAGCCTAACCTAGTGGTGCATTTCATCACTACCACTGAAAATAAACAGTGTTTACATAAAATCCATGTTTTAGATCTGTAATAAACAACCTTCTATGAACTGGTCATAAATAAAAAAACCTGTCTCTTTTTTTATGCTCCCTGCAAGATGCACCAACATCTAGTTATTCTACACTGCAGGGGAGGTAAAATGATGATACCCAGGAGGCGCATAAATCGCTGCTTCTTTAGCACAGAAAAAAGACCAGAAAGGAGGCATAAATATGTCTTTTATAGAGTGGAATAATGCAAACCAAATATATCTCTTTGTCCCCCGCCAGCCCTCAAGATGAAAATAAAAGAGGTAAAGAAGGAGAAGGGTGATCGGAAGCTGATCGCGGCACAGAAGAAGAAGAAGGTGCTGAAGCTGGGGGTGCTGAGGAAGAAAGACCTGAAGAAACTGACCTTGTACATCAAGAATGGGGCGAACTGCCCGTGTTCCCAGCTGGACAGCCTCGGGTCCAACTTTCTCATCATGGGCCGCAAAGTGGACCAGCAGCTGCTGCTGATGTCTATTCACAAGTGGGACAAGAAGAGCAAGGAGCTCAAGTTTGCCATCAAGTACATGAAGTCCCACCAGTGTCCCACCTATCACACCGTCTTCCAGTGACACTCCCCCTCACGGCTGCCTTCACCTGAACCCCGCCCCAGTTTAAAACCTGTTACTATTTTATAACAAATACTTGCAAAGATGGTCAAGCTTTTATATTTGCAGCTTTAAACGCGAATCAGGCAGGCCGGGTGGTGCTTATCTTAATTTTATTAGAATAAAATCAATAAAAGGGGGGATATTGCAGCCTGGCAAGAAATATTTAAAAACTCCCAAAGCATCCAGATTTTATTTCTCGTATTCCTTATTTTATTTGTCACAACAAACCAGATTCGCAAATATTTAATGGCTCAATCCAATTCTGTTTTACTCTTCTGATATCGTAAAAACCAATCAGTTATCATATTTTACTGCATCTTTAACATGTAGATTGTAGTGTTAAGAAATGGGAGGATTTGAGAGAAACATCGTTTAACGTATCCTGTTTGCGAAGGTAAAATGGACAAGAGAGTGAAAGTTGAGTTTATTTTAGTGTAAAAAAACAACAGATACTTTGGCTGTGCTGAGGGCCAGTGTACACGTACACGGAGTTCCCAGGAACAACATCAAATCAGAAATATGTAAATGATCTGCTTTACTGTATATTGTATGACTTTATGATTTAGGAAAGTCAAAGGGATGTTAGAAATCTGTCTTTCTGCTGGGGAAAGAAGTCAAGGATGGACAGATGCTTCCAGATGATGATGAAGCTGCCACCGACTGTCAACAGCACAGATGAGAAGAAGCGATGGACACTTGAATTCATTTTACTTATACGAGAGAGGAAAAGAGGTAGAAGGAAATGTGAGAAGAAACAGAAAGAAAGAAGAGAAAGAGACTCTTGACCGAACCCGCTGTAGTGGAGACTCGTCTGATACTTCCTTTGTTACTTCAAATGACTTTTTTTCCACTTTCCATTTTGAGAGCGTCAATAAAAGTGATCTCGTATGAATACATCAGTCACACACGGCATCTAAGTCCACTCTCTCTGTAGTAGGTAAAAGTTTAACCTTGGCAACATTTTTCTAATCACATAACCTGTAAGTAGCTTTGTTACTGAAATGCTTCCTTGTTTTACAAAAAGAAAATGAATAAAACATATTTGAAAAATTATATACAATAACTGTTTGCCATGTGCCTTTTTAAAACACCATGAGGTCAATGCCACATCCATCCTTTTTCTCTTTTCTGTCATCGATTCAAGTTTATTTCTGATTTTGTCTCTGCTCCTATTTAGTAAAATTGAAAATTGTTTCATGTACCTTTACTAGATTAAAATGTTTGAACAAGATTTGAACTCTTTCTTTCCCCGAGGTTTGAGATAACAGTGAGCAGGTTTTTATATTTGTCTGCTCCTGTCACTATTTACCAGAAAATCTGCTCTTCCTCCTCCTCCTCTTCCTCTGTTCTCTCTTTCCTGCCCGCATGCTGTCAACTTTGGACCATTTAGTCCTGCATTCGTTCTGCACAGTAAATCCACATGATAACAGCCATCAAACAGGCCTCTTAAGGGAATTAGAAGAACCCTCTGATTGGACAGTAACACTTTATGGCGCAGAAAATCTCCATCGCTTCTTCTGAGTCGGGACGCATCATCAGAAATTCTTTGTGACAACAACAGATAGTTTAATTATCAGTCGCAACTTTTGCTTCATATTCTTTACATACTTTGTAACCGTGGCGGTGAATCTTTGCTATAACTTCTTCCAAACGCAGGTTTGTCACTTCAGTATGTCTCTTTCACCTCCTTCCTCCCTGGTATTGCATGTGCAATCTTCCTAAAATGAATAAAAGCCACGTGCCGTGCGCTGCAAAAACGATTACACTATGAAAACTGCAGCGGTAGATTTGGACATACTTGGAAACACACAAGTGCTGCACGCTTCAGATCATGTGCTATGCGTCGGGTGTTTCATTTTAAAGGAAAAAAAAAGAAACTGATGCCGAAGGAGAGAGCAGGCCGCGATGTGACCAACCAGCTCTCAAATCGAAACCATTCAGAGCTTCGGCCGTCCAGACGCGCACATTCGCTGCAGTTAAAGTATTTTGGCATCTTTGTTCTCCAGAATGCAGAATGAATCAGTTGTGACATTGCACAATGTTTATTGTCTTCCACCCATATTTCCCGAAATGTGGAGACGTTTGGAAGCATTTGAAGCGTGAATGCCAGCAGAGAGATGGACAGTTTCCATCTGAGAGCGGGGTGCGTACGCTCCAAACTGTGGAATACCAGAAACTGGAAGGAGCAAGGCTGATGCATTAAAGCATATTGGACCGGGTGTTCTTTAATGTACGACCTCTAAACTGGCAAATTACCTGTTAGTGGATCAAAGCGCTAAAAACACAAAGATTCCTGAATTCTGAAAAGGAGGAGGTATTTGTTGGAGTGCAATGACTCTCTGGAGCAGAATCCAATCTCATCTAACGTAGAATGTCAAGCTGCTTTTATAAAAGGAGATGCGGAACGTGAACTGAAAAGTGATGAAAGGCTTGAGAGCAAAAAGGTGAAAAAGTGGGTAAAAACTTGGCTGGGCCCCACCGACGTCCATCATCGCCTCCTCAAAGGTCACTTAGTGTGTGCGGTTAATAAGGGTTTGATGAGGGACACGCGACACCAAGAAACATGCACACGCTCTGACGACAGGGCTGACTTTCATCAGGGAAGCCCTTGATTGAAACAAGCCTCAGTCCCATTAAGCATGCACGCACAATTGACTGGCTGGATCCACACGGGTGCACATGGACTCAACAAGAATGGCACCGTTGTGCGCTTAATTGCAGTTTGTCAATATAATGAAGCTATTTTATAGTTGAACGGCGTTTCACACTCACACCCTTCTGTCCTGCAGGCGTTTGGGAAGCTCGACGGCCAACAGGTTGTCCCAAATTTGCAATTGTAGTTTTGCAACATTTCTTTTGAAAATAGAGTTTTTTATAAATGAGTTACTGCAGACGCACACAAACACACGTCTCCTCAAGTTTAATCAGATCTGATAACCCATTGATATAATATTCCGGTGAGTCAGGCAGTCCTTGCAGCATCTCCTCACCCATTCAAACAGCATCAGACGGTCAGCCAGACCTTCTGGACCCAACCACGAAACCACCTGGGTGCAGGAAGGGAGAACGGGGAAAATTGAGCATTCATGAAGACCAAGAGTGAGAGAGGGAGTGCTGGCTCCCACCCATGCCCTGGTTTAGTGGAAGGAATCAAAGGGTGTTTCCATTTTTCTGTGCGGTTGTGTGTTTTCTTGAGTGTGTTTGTTGGTATTTGTAATTGTGCCGACATGCCTTTAGAAAGACCTCCGGTGAGGCCCGTACTCATTTTCTCCATGGAATCTGAAGCTTTCTTTGGATGGAAAAAGGCACATTGAAGAGGCTTTGACACAACATTGCTCTCATTAGCATGCACATGTTTTAGCTGCGGCTCACTGAGCAATGAGTTACAACTATAAATCTCCCCAGATCCTTTTTAGCCGTGGTTTCTCATGCTTTTGTTTCATGAAACAGCTGGCGAGAGCCCTATAACAATGCTCATTTCATCCCTTTCTCATTACTTTGTGTCAGTAAAATCATGTCGTTATTTATTCTTTGTGCCAGCTAACTCCGAAATGGTTATGGATCAAAATGAGGGAAGTAGAGGGGTTCATTTTTTTATCTATCATTTTGACCACTTTGTTAATCTCAGTGTCACTTCATTTGTGAGATATGAGTCATAGAGTATTAATGAACCCACACTAGATCTTAATGTTGGCCAAATAATATGGGGTTTGCACTTCAAGGGACACTTGGGAAGGTTCTGCTGGGACATTTTTATGCTGTAGATTCTCACACACAGCAGAATTACACCATAGATGGCTTATAAATTCAGCTCCAAAGGTTTGATGCAAACTTTTCTTTATGAGCAACAGTGCACAATCCTCGAACTCCTCTAGCACTGTGCGGTACCTTACTTAATGGACATGCTATGATACGCTTCTCTGGCATCCTTCCCAATATGAACAGATGTAAACTGTACCACTCTGAACTGTATTAACACAGTTTAGATTAGTCACTGGTCGAACTGAAGCTTTTATTTCTCCATCCGCACTTCCATGTCCCACACTGGCACACTGTCACTGTGACAAATACCTGACAGCCAGCCTGTTAGGGTGTTGAGATTGGGGGACATAAAACACACACGTACACACGCACACACATGCACATACCAAATAGGGCAAGGGGACAGAGGAGGCAGAGAAGAGCGTGGGCCGGATAAGAAAATACCTCTGGGCTCTGGAGGGGCTCGGGCTCTTGGAAACAATCACATTGACCTCAGTGTCTCCACCGCAGTGGAAAATGAATAAATTAATAGGTGGAGAAGAAGGCCTCCCATGGGCAGGGTCCTGAAGCCATCTGTGAAGGCCATCAGGGCGTCCCAAACCTGCTGTTTCCCCACTGAACCAATATGTCAGGCCGGAGATTTACAGCTGTATGGAAAGCATGCGTGTGTGCACACACAAACACACACACGCCTACACACACCTGAGAACTGACGTGCTGGCACAGACACTACCATTGAAGCGAATATGCAGAATTATTACTAAATATGCAGCCATACAAGTATATTTATACACACATGTGCCAGGATGCACAAGTAGACACAAATCCAAAGCACAAACACACGAGTGGAAGTAAAAGTTTGCCCACGTGTGCAGTGATTTATACCAGTTTGGAAAGATGAGCATCATCCAATAAATACAGCCCCCCCCCCACCCCCTCCAAAGGCCCGTTGACCTCATGCTCTTTCTGTCACACACACAAGAGGAGAGGTCAAGGCCACGCAGGGATGAGCGGGGCTCAGGTCACAGGGAGGTGAAAATGTGCATGGGTGTGAGTTCACTCTGGTGGAACAAGGGCCTGTGCTCTACCTGCAGGGTCAGCAGCCCCCATGTTTTGTTCGTGAGGTCATGAACTATGAACCCCCCATTAGACATCAGGGATGAGTTGGTAGCATCAGGAGTGACATCGCCTGGAGGCCTTCCTGTGGGAAGCAACTGTGGGAGGCTGGGCATTGGGACGTGCAAAAGAATTCAATTTGCAAATTATTAGGGCAAAGAATCCGAACTGAATCAATTATAGGTGGATGTTGGCAACTTTGCCGCTAACTTTCTTCAGTAAAACGAGGCTGCGTGAGAAGAGAACAATTAGCTAACATACAGATCTACCTGGTGACGGCAAGAAATATGCTGATGAAAAACAAGTGGAATAAAGTTTGCTGCTATAAAAATTCCCATAAACCTGCACTAAATATATTGCTCTCAAGTTCTCTGATGGTATTTATCCTCCGTCAGACATGTATGGCTGGATCACTTGATTCCCCCCCATGACTTGATTCCTCTCCCACACCCAAAAAAAACCAAAAAACCAGTCTCTACGTTGCCCAGCTGCCTAAAACAATAACCCCACCAAATGCAGCCCGGCCACGCCAGGCACGGCTCTTCAGTGTTTGAAGTGTTTATGGACATTAATGAGCCAGCATTTCAAAAGAGCAGCACATGTTTGGCAGAATTTAGCATTTGGGCAAGAGGAAAAAGCATGTTTGAGTGGAAACCTTTTCATGAAGACTTGTGTTGTTTTACTGAGGATTGTGTGGTCTCCGTTTGAGTACCCACGGGATGTCATAACACCAACTGTCCCGCCACAGACACAAAGAGCGGCGATGAAAAACAGGTGTTTTAAAAGAAAGTTTTAATGTTTTATACCAACATGGGGAGCGATGGACATGAACCAGGTCCAAATTATACACTCTAAGTTACATTCTATGCACACTAACGGCCCTGTACAAACCAAAACCAAACTATTTATGATGATTTTCACCACGGACGACGATGTCAGCGGCATTAATTTACCAGTTCAGCGGAAAGAAAGGAAAGTTATGGAGGCAGTTAGTTCAGTTTACAATCTGCCCCTGTGTTCTTACCCTCAGGCAAATAAAAAATCAGTGGTTATAATTTTATTTGCCTTCATGGCCGCAGAATGTAATAGAAAATGGTTTTTTGGGTCACTTTTTAAACTGTGATTAACAATAATGGTACAGGTACGGGTCGATTAAAGCAGTATCATTTGTAGCCCAGGACCCAACATATGTAGCTCATATATGAACGAGGTCCCGCAGAGAACATCAGAACAGGCAACTAAGGGCATGGATACTGTTCTGCATTACTGTGTTTAAATAGTGGCTCTTGGAGTCTCCCCCAAAACAGTGAGTAGTTAATGCCTGAATTTTATTTTATTTTTTTCTGGGTGGGGATAATTACCCCTTTAAGCAGTTGAAATGTAGTTATTCAGCCAAATAGTGTTTTGATTCTCTTTTACTGAAAATTTTCCACAACCGGTTTGTGATACTTAGAAAACACGTCTTTCCATTGAATATTAATCAGTTTTAATGTGGCTGGTATTTGAGTCTGATGGTTTCAGAGTTTCTCTGGTTTGGCCATGTCAGTGCGTATTAATCACATCCTGGGGTCCCTTCAAGTGCCTGGTTGCTGTACGCCTGCGAATGGATCACGTTATGTGGTACTTGGTTGGTATTCCGTGTTAAGCTCTCAAACACTTGGCCTTGACTTAGTCCTGATCTCAAACACCAGCGACTATGTCTGGTGTTATTGGTGCTGTCAGGACCAGAACTGCTTCTTCAGGTGAAACTCAGCAGAGGGCTTCACGATTTTGACAGAAGGACTTTTCAAATCCTGAATGAACACTGAAAATAACCCAGGGGGTAACATTTTTGAATCATTTCTGTTTTCTGCACAACATTCCAAAACATACAGTGGCGCCGTTATTATGAAAAGTGTGGTTTTCCCCTTTAGAAATGACTTACTTAATAAATTATTGCCTGTTTAATAGAACACTCATTTCTTGAGCTTAAAAAAATCTAAAATTAACAGCTTTAATAGCTTGTGTGTTGGCTGGGAAAAGAAAGGGTTGGAAGCCAACACTTTGGAAAAAATAAAAAAATATAAAAATGAATTCAATTAACCACACAAATGATCCAGTAAGCAACAGATACTGGCCAGAAGGAATAAGCAGCTTGTGAGATGGAGAAAATGAGTGTGTGTGACCACATGTGTCCGTCCTGACAGCCAGATGTTAATGATTTACTCGCTTGCCGCTCAGCTTAGGCGGGCTGGAAACTTGTGATCGGCTTTTACACGTCCTAACAACGGGAATGAAGGAACCCCGCTCACTGTCCTCCACAGAAAGTTTCCCACATATTCCGCATACTGATCGCTGGCCAAGACAAGCAGAAGGTCGCTCGGTTCAGCAGACTGTCTTTGGAGCCTCCATCCAAAGCTTTAATTATTTTTTCTCCTCATCACTCTATTTTTTCCTTGCCAGTAATCTGCTATCTCTCGACACCGTGTTTGCGTCTGGGTGTCACTTTCAGGGGTCTGCTGCTTGGGGATGGCATTCACAGCGCCTCGGTCAACTTCGCCGATTTAATAAAATCCTCAAAACCCAAACTGCCACTCACGCTAAAAGTAACTAGCGTGGTGGGAGAAAACTGACCTGAGAGCAGTCTACGTGGGTTGTGATGACGTCACCACGCCGTAGGATGTTTTAATAAACATTTCAGGCCTAATCCTTCAGTCGAAGCAGCGCCACAGGTCCTGTTAGCCCAGATGACGCCACACCGGGGCGTCCTCAGGTGTGTTGGGATGAAACAATTGTCAACAGGGATCGTAGCTTATAACCAATAAAATCGCATACATTCAGATGGGCTGGTTTCAAGGAAAGAAGTGAACAGGCGTGCCCAGCATGCAGCTCACGGTCGTGTATGATAATCCCTTGACAAATGTGCCATAAATCCAGATTAAGTGTAGTAAAGTAACATTCCCTTTTTCAGCATGTGTTGCCTGAATGCGAGAAAAAGGCTTTTACTGGTCAAAGTAAAGGGCTGCATTTTTTGTTTTTAATTTAAAAATACACTTCCTGCCTTATTTATATCGGAAGAGTCAACAGACTGTGAATAGCCGCGCTTGTTACGGCCACGGTCTTGCAGAGATGTGCGGCCGAGCGGACCGCAGTCATCTTCAGGTCACCGTTGTGAGTGATGATGACACTCTTAATAGTTTCGACCTTCAGCTATCGGTGAGAGCTCCCGCAGCTCCGTCATCGCTCTCGACACAACCTCTGTCTCTGCCTGTCAACGCCAGCTTATAAAGAGAGTCTTCACCCACGGACGCGTGCACGCTCAGTGGAGGCGCACAGAAAATACCTGGCGGAGCGGGGCAGCTGCCTCAGGATGGGGGATGAAAACCAAAAGGGAGATTACTGGACTGTGAATCTACACTGAAGAAAATAGGGGATTCTGATTATAATGGTTGCAGGAAGTCCCCCCCCCCTTCATTCATTGTCTCTTCCTGGAAGCTGGTGTCACTGCCATTGCCCAGTTATCAGCCAGCCCCCACAAATCCCGTAAGTCTTTGATTTCTCATCACCTTGTGCCCCCGATGAGCTGTCTGTGCTCAGTGTGTCGTCGCCACCTCCCCCAGGGGGACAGAGCCTTTTGTTTGCAAGGTGCGGCATTGAGTTCTGATAACCACAGACACTCACCGCCAAATTATTCCGAAGCTGTAACAGACTCAGGGGACATTACTGGCAGAGAGATGTCTCTTTGTCCTCTGCGCTCTTCCTGTATAGTAGAGCAAGCTGTAGAAATAACGTCTTTTGCTGAGTTTTTATTAGCCGCAGAGCATAAAAAATCCACAGTGGTGGAAGTATTTATCATGTAAATGTGTGTATTTGTAAGGGAATGTGCTGGGTTTGGAGCCAGGCTCCTCCGACTGCTCCTCCCCCTCTCTGATTTCACCGACTGTAGAGCCGCTGCTGCCGGCTCTGTTGATGCAGAGGGACGAGTCAACAAATCATCGACGTCCGAAGCCAAATGCATCGAACAACCCCCAAACTGTGCTGCACTGGCTCCTCCACACACAGACCGATATAGACACACACATGTGCACTTGTACATGCCTGTAATTAACCTCACGGTTAGCCTTGAAACATGCCCATCTGTCACTGATGTGAGTGCGTTTTATCGGTGTTTACCAAGCACTAACGTGATACAGTCACTCAGTACACAGCGAGCAGCTTAACAGCTCCTTAATTTAATTTCCAGGCACTAAGAATAGACCTTTAGCTCCCTGCCAAAGCAAACAGCAACATTTATTGACATAAATAAATAACTGAATGCAGTTGGACGTACCAGAAATGGAACAATTTTTATCATGCCTGTTTGTTTTCAGGAAAGGTCAAATGTGCCTTGTTTTTATTGCCATGTAATGGTTTGTGCTATATTTAATCAAGGCAATCCTCCGGCCTTCCGAGGAAGCCAAAACATTTATCCTCTCTTTATCTCCATGATAAAAGCGGGTTGCTCAGCATGGGTGTTCGATAACTTCTAAGAGGGAAATGCACGAGGGCGCTAATGATAAAGGCATGTAGACGTCCCTGAGAGTAAAAACTGGGTCACGTCTTTGTCGGAGTAACTGCAGACGAGACAGATGTGTGTATTCAGGAAGAGAGACTGAATGGCTGCTATAATTCAGGCTAACCTTCCAGAAAATGATGGCTTTATTGGCTAAATGTCAAAAAATGCCTTGGGAGGAGATACGGTATCAGGGGGGAGCGTTTGACCATGTGAGCACGCTTGGATGTCCCAACCCTTCTTGGTCAATGACAAATCATCTAGGGTGTGTGTGATGATGTTTGGGAGCAAAGGTTCTACAACCTTAGCAAGGTCAGACAATAATACAAACAGTGGTTTTGAAGGACTAAAGGGGTGAAGCCTCTGTCATTTTTAATATTTGCAGGTGATCTTTGGATTTTCAAGCATTTATGCCCAACCTTGACGAGCGGCCTGCGTAGCATCAAACCAGTGCATGTGTGCGTGTGAGTGAGCACAGGGGCCTCTCAGAGCACTAATGACAACTGATGATAGGCCCAGAAGAATAGTTTCAACCGCTGATGAAAGCTGCTGCGACACCGAGTGAAGGAGTGGTTCATGCTGAGGGCAGCTGGACCCAAGCACCTCCGAGATAAAGCTAATGACACAGCTATTTCAACATTTAACAGGGGCAAACAAAGAGGCAATACAAGGGGTTTCTTCAGCATAAAACACTAACAGGGTCCTATTAGAGGAGATTAGATTAGCATTAATGGATTACTTTTTGGAAAAAAAGAAAATCAATTTATGTGTTTAGTGTCGTGAACTAAATTGCACATAATGCAAAATGTATAGGGCCTGATACCATGATTATTGTTTATGTACAGAGTGGTTTGTAAAATTCATGGCAAATTCCCGCTAATTGGTTTCGTAGTCAGTGAGACCACTTGCCGATTACAAGATGTCCCCGTAAGTGTAGTGATCCTGTGAGAAGGGGACCAGTCAGGGAGGCCACCAAGACACTTCTGATTACTCTGAAAGTGTTAAAAGCTTCAGTTCTACATTCAAATGCACTTGGAAGACTACAAGAACAATTGGAAGAGACTGAACTTACATCCTGACCAGAGTCCCATCCTGACCATGAGTTATGGCAGTGGTGTAGGAAAGCCTCTTTGTAGGAGGTCCTGGAAGACCTTGAAAGGTGGAAGGAAGGAAATCCTGGACGAGAATCCCCTTTTCTATTACAAGAGAGCTACAGTTTGGAGAAGATTAGCTTTTCGTCAAGACAGTGGCCTGAACTGAAACTACACAGAAAAGGTCTAATGAAAATGAGGTGGGTGTTCTGGGAGGCCGAGTCCAGGATTGATCCCGACCAGACACGGCTGCCAGAATAGGGAGACCAGTGTCCTCACATTGAAGCTTTAAGATTTATCCAGGGGCTCTGGCAGCTACTTGAAGTGCGGGTGGACATTTTTCCGACATGCTTAACATCCACCAGTGTTACTACAGGTCATAAAAATATCAATAAAATCACAGGAGGCCTGGGTGATCCAGTATTTCCCCTGAAACTGACAAGAGCGGCTGCCTGAATGCGACTGGCCGTACGCAGGGAGCCTCGGCGGACACTCAAACGTTCGCACAGAACGAGCACACAAGCCATGTTAATCAGGCGCCATGGCCCATGTCAGACACATTAAAAACATTATTAAACGGGACACTTTGGATCGAGGCCCAATGCTGTGCTCTTTAAGAAGCGGAAATCAAAATCCAAATATCATAATCTGTCATGGAACAACATGGTCATATCCTTCCAGCAGCTTTCATACAGAAAAAAGAGCTCCATCACGGTCATAAAGCCTCATATTTGTTTTACTTTGTATTTTTGGCTACCTGTAAAGCACTTGGTTTTCATAGAGTAGACTATGAAAATATTTACTTGAAGGCTGAAATTTGTTGGACCTACAGCTGTAAGCCAGAAAACACTCGAGGGTTGAGGGTTTTCAGGCATGATTTAAGACAGCTGAAGTGAGGCTGGGACTGATGGCGGCTGACATAATCAAGCAGGAACTTCAAACGGCCGCGGGTGGAGGACTCATCAATCTGGAAACAGTGCAGAGGTGCTGCTCTACCTCGAGCAGATAGAATCAGATATCAAAGTTTGGAAGCCGTCCTGCTCCGTCCGAGCAGGAACACGATCGGGCTTTAAACCCCACAAAGCCTCACTGGGAAACCAACCTGTGGAATGCTTAAATACACTAACAATTCTGGGTATTACTTCGGTAACAGAGGACTTTCACTGTTAAACCAGTTCCTTGGCACATGACATATATACTGGTTTGAACTCCCTTTCAGGGGTGGTACGGTGGTTCAGTTCCAGTTCTGAAATGATAGTATGCGAAACATTCAGCATTCCTCTCTTAAGCCGGGAGTGTGTGGTAGCAACTCACTGATGCTACATCCAAACATCCTGTGGTAATGCTGATCAGCTTCTCACCCAGTTACACCCGATAAGAGCGGTTTGTTGCTGTAATATCAGTTCTTATCTGTTGCGGTTAAAAATGTAAACATCAGCCATTTTTATATACATATATGACTGTGCTCATCAGAGTGGTGAGAACAGCAATGTGCAAAGACAGCAGACACATCCTGTCTACACTGTGGAATACACGGCACCATTAAGGCCACACGCAACATTCAGGGAAGCTTTATCCTCCAGGCCGAGAGTAAAAATAGGCCTCCATTGTGAAGTACTGCAAGCAGAGTTCAACACAAACAACTTTGGTCATTTCCTGCACAGAGGCAAACAAACAAAAGAGGAAAAAAATAATGAATGATTCAAAAACATCTTCTGTTACACTTTTATCACTCTCCAGACCCTCTCTTTAGGAAATGATCATAGGAAATGGAGGGAAAGCCTTAAGGAGCAAGAAAATTATTATTTTTTTAAATGGACAAAAAATGTGAGACCAAACAGTGGAGAAAACGGGAGGGAGAAGGCCGACGTCTGAGTGTAGGAGACCCAGGAATGTTAATCCTCTTTGTATGTCTCCCACCAATGATTAAACTTTTCTAATATCAGGCATGGGGAGGAAAAAAAAGGGTCATAAATAGGTCAGCTGTGGGAGAGGAGGAAAAAACAAGACCTGAGCCAGCGGTTAGCACAGCGGTAGCGCTTTTAAATCACACTTTGCAAAGCCACAAACAAGCCCGTCTGCCTTACTGCCCGCAAGCAATAGAGACGGCCCGTTTAAGCAGAAGCAGGTGTACATTTCTGATAAGAAGGATGCTTTTTTTCTTCACCTGAAATTAAACACGCCAACGCTGATTAATCATTAACCACAATAGCTGGAGACCCCTGACGTTAAAAATACAACAGACCAGCCGCTACTGTGTGAAAACTGCTCAAGAAACTGTCAGGCTGAGTGGAGGAGTCACAGAGAACCACTTAGCGGCTACGCTACGCTAATCAGAGGTTAGAGGTCAGTGCCAAACTGTGTGTTTAACTTCCGTGCTTCCTGGAAACCGTGCTCTCCAGACGAAGATGAGGAGACAGAGAAGTGCAGATTTTCCAGAGCCAGGGGCATCCCCAAAGCTCCGGGGACGTATACTTCTTCCACTTCGCTTTCTCCCCCGCCCGCTTTCACCACTCTCAATGAGCTCCATCACTCCCAGCGCGTTTAAAGAGAGAAGCAACGTGGTGAAAGTGGAGGACAAGGGTGGGTTCAGCAGGGCGGGCATGTTTGTGTCTGTTACACACCGGTGTCAGCAGGGAGACAGATTGGAGAAGTATTTCCTTGCCTGTCAGAGGAAAGATCCTCTCACAGGAGGGCTCAGACATCGTAAATTCTCTGTGATTCTTTCCACGGCCTTCTGTCTGTCTTTCCCCTCTGTCACCTCTCTCTGAGCCCACATTTCAGTCCCAGTGTGAATCAGGTAAATGATATTATTTGGGCCCATTTAAGCACATTTAACGGACTGTTGTCAGCACCTGAGGTCAGATATTGTATCAGCAATCATTGTTCCACATCTCTGTGATCCTGTCATGTATGACTGTCTTTAACTGGGGGGCTTAATAATAAAATACACCCACTTAAGCTGTTTCACACGCTGTCACTTGTCTGTCTATATATGTTCTATCGTCAAACTCGCAGCTCCGATCATTAACATTCTTGCACTGAATACGAAGGCGTAGGAATGAGTCTCCCCCCTTTGAAGTTGATCCGGGGCTTCATGTTAACTTCATATTTATCTGCAGGACGTGAAACTGCTGCTCATCTCCTGACAAACGTGCGTCTGTGTGCAACGCTGACAGGCTGAGATGGATCAGAGGGGCTTCACCTCTCACCTCTTCCCCCGCGAGCCTGTTCTCCACACGTTCGCAGCGAAGCGAAGCAGCCACACGGCCACCAATGATGAATACGTTCAACGTCAGAATACTTTAGCCAGCGTGTCCTGTTCTACTGCTCATGGCCGCCCCCTTCTGGTCATGGCTGGTGGAAACGAGTTCCACACTTTATGCTCAGATGTGCGCTAACTATTAATCATGAATTTGATATTTTATGTAAAATTTCTGTGGCAGTCAAACTTCACTCTTCACCCTTCTGGTGACCAGAACCATTAGAACACCTGGCGGTTCTGAGAATACAGACCCTTTTATCCTCCAACACATGATGTCATTTCACAAAGTTGATGAAATCCGCAGATGTTTGGGCCGAGTGCAGCAAATATCAGACGAAGCGAGTCCTGCTGGTTTTAACCACTAACGTGATTATTTGTCCCGTCCACTGTTTGCAGCAGCGACAGCAGCACATCTTTCTGGCAGAGTTTCAGAATATTTCCTGAGAACTTCAGCGCTGATCTTCTCCCATGATTTCACCGACTCAAATGTTCTCCTCTGAACGTCCAGTTTATTTTCAATCTCGTCCCAAATTTGTTCAACCTGAGGGGCCGGTCCATCATTTTCAGCGTTCCAGCAGATTCCTTCTGTCACAGATAGTTCCGGCAAAAGGTAAAAGAATTATTGTTCATTTTAATAGTGAGTTCAACAAAAATAAATAAATAACTGAAACCATTTATGTTCCAAATGCTCTAATACTGCATCTCTTCATAGTATTGTGAGATTATTATGAAGGCATATTTATAAAAATTTTAAAAAAAAGCACTCTCTAAATTGCTTTTCTTGTAGCAACGCACCAAAATTCATAAAACTCCTTCTATGTCTGAGCCAGAGGTCGAATCATAATGTGGAGTCTGACCAAAAGTCAATTATTTGATCCTTTTGATCATAGTTATGTGATTCTTCCAAATCTTTGTGCAACTTTTAGAGTTATGTTGGTAATAAAAACTGAACCTGGACCCAGACCATGGCCAAAAGTTGCTAAATTCAGCCTTCACGCATGAATAAACTCACGCAGGGCAAAAGTTCACCTGCAGTTCACTTGGGCTAATTGATGAATTAAGCTGTCTTAAAGAACAGAACAAAAATAAGTTCAAATTAAATCCTCTTTTATTTAGCAAAATTGAAAAGAGAAGAATAAAAGCTCAGATATTCGTGTCAGGCTGCAGTGGGTGTTCAGCACCTGCGTGTTACATCACCGATATTTCAGGTGTACAATAAAACCACTCGTCTGTTTGTGGACTCTGAGTCCTGTGGATTGTCCATCAGCCCCCTCCCTCATTCGACAGAGAGGGTCCCATGTGTTAGTTCATATGTCTACTGACGCACATCACCTAAACAAGCACTCTCCAAAACACTGCTGGTTACCATGACAGCACGACTAGCCTGAGTAAATAAGAGAGAGGCGAAATAATGTCCTGGGGAAATACGGCGTGTGTGTGTGTGTGTGTATATACAGTTCGTAGTGAGGACCAGAAGTTATACACTGCAAAACGAGGACACACCTAACCAGTGGTTAGGGTTAAGATTAGACATAAAGTTATAGAAGTCTTCACACCAACAGAAGTATAAGTATGTGTGTTTGTGTATTAAAAATATTTTAGTGAGGTTGCTTGTGGCCCTTAATACTTGATCACAGATACACCCACGATTGAATTCCTCGTGTTTATTGAACCGCCACCTTGACATAAACCATAAACTGTACACAGGCTCACACTCTTCACTGTTTAGTCTGGTTTTCTCCTTTAAATTACCCCTAAATGTTTCAGAGCTTACGATAAAAGTGGACAGTTGCCCCCCCCAGATAAACAAAAAACAGGTTATGAATCAGACCATGTCGTAGTTAAACAAAGGTGCACGCGATTTAAGAGCACCCTTAGTGTGCAGATAACACATCTGTGGGGACGCGGTTATGAGTCACATCCACATGGAGACACATCAGGTCTACTTCTACAATTTAGAGGTTCCTTGTTGAGGGCAGAGAAGGAATTTTCTCTCCCATTCAAGTCAAATTAAGAAAGAAAACAGAAAGCTGCTTAAATTGAGCCCGTGGAAGCTACAGAATGTAGTGAAAAGGCCAAGTTGATGATGGGACTGAAACTCAAGTCAAACCCTGAAGCAGGAGATATTATTCCAGGTTCGGGTCAGAGGGAAATGAGGCATTGACAGTGCAGATAATGATTTAATTAAATTTAAATGTCATGGCTGGCAATGGTGCTTGATTTCTTAAAGTGAAAACTGCATATGAATATGTGGCATTCATCTTCACAAGCAGGGTTTCAATACACACTCTAGATTGGTCCGTGCTGGGAATTACTTGGCTGTAATTGAATCTTCACCACCTAGTGTTAGCGATGAGTAACGCGTGTGCTGCTTGTCATCAATCTTCGACTTTGTCCCTGCTGTCCCGAAAACACCTTTGTGTACACACACACACACACACACATGCACGCCTAAATGTCCTTCGGTGCCCTTAACAGGAAAACAAAGTAGCGGCGATCACTTTTTGTTATTAACCTTTGCTACACAGATAAACCCTCAGAGGTAAAGTTTTTTTTAACTGTATAGAAATAAATTGAGAGGAACCTCAGGGGGTCATGTGAGGAGCGAACAGAGCGAGCTCATATGACGATGTGATCAGCAGGCTGCTGCATGATGGATCTCCTGTACCATTACACAAACAGTCCATTATCAGCACCTGTGATGAATGTGCAGTTCAGTCCCGGGTTCACAGTTGTTTTTCTGGAAACTTTGGATCGGCACTCACCTGACCGATGGTTTAAAAAATTTCTGAGTATGAAAAATGAATTTAGCCTTCAGGAATGTTTATTACTCGGGGCCGATACAGTCTCTTAATGGCCCGGCGGTAGATTTTCAGCTTCAGATGACCTGCACATCCAGAGAAAAGGCTCAAAGGGTCCAGCTGATAGATTTTCAAGGTTCTGCTCAAGGTTTCTTACTATTAAAAAGTTATTTTTGGTTAAATGTGCAATCAGTTTCTGCTCTACTGAAGGATTCTTTTTCCAATATCGCAGAAAAAACAGGCACAGAGAGGTTAAAAAAGTTATTTTACAACACTAAACAGAATATGACAAGTTCACCTGTGTTTGCTGGAGATCTGAATCCCATTCTGTTTGGACGTAAGAGAGTAATAGATTGTTGGAAGGGGTCGACCTTTCATGCTGCCCTGCTGGGGTGTAAATAAAGCCATTCAAGGATCATGTCAGCATCTGGAGCAGCACGGAAACACGTGGAAACTGGTGACTTCAGGCAGAATACATTAATCAAGTTTGAAGAGCAGGATAATCTGAATATGAGAGTTAAAAGTTAACTCTGTACATGTGCATCATGTATAGCAGGGAACTATTGTTGCTTCTTCATAATCCGATGCTTAGCATTGTGAGCAAGGGGTCTAAAAGGCAGGGGGATCCGGGTTATGACTCACGCAGACCTGCAGGACCATAAATGGATGAGATGAGCACGACCAGCAGAGAGGAGACAGATCCCATAACACACACGCGGCAAATGTATGCATGCAATTAAACCCCTTAAACACTCCCAAGCACACGCAGATGCAAATCAAGTCAACACAAGTGTTTAAATTCCAAGGAGACGTGTGTAATGTGGACTGAGACATTTGGACGTAATTACAGGCAACCAAGTAGAAAAGAAGTGATTCCAATACGGAACAATCAATCCCAGAATGTAAACCAGGTTTGCCATAAATTTAAATAATGTGGCTTCAAGTGGAAGCACTCCGCTGACTGTCATAAACATGGGGGAGCTTAGCTTTGGTCTCAGTGTTGCTCTAGCGCCACCCTTTGTCCACTATTGTGTCTTACAGGACAACTGGAGAAAAGGCTGCATATTATGGGATAGTATTTAGCATTATTCTAAAACGTCAAGGCAAATTTTGATCTCATTTTTTATGCTTTTTTTAATATGAAGAAAGCACTTGAATGAATTATAACATCCGATTTATTAATGACTTCATCTTGTACATGACACTAAATAATTAAAAATTTGCTTTCTTACCATTCATGTCCTGATTACAAACGCTCACTCACAGGCTTTCACAAAATGGCATTTCACTTTGGAGCTGCTAACATTTGAGAACCATTATAATTAAGATTATGCGTCTCAACTTCTGAAATGAGCTGCATTGTTTCACATTGTCCTCTAGGTGGCGACAGCCGCAAAGGCAGATCGCGGGTCACAGCGGGGGGCAATAAACGTGCTTGAAGGTCAATAAAGGGCATTACTTTCCAGAGGCACAATCCCATTGATCATATGATGATAAATGAAGAACATTTCTGCTGGTAGATTTTTAGAACTAAACAGAAGCATTTCTCCATTTGCCAAATAATTTTGTCACACTGCCGCAAATAGAAGTATCTCATAAGTAACCAGACTCGTAGGTCCTAAAAGCTGCTGACATTTGACGGCAGGTGTTGTTTTATCCACTTCTACAAATCATTTGTACGGCGACGTGTGAAGTCGCGTCAATTTCCTGGATTTATCATGGGGGGTTAATCACTTTACTTGCTGTAGAAAGAAGGAATGAGACAGTGATCACGAAGGTGAATCAGCCAGAGAGTCACATCAGTCACCCGTCTCCCCTAGACAGGCGTCCAGGGTGTTGACGGGATCATGTTAATTTTGATTAAGTCGCCCCCAGGGCTCAACTTCCCTCTCCGAGCGGCTGTTTGTAAGCGATCTGAGCTGGAGGAAGAGCTGCTGATGCTTCTGAAATTAAATCTCTCCCAGTCACCTCTCACCTGTTACCAATAAACTATTTAACCGGGGGTGGGCTTTGACACACTCGTCTACATCCGTCCACACACCCCTGAGGATCACATACGTGCAGTCTTGACACATCCAGGCAGGTTGTGTGCCCCAGTCATCTGTCTCCACCCCTGACTCAGGGTCGCCAAGCAGCCTGTGTACTGTATGGAGCACGCTTCCTCTGGTCTGGGATCCGCTGGATCCCCGCTCAGCCCGACCCCAGACCTGCACTCACACCGAGGCCGACGTCACAGTCTCAGGGGACTGACATTTAACAATGTCCCCCTTCACATAAACGCTCGCACAACAGTGTCTAAATATAAACACGGCCTGTTCTGAGGGGAGGGCAGAAGAGTAATAAAACCTGCTATATCAATTTAGTCTAATTTGATCGCTTTGACCTTGTAGTGTCTGTTTCTACATGACTTAGCAAAATTTGCTCCGAGCCCGTAGCTGAGGACGGTTGAACCACCGACGGTGTCAGGATGTCGACCCTCTGGCGTCAATAATACACTCGTGGAGCTCATTCAGGCGGTGATCTTAACCTTTATGTTTGATTTCATCAGCAATATTGTTTGACTCTCTGATCTCAAACGTGTTTACCGCCCGCAGTTCTCTCTGTTCCCAGCTTTGTCTCTGGAGTTTGAAAGAAGCTATTTAAACACCAACTTCAGCGTCTCAGTCAGCTGATGGTTGAAAAGCAGATGGATTTTAGCCTGCAAACATAACGGGCCAGCAGGCCACAGTGCTGAATGGCTGTAAATTGGACCTTTTTTTGTATGACACTAAACAGACAGACACACACACACACACACGAGCACAAACAAGCACGAACATCCTGCCGTCCTTCTCCAGACCAGCACTGGCACCGTACGTCCTCAGGCCCGCCTCAGCTGCTGGTTTGATAAATTGGCCCTTTCATCTCGTCGATGTGCATCGTGTGAATGTGTTTGTGTGCGGTCTAACGACTCTGTGTGTGTGTGCGTGTGGTCGTGTGCGTCGTCTGAGCCGTGATGTGTTTGGCTGCCTCACTGAAGGCTGCTGTCACAGCCTCCGAAAGCGTGTAATAGGGACCTATTCTGTCGGAATGAATACGCTGCCATACGCCAGCGAGAATGGCAGTTTAAAAAAAAAAGACGGGATAATCAAACAGGGAGAAATGGGCATAACAATGCCACCCTCCTCAGATGAGCTCTAAATTGGGAGCGTATGGTGACTTGGGGGGGTTGAGTTAAGTTAAACGTTGAGTTAAACGTTGCTCAACAGCAGTTACAGGTGGTGCCGCCCAACAGCAGGTTTCAGACTCAAACTCACAGGTTTTCTTCATTTGCATTTGTTTTCTGTCTCCCGTCATTTGATAATGAAGCAGGATTTTATTGCATATGACTTGAGCCTCGGCAATTTAAGTTATTTCAATGTCTTAATTCGTCGACATCTGGGTGCTCATAATCCTACAGAAGATCTTGTGGGGGGAAAAGATGTTTTGACGCCTTAGAACTGGTAAAATGTGTAAATAACCTTGAAAATGCCCTTGTTTTAACCTCACTCTGTCTGCCTCACCCGTAATTGAAGCATTGCCTCCTTTCTCATGTTTTCAAAATCCCCTGCTGTACCCTCAGATGAGACTTTGCTTCCCGAGGAAGAAGAGAACATCTATGACACCAGTTTGCACTCATCTGAAGGGTGACGAGACGAGTAATGGTGGAGAGAATTGGTGTCAGAGCCAGCGGAGGCAAGAGATCAACTGACTGGTTGTTGAGCTCCAGGGAATCAGAGCACGGAAAGAGGAGGAGACAGGGAACCGTGGACAGGACACGCTCACACAACCCTTTAAAGAGGCCTTGCGGCCGCTCACTTTTTGTTTACGTCTGACGCGTCAGGCAACAAACAGCACGGCTTCCAGAAGTGGGGACATGGACGACCGGCTGATCTCCGAGGAGGAAAACAGGAACGCTGGCATTACCCAGAGGGCTTTTCCTGCCTCTGCTTATAGATGCTTCCGTGTTTTTAGTCTGTGCTTTAAAACCAAAGAGTCAACTGGACAGGATGATGCAGCCTCGGTCATGTTCACATTTTATCCGCCTCTGTGTTTGACCTGAAAGTGTCAGTGGTGCCGCCCAAAGCAGAAACGCCTCAGCTGTGACATCGGCTGCTTATTACATGTGTAACACCGTCATACGCTATTACCATGTGCTGCGTGTTGTCAGGGACAACAAAAGAGACCGTTCCACCGCCGCCTTATCCTGGGTGAGAATCTGCACCCGACCCATTTGGGATGCATTGAAATCTCCCATTTGCATAGAAAATCCCAGCACGTGCATGCTGTGCACATTCAGCTCCAACTGGCTGCACAGACAGATGAGTGAATGGTGACTCTTCCTTCATATTTACGTAGGATGACACTGATCAATCCTGTGGGTGAGCTGGAGCCCACTCGACCAGCGCTCCCACTCACTCACTTTACAAGTCCAGCATTAGGTTCGGTGCTCTCACACACACGGACGCGCACACATCGACAGAGAGAGAGAGCGAGAGAGAGAGAGAGGCTGCTGTCTTTCATTCATCCCGGGAAAAGCTGCACACTCTTCTTCCTCCTCTCTGTGTCTCTCCTGATTTCTCCTCTCATGCCGGAATATTAACTTTGCTTTTGTTGGCTCTCTTGCGCGTCTCCTGGTCGCGGTAGCGGCGGATGATATCAACAGAGCTTCGTTGCCTTCTTCCCTCCACAGTCTACGGAGCAGAGTCGGCGCATCACGACGGCGCGCAGAGGAGCTCAGAGGAGCAGGTCCTCCTTCATATCTGCTCAACCAGAAGCCTCCAAACTGTGTGATTTAAACTGCGGCGCGTTGGTGGACAGAGCCGGCCAGCCGGACCCCTCGTCGCCCTGGAGGTCCTGTCCTGTCCAAGTGTGTTGGAGGATTACAACAGGCGTTTGGCGGATGGTTGCCAGTTCGGAGGAGAGCCGGAGCCGCCGCGCAAGGTGAGTGATGGACCTGGCAGAGAATATTGGCTGCTGGGCTTGTTTATTGACCCCAGCTGTCACTAAGACGTGATACCAGCCGTCCCTCACTTTCAAAGTTTCTCCGTGATCGCCAGTGAAGCGGCAGCAAGAGCAAAGTTTGGCTGAATTCTTTTCTGTTTTTTTTTTTTTTTTTTTTGTGAGACCCTGCAAGCGGGCGCTGGGTGGGTGAGGGTGTGGGGGTCGGTCCCCACGACGAGCAAAGGGGGGAGCTGTTTAAAGACTCTGAGCTGGTTTTATACTGGCTCTGACACCCAGTGCAAGACAGGCTGGACATTCTTCACATGTGACAAATGCTGGCTGAAACAGATCTGAAGCCAGCGAGAGCTGAAGCACCAAGTGGCGTTTCGTGTCTGACATGAGCTCTTAGGTCAGCCTGGAGGTCGCTGCAGGTGTGGCAGATGTTGGTTGAGAAAAGCCTGGAAGCAACTTTCTGTAAATGGCCTTAACACCCCCAACCAGCAGCCACCTGCCAACCTGCTGGACTCTGATAATCAAACATGCAGTTTATCAGAAGAAGCGCCACTTTTCTTCTCTGAATCTGTCATCACTGATGTTGTTTTGGTTTGTTTTTTTCATTTTGTGGATTTCCCTGGAATCTAGTAAACAGCACATCTTTTTAAACCTGCAACAGGACATTTTATTTCACATGTGAGCTGCTCTGAGGCTTCATATTTCATTTGTATATTGATCAGTGTGCTCTGGTTTCTACTGTGAGCTTATTCAGGTAACGGCTGCGGAGCCCTGAATAGAATAGAATAGAATAGAATAGAATAGAATAGAATAGAATAGAATAGAACTTGCCATTCATTTATTGGTCTGGAGAGTTGATTGTCTTCCAAAGCATCAGCATTCTAACTGTACGAGGCCATTTTTGTTTGATTCTGACTCCCTGAAACCCGACTTACTCTGTTCTAAAGAGAAGCGACACCAGAAGGAACCGTGACCTTGAGTGGTGCATCGTTTCTGTAAACACTGGATGTTTCACTATGCCCGTGAAAAGGAGCAGCTGATTTCTGTCTCATCGAGGAAAAACATGGTTGCTCTAGTTTTTTAGGATTAATAGGGCATCGTGTGTAGGTGTGTGTGCCTGTGTGTGTGTGTGTGTGTGTGTGTGTATTTTTCTTCTCTGTGATCTCCTTAGCAACAGGCATCATATCGCCTTTTAAAAATCCCCCCTAACACAATATATACTGTGACCTTTCTGCTGATTGTCTTCATGTGAGCGCACGTCCATTTGCGTTAATCCGCACGCACGCGCGCCCGTGTACATCAATGTGTGGGCCAGTTGACCTTTCTGAGTGTACATTCATTAATATCTGCATAATAACTCATTTGGGGCCACCCACTGAGCCTCCCTGCAGGATGCAGATATTGTAACTGTGTCTGGTGGCCGTATTGGTGCTGTTCCTCCTCCACAGAGCTTCTTTCTCTCAAACAAAGCAGATGCCATCGCAGTTGTGTCATCAGATTTAGCACGCTTGGAATAAGTGGTACTTTTTCTTTCTTTTTTCCCCCCACAGTGTGATTTATGTGTTTTTAGGAAGAAAAAAGGGAGACAATCACATGAATGCAGGGAGGCGACATAGCATTTGAGGGAAAATGTTGCTAATGTTAGTGAGACGCTGCGTCCTTTTATAGCTTTCATACATCTTTTTCAAACACCCACAACAAATATAACAAGAGCTGCAGGTTTATGAGACGCATCCCTTAAATCCCATTTATTTGCGCGCTGCAAGGTCACCCCATCTAGGCCAGCGTGTGCACGCCCGTACTCCACTCTCGCAGCAGGCGCTCCTGCACATGTCTCGGCACGCACGTATGTAAAGTAATAATCTTCGCAGCACACGGCTGCAGCCCTGTGTGGGGTTTGGCTGCTACAGTGCAGAAATGAAATGGGGACATTTTCAATTTCCTCCACACTGCATATTTGGAGAAAGTGTCCAGTGCGAATCACAGGAGACGAACAACATGTCCCCCAAACGGGGACAGAGCCATTGATTTGATTCTGATGCTTGATTCATTTAATGGTTACCCCCCCACACACACGCACACACATCTAATATCTAATATGACTGATGGCAAACCTGCTGAAGAGCAGCTCAAAGTCACTTTTTGCAGCTTAACTCTGGCAATTATTTTTCTTTGCTTAATGATTTCGGGGTTTTTTTGCTTTCTTGTTCTATTTGTTGTCTCCTCTATAGATGCTTGCAGACACGGTGGCTCACACTCGCTCACAGACCGACTGATTGACGGCCATGCGAGATATTTATGTCCGTGTCCCTTCAGGAGCGCGATGCGTCGTTAATCCCCAGATGTATTGTACCGAATTATACTATTTATACACCTGCTTTATAGCAGGGGGCTTATTTCACCAATTAACAAGAGAGAAAAGTGCCTTTTGTCTTCTCTGCTCGATAGTGGAAACAAAGGGAAGTGAGAGAGGACTGATAGATGTGCAGAGTGGAAAGCCATTACAAAGGCCTTTTCTCTCGCCTTTGTTACTTTACTTGTTCAGCTTAGTGCAATTTTACACCCGATTTGTTGCCCACCTTATAGTGTGCCGATACCTTTGTAATATTTTTTTGTCCTGCTCCAGCTCAGCCTCTTGGATAATTCATTTCTTTTGTCTTGAGGTGCATCTGCATGGAAAATCTGACTCCGTAGACAGAAAAGCTAGCGTTCAGTGTGAAAACACTCCCTTTTAAGAGGGACTAAGTTGCACAAAGTGTACAAAAGTGTTAAAACGAGCGGCTAATTGAAGAGACATACCCCAGCAGTTTTGCTGCCACCCTGCAGAGTCTCCGGGCGGCTTCCATATGTTACAGTGACATAAAGATCCCACAAACGTCAGCCTTTTGTTTCTGCTCATTAACTTAGTTTGCCTATAAGAGTGTGTGGTTGAGCAACTCTGACAAACACACACACACACACACACACAGAGTGAGAGATGTGATGGGTTGTACTCAGGCAAGTGTACATATGCAAAAATGGGGAAAACATGATGCAGATGCTGGAGGATGAATCGTTTATCTGTAAAACTTCACTATCAAGTGAGAAAGATAATGTTTCCCCTTCCACATCCTCTGTCACAACCACAGACTTCATGGTTTATTTAGGAAAAATAAAGCTTTTTGAAGGAAAGTCGATCATTGTCGTTTCCTTTTTATCTGCAAGTTTCTAAGCGATGCTTGTTTCCCAGCGGTTTCTTCTCTCTCATGCATGCTATACTTATTCATAATCAGTCGAAGCCCTCCAGTCAAAGCAGATCCTCATGAAGTGACATTCTCCCCAGGACCGATCTATTACTGTGTCATGATGAAACAGGTCATTAACGACCCTAAATGGCAGTAAAATGGGAGAGTAATTTCTCATTTATGTGGGGGAAAAAAACTCCATCTGCTATTACAAAGTGACATTTCCGATGACCTCTTTTATGGAGTTCAATCTGTGGCCATCCCCCACCCCCGCCCCACAGATAAAGATCATTTTTTTTCAGTCAAATTGGATTTGATGGAGAAACAGAGGGTCGGGATACTGCCGAGGCCGAAGGTTCGCCAGCACCAACTCGTACCCTTTCTCTGAGGAGGAGACAACCCACGTGGTCCGAGACGACACACCTGGTGACCACAAACACTCCGGCAGGTCCATTAAAAAGATGCAGTTCGCCTCGTGGGTGCACTTAAACAAATGACTGCATGTCAGAAAGGATCTTTGGGGACGGGGTCAGCCCAAACGTTTGGAGCAGAAAGACTTTATCAAGGGAAGAGCTGGAGCCTGTGTGGGTCGGCACGGGTGTACGGTTGTGTCTTTATGTAACTTGAAGGTGAACGCACGCAGACAGGAACGGAGATGTTTGTGTTGCTGAGGTTTACCAACCTCCTCTTCGTCTGTGTTTGAATTTGTTTCTGCCTGCAGCCGGCGGCGGCGGCGGCGGCGGCGGCGAGCAGGAACGGCACAAAGAGCTGCTCAGGCAGTTTAGTGTCAACCAGTGTGGATTTGGCTGCTTTAAAGGCTTTATTCCCTCAGTCTATTACCTTTGATTGCTGCCGCACAAAGGGGAAGGCCGTTAATATTACAGCATGGCTGAGTGTGGGGGGAGCGGGGCATGATGGGAAGGCAGCGTTGGCTGAGGTGGGATTAGCAGGTGCGAGAAATGAGAAATGAAAGGCGAAACATCAAAGTTACAGAACAGAGTGTCTTTTGTGATATAGGCTTCCATATGATTAACCCGGGAGACTCTTTTCCTTGTTATTGCCACCAGGGGCTGATGAGAAAGGTCATTTGCTCACAGGCTACTCTCAATATTTCATCGTCTGCATGCATAATAGGGCAGGGAAATCTCAGCCAAAACACAGCACAAGCAAGAGATGGAGGAGTGGAAACGCCTGCCTCTGTACCTGGACCAAATGCTCCTCCTCTCTGTCAGCACGGCGGGGCTATCACTCACTCAAAGCCTGTGTGCTTTAATTAATATCACAAACTAATTCATGTCCCAGGCCCGCGGAGACGGCGCTCCACTCCTCTCAGGATGAGTCCAAAAATGATTGGATGCCGGCTTTATAATAACGGGCAGGTTGGAGACTGAGATTTAAAGGGCGGCTCACAGTTCACATCCATGTTAAATACTTGATGCGGTCTCAGATGGAACTCCCCCGAAGGCTCATTCTGTCTTCTGACGCCTCAGGCTTCCGTGCCAAAGGCGCGTGGGGCGACTTTCTGATTGAGTTTCTGTATTTTTAATTTACGCTACAGTTTTATACCACTCTTCCATATTTTTAGCTTCTTTCTAGCCACCTATTTTTGATCTTGGTGATCATGCGGTATTCTCAGCGAGCTCCTAACATTTCGAATCAACATTTCGATGCTGAGCCGAGTGTGACGGACTCCATTCATTTGAAGGCACCCATGCAGAAAACAGTCTCCAGTTTGGATCAGATATCTGCTAATCCCGACTGCCGGCGGAGGTGTGCTGCGTTTGAAATGACCTTTACGTGACTGACAGATGACATCATCCTCCTGATCCGTGCTGAATCACAGTTCCCGATGTTGCAGAGTGTTCATGTCAGTCTGATGGCTGCAAATATGCTCCCGATGCCTTTTTTAACAACTGGTTTGTGAAGCAAACGCACATCCGTGAGAGCACCACCGAGTCTACCAGGAGTTCACCCAGACCCATTTTCTCTTTTCCCGTCCTTTTTTAATAACCAAGAGCCCTGTTGAATCTTAAATGTGTTACATTGGGCCTTAGTAGTAAATATATTCCTTATGTAAATGAAAGCAAACTGATTTTACAGTTAAATACCACAAACTGGCCTTTTATTGCATTAATTTTATACTTATTTCATCACAAGATATGGTCAGAGCAGGTTCAATGTAATATTGGACATGTGGAAGCTCTGGAAGCTCTGGGACCAGCACCACACTAGGGTGGTCAGTAGAGGTGAGGAGTGGAGATCCAACCTGTTTGGGACCGCCAGAGCATTCGCGTTGCTTGTGTTGTGAACACGGGCTCCTACTTTCTTTGTGGTCAAAGTGTCCCATCAGTCTGGGAGATAATCGGCTTTCAGATCCTTTAAATTGAAATTTTTAAAACCATTTCTGACTCTTGTCCAAGGAACAAACTCCCAATAGTGACGGCATTAAATCATGATTCTAAATCCACATCATGGAGAAGCCCCCCTCCCTTTCCCTCTCTCCTTTCCTCTTTCATATTATTACCCGCTATCAGCCTTCCCATCTTTCTGCTTCACAGGGACTGCCGTAAAATTAATCTCACCAACAGATCGGCTCTATTAATTAGCCTACATCTCCCATCTTGCATGTAATAATCCGAGGTAATTGAGATATTATGAATATATGGATATTTCTGGAGTTGCAGTCACTTTTAATTAGCCGGAAGATTAAAAGATAGACTTGATTATACCTTGCTGCCATCCGTGCAGACAGATGGCGTCTTTTTAATGCCACAAAAGACAGTGGCACAATTTCTGAAGCAAACATAATGTGTTCTTTTGCATAATATGTCTGTTCCATATTGTCTCATGGGATGCCTCACTGTGGAGGTAGTAATGTGTTGCACGTCTAGCTTGTCATTAGGGATATTTCCAGGATGAATAATGTGCTAAATGTGATTGAATTCATTTTGCACTTGGTGCTCCAGTAAGTCTGTTTAACTTCCAAAATACGCTGGCGATCGTTTGCAATCAGGTAGATGCTGATGTCGTTTTAAGGGGTGCAAGTTCCACTAAACAGGTGAGCCGGACAGCGGGTCACTACCAGTAAGGTGTTTAAGTGATTTCGAAGGGGAGGTAATTACAAGATACTGAGGAAATCTTGTGAAGCGGAATCGGAGTTACTCGGAATGACTTCGTTAGCGTCCGTGGCCCTACGAGCCCCCGCGAATCGTTGCTCATCCAGTTTAACGGTCGATGTTCTTGGACCGCTCCCTGCAGACCAGTTACTCATCCTTATCCTGTCAGAGCGGCGCCTGCAGGGCTCACGTAATGAAGAGGACAGAAAATTGAACACAGGAACCCCCCCTCCCCCCAACACATCATTAAACTATTTTTCCATTACAGTAGAGAGTATAAAACACAGGAGAAAAATGCCACTCAGTGTGGAATAGCCAGGTCTGGGTGGTTTTACTGGTCGGCTGTAACAAGATTTACAGATTCGGTTTATGAGCAGATGAACTGTGGATGGTTTCCTCTCTTCTATTAAACACCGGACACATAACTTATGGAACATTTACATGGTTACAACAGTGGAAATAAACACCGACCGGGGTGTCGTGATTCATCAGATAAGCACTATAAATGATTGGATTCCCATCTGTGGTTATGATGAGCAGCATAAAAAAATGGTTATTTAAAGGTTTACTGATAAGAAAAGTGAAGGAAGCTGCAGCCAAATCTCAGGGCCCTTCGTTCCCACACCGGAGCCAAAATCCTGACGGACACGATCGACGCGCTTTGGCCAGAACTTCCACCGTGAGTTAGTCACTGCGAAGGGGAAGGGGGAAAAAATCCAAAATGAAGATGGGACACATGCACGCTCATGCACACCAAATACACACACTGTAAGACTCTGATATTTCCTTCCAGGCCGCGCTTTAATCACATTCCTGTTTCTGTGCAGTCTCAGATGAAGATGAAGTCTGCGGATGTGGTGGACGGAGGCTTATTCACGGAGAGCTACTGTAACATCTGCAATGCCCAGCTCATCTCTGAGTCCCAGCGCACGGCTCACTACGAGGTGAGTCGTCCGGCGCTCACCCAGAGCTCACAGACGGAACGGGAAGACTCAAATGGGGCTAATTTGAAAGGCAGATTCCTGCTCCGTGTCGTCAGCATCGGCCTTATTTGTACCAGTTTAAGCATGTGCTGCCCAAAACAGCGCTCATCCATTATACAACGACTAAAATCAGCATGCTAATACCAGACACTCGCTCCCAAACACACATTTTATTTGACATACCTCTTGACACGCTCCCTATGAGTATTTGAATAAATAGCTATTATATAATCAGCTGGATGCATTATTCAAAATGTGTGTGTGAGTGTGTGTGTGTGGGCGTGTGCATTCAGGTCATCCTTGATTACAGAACCACAATTGGGATTAACAAGCAGGCTAATGAGCACAGAGCTCTTACTGGAAGTGAATCAAGCAGCAACAGTTATGGATGTTTGTGCACCAGCCTCATTTGCCGTCTGCCTCCCAAACCGCCCCGAAAGCCCGGTAATAAGTTATCGGGCCTCGCAGTCGGTCTTTTCAAAAGCCTCTGCAGAGGTCAGATAGACCTCGGGGACGGTGCAAGAATTCAGTTATTCAAATAATGAGTTATTTCAAGAGGACTCGGTTAATTTTATTCAGTAAATGCAGGATAACAGGTGCAGAAAAGTCAATGTGGCCTTTTCAGTCTCTCAAATATAGAATAATTGAGTCTTTGCAGCTGCAATGCAGCACAGAACGTTTCTGCCGAAGTCGACTGGGGTGTTTTTCACAGCTGCTTAAACTTCCAAACATCAGCTGAAAGATTCGTTGGCATTGTGATCTCAAGGCTTTTAAGGAATTTCTCAGAGGAAGAGGAAGAGGCTTTAAGAGAGGCATGAAAAGCAGGGCGGAGCTCCAGGGCTGGAGGCAGCTTAAGTTTGATAACACTATGGAGGATTATCTTTTTAATCTCGTGCGGCCCAACATACCTGGGGGACCGCTTAGTTTCTGTCTGAACAGGAGGTCATGAGAAGACAGCCGTCCCTTCTGGTGCTGCTGATTTGGCAGCAGTGCATCCCCAAGGCCAACCTGGGATTACGCCAGACCACCTTGTTCGCATGTCCCCACTGGTGTTCTAGTTGGAGGTTGGACAAACGTCCAGTCTGGAGGACAACAGTCAGTGTAATCCCGGGCCAGGACATCCAAAGAGGCCAATCTCGGTGGTGACCTATTTAGGGAGCTGACTGTAATGTTTGTCTTAGCTAAAATGTTTAAATTTGGACTGCTAAAATCAGCATGTGAACCAATTCTGAGTAATTATTAGGAGCTGATGTGCTAATTTAAAGCATCACTTCAGTTTAGGCCTCAATCCACTGGCTTCCTGTTCATTTTAAGGATCAATTTTAAGATTTTTTGACATGTTTTTAAAGCCGTTTTTGGGCTGACTCCTGTTTGTTCAAGGTTTTGGATGTTTACACTCCTGTGGGAGTTCTGAGGCCAGTTTATCAGGTGTTCTAAGACCCAAGTTTAGAAACTGATGATGGTATATTCTCAGTGTCTCCAAATCTGTGGAAGAGAGAACATCTCCATATCAGTATCGCCCAAAGCACTCAAATATTCAAATCGCTCCTATGGAGGAGAAAACGCTTTTGGTTGGGGTCAGGAATGAATTATTCCATTTTACATTCATCACATCAATTTAAAAACAACTTTTAGGATTGAATTGAGTTTAAAAAGCAAGTTTATAAAATCAAGTGAGCCCTCCCGTCCTGGATTAAGAGCAAAATCTAAACATACCACTCATTATTATTTATTGTTAAAAGGTTTCATTCCCACAACAAAGAATATAGAAAACTGATATTTATGAGGCACATTTTCGAGTTGTGAACGATTGGATTCATCCACAGCGACTATGTGATTAATGAGGTTTAAAATATTAATCATTTAAAAGCTTTGACTTTAATTTATTCCCCAACACATTTAAATTAAGGACACTATTCCGTGAGGACATAAATGTCACAAATTCCTGACATTTTTTGAGTTCTGCCCCTTTCTGATTCCTCCAAATTGATTTGTCCCTGAGAAAACGCAGGGACTGAGGGACACATAAAGTCCATTAGACCGGTGAGCATGGGTCAGCGCGGGGTAACCATGGCGACACAAGACCACACTTTCCGCTCTATCCCAGAGCAACCTACCGCGTGACCGTTAGTGCATCAGCGAGGATCCGCCAGAGATAAAGCGGTCTGACAAGTGAGGATGCGTCTGAGGTGGACGAGGAAGAGGAGGACGAGGAGGACGAGGAGGACGAGGGGGGAGGGGGGAGGGGGGGTCCCGGGGGCAGACGAGAGGACATAAACTAGTCTTTGGATTAGAAACACATTACTGTTGGTGGACGCTAAAACTTTGCCTGAGCAGATTCTGTCATAGAGGAACCGAGGAGGTAGTGATGATGTGAAGGTCAGAGAAAGATAAAAACGCCGCAGAGCACTTCAGCACACGTGCACGTGCACTCGTCTTTATTGGTATTGACAGCAACTGCAGCGGCATCGCATTTATTCCTGCTTATTATGGGGTGTAATCTTCATGCAGCTCAGCATGGGAGCCACTTATATTACATAATTAAGAGCAAAACAGTGATTAGAAATGTAATATTTTCTCTGTCATTATATTATTCATGAATGCAGATGTGGCTGCTTTCTTACGCACTCTTTTGCTTCTCTTTCTTTCTCAGAGTAAGAAGCACGCGAACAAGGTACGTCTGTTCTACATGCTGCATCCGAAAGACGGAGGACCGCCGTCCAAGAGGCTGAGGCCAGACAACCCTGTACGCTGCCGCTGTCCGTGTGTCTCTGTGTTGATGAGCGGCTTTGAACGCCACCCCCAGCTCTGAACCCTCGTAGAGTAAATCATCGTAATTATACCCAACATGTATCGCGGTATCTTACGCCAGGCTGGCAGCTCAGCCACAACGTGCACGTTTTCTCCACATGATTACCAATGAAGTGCTTGTCTCACACTCTGGGGGCTTGTGCACGGCTGATAGGTGTCAAAACCAACCATATAAAACTGCTCTAATATCATGTAAACGAACGCTTTGCTCCGCCAGTGCCGGCGGGCGCTGAGGCCACGTGCACGATGGGGCAGATGTGCGGGATCCACGTGGATCTGGGGGAACTTTGAGGTCGGTCCTCCTGATAAAAGTCTTCACGTTCCGGCTCGGCTTGATCTTGACTGTGAAGTCAATAAGCGATAATCAAAGAGAGGTTCTCGCCTTTGGAGGGTGTCGCTCGTGCTCGGCACCGGCGCTCGCGAATCAGCTCCATTTTTCAGAATTACCTGCTTTTCTGGTCACAGTCGTGTCGGTCCGTGAGCGTTCTGGTGCATCAGGCTCATCTTGTGACTGCAAAATTGCGTCTTAATTCTTTTTATTGCCGAGACTTCAGTGATTTTCCAATGGTTGCCATTCCCCTCTATTTCCAGAAGATGAATGAATCAAAATAATGAGGTTTTAAGAGCATTTTAACGGATGATTTGTTTCGCAAACGTTGTCAACCTGCAAACATTTATGTCGCCAGTAGCTCCAGTTACATAAACGTGCCTGAAGTAAGAGCTAAACAAGCGGGTCGTGTCCCCCCATTGTGACTGACACCCACAGTATAGAGATATATAGAGGCAGTAGGAGGTTATATCATGCAACAGGTGGCTTTATGACTGAAGCCCTTTGACCTTTGCTCTTCCAAAGATCCCTCCAAAGGATCCGCCAAAATCTAAAACATGACCAAGTTTTAATTCTGGCCCATCATCAATATTTCCTGAAAACGTCCTTAAAAGCTGCTGATAGGTTTTGAGTTATTTTCCCAGCAGACAGACTGTCACAACCTCCCTGGTGGAGGTCGTTAGTGCTCCAAAAGGTGTTCCTGGTTTCCATCAACACACCATCACTTCTCAAACATCAGTGAGCTGCTGAGGGCTGAGCCCTGACAGTCGGTAGGAGGTGCAGTGGGGGTGTGAGGGCTGATATTTGCTTTAATATAATGATGATAATGGCACACAAGAGTCTCCTGGGGAGAATTTCACGTCCCGTTTTACCAGTCATGCTGCACACGACTGAAAAGAGAGAACTTCCTGCCCCCCCTCCCCGCACATGTGGACAAACCCCCAAACGATGCCGTCATCGATCTCTGCATTAGGAAGTTCAATATATTTCGATGCACAAAATTGGATTTATAATTCAACAGTTTCCAGCCTCGAACGTTGAATTAAAACTGAAATTCTGGAGAAATGAGCGTTCCATCGGTCCCAGCCCAACAGATAAATAAGGCATGAAATGCAGAAATGCATCCGTAGACGTTCCTGAAATACCGGTACACAAAAATCGGATCTAATGGAAAAGCACTCGCACCTGAGTTTCCATCTGTCTCTCAGAGCGAGTGAGATGTAACTCGGCCCCTCCCGGCTTTCATTTCACATGGGATGACTACACACACACACACACACACACACACACACACACACACACTCTCTCACTGAAATGCAGCTTGAGTGCCACAGTGAGGACTTTGTTCTTTACCTTTGATACAAAAACATGACATTGATTATCTGACAGTGTGGAAAGCTGATGTAATGTAGGACAGTTCTCCAGAGATGAAATTCTCACTGTTCAATTTGTTTCTTTTCTCTCTCTGTCTCTGTCTCTGTCTCTCTCTCTGTCTCTCTCTCTCTCTCTCTGTCTCTGTCTCTCTCCCTCTGTCTCTGTCTGTCTCTCTCTCCCCGGGGATGGTTTGCACTTCATCTTTTTCACCACTCCGAGCTCCGGCTGATTGACACGGCGCAGTCCAATGGGAGCTTTTCCTTTTTTCCTGAGTGAATCAAACGCCACTCTCCACCAGTAAATTCCAATGCCGCCAGGCCTGTGCGAAGGTGAAAGTGTTTGTCACACAACAAACCAGAGAAAGTAGGTCATAAAGGTGCTTCCAGATGAAAGAGAGGGGAGAGAGTTGATCCTCCCCCCTCCTCTATCCTCCTCCGTTCTGTCTCACGAGCGGAGCGCCTGCTTACTCGTGCAAACCACCACAGATGCCTCTTTTTTCCCCTCACCTTTTGTTCGTATCTCCTGCCGTAGATGCTTTGCCGTTGCTTTCAGTTCACACTTTGAGCGCTTCCTCCAACTCCAAATGAGAGCGTCTGTTTCCCCGCGCTGCTCCGTGTGTATATTTAGCCACGTTTCCCACCGCGCCTCGACGCAGAGCCGTAGAAAGGCGAGGGGGAGCAAAACAGCAGCGGGAGATTAACGCATCTAATTAGGAGTCGAGCACCAAATATTCTGCGGCGCAGACCTCGTCGGCGCGCCGCACTCGAAAGCAGAAGCAATCAGGGCCGCTGCGTCGCGTGGAAATCGGTTCATCAGGTGGAGGAACTACAAAGCAGAACGAGGAGACGAGCGACGGGAGGAGGCGAGCAAACAGACGAGCATGAAGAGAAAGGTTAATGAACTCCGGGGAAGACATGATGGAGCAAAACAGGGCGCTTGTTTACGGCGGCGCGGAGACGGACAGGCGCAGTGAGACCAAAATGATCCATGTCCCCACAAACACACACACACACACGATGACAGATGAGTTTTTAGAAAGTGTCCCCGCATTGGTGCAACATCTGTCACCGAGCACCGTTATTGTTGTGTTCCAAGCGTGATTCTCTCTCGCTTCCCACTGACGACAGGTCAGATCGATGCCAGGCGGACGCAGACAGTCCCGTCGGACTTTGCCCCACCACACAGGTCCGCGGGCCCCTGGGTGGCCCCATCATAGTACAACAAGGCAGGGGGAGATTTCAGGAGCGCCGTCCGGTGACAGGGAGACAAAAGGCACTTCAGGCACATCCAAACACATCTACAATGAATCACAGCAGCGGCGGAGACAGCGACGGGCTGCAGTCCTGGAGACCTGCAGTAAATCTGACCCATGTTTCCTCCACCGTGCATCACTTTAATTGAGGGCTGTTGTTTCATTACCTGCAGGGACACTGTGCCAGCGTGTGTGTGGGGGTGCTGCGTGAGCCAAAAAAGACACTAAGAGGTCTCTGCTGTGCAGTCTCTGGGTGCAAGAGGCTAATGTAACTGAGCAGAAGAGCAGTGTAAAAGAAATATGTGAGCAGCGATGGAGACTCGGCTCGTACTAATTGGCGCCGGGGTTCAGGCCGGTCGAATAATAATGTGTGATGTGTGAGGATTGAGAGGTTTATATGCAGATTCGCCCCAAACAAATATGTCGCTTCTGTTGGCAACACAACACAAACGCTCCAGCTAATAAAGTGCAAAGGAATTCATTTGCAGCAACAGATGAGCCACATATATAAAAAGCTATTGGTGGAGAGAGGGGAGGGGGGGGGGGGGGGGGGGGGGGGGGGCAGAGAAAGCCTTTAACATGATCACAGCAGGGATGGACACCAGAGAGGAGAGGCGGAGGGGGGAAGGAGCAGCGGCGCGGGCATGCCAATATAGATAAATATTTCATCCCACAACACACAGAGTCAGTGAGACCAGGGCCCAGGAGGGGGGGAGGATGCAGGGAGGGGGGAGCAAAGGCTGGACAAAAATACACTGATAAAAAGCAGAGAGGATGAAGAGAGAAAGAAGAAAAATGAGAGAAAATGAAGAATGAGGGAGAGGAATGGGACAGCTGAGAGACAAAGCAAAGCCTTGAAGGTAAAGGTGTCCTTAACTCTCAAACCCACTGTTGGTGACGCTAACCAGGGCTGACACCACACACGCGCGCACGCACGTGCACACACACACACACACACACACATGTGCATACACATACATCCTTGTACTTCTCTCTCTGTAGGACTTTCACAGATGCAGTCTCTACCCTCTTACCCCCGCCTGCCGTCACTCTTCCTTTATTCAAACCTGATTCAAACCTTGAAAATAAAACAGTCTCAACCTATAAACGGTCCTTCAAAAGTGCGAGGACCAGCCAAAATGTCCTCGCTTTGTTGATTAAATGTGTGCTCTGGTCCTCTCTATGCAACATGTACAAGAACACACACACACACACACACACACACACACTGCTAAACGGATGAATATGTCTTTAAATGAGATTGAAGAGAGCCTCGGCCCCGGGTGTCTGAATGTCCTCAGGCAGGTCGTCCAAAGTGTTGGAACCCTGATGGTATTGGGTCTGTCTCCTTTGGTTATTAGTCTGGGTTTGAGGACGGGCAGAAGCCCCGTGTCTGAGGACATGTGCACAGTGGTTGGTAGAGCATTCTAAGGTCATAAACAGTTTTCAGAGCCGAGTCGGGGACGGCCAAAAATCCGCTCTGAAGGAAAAAGACTCGGCTGATGAAAAATAGACACAACGAATGCAACATAATCAGGTCGTTCGTCTACACAAACGAGCGTGCATGTGTTTGTCTCTGGGTGTTTCTGCCAGTCAGGTAGACCGCTTGTTTATGTTGACGGTCTCCCGTGGGGCCTCGCTCCCCCGCATCATTAGTAATGACCCAGCAACAGTCGAAGGGCTCGGCCACAGACGGAGCCCAGAGAGAGGGATGAATATTTGATTAGCTGCGTGTGAGAGAGAAAAAGGGGGGATTTCTCTCTGCAAAGTCCCTCGGTCCAGTTTTAATCTCTCTCTTCTCTCTTTCTGCCACCCTCTTTTGCCCCCCCCCCCCCCACCCACCCCACTTTTCTCCTCCAGGACTGCGCAGAGACAGAGGTGGACAGGAACAAGTGCTGCACCTTGTGTAACATGTTCTTCACCTCTGCCATCGTGGCCCAGTCCCACTACCAGGGGAAAACCCACGCCAAGAGGGTGCGCCTGGTCCTGGGGGAGCCGCCCAGCCTGTCTGCCGTGGCCAGCCTGACCGATGCAGGTCTCATACTCGGTCCCCTCCGCAGCTACAGCCTCAAAGCAAATCTAATGAAAGCACCTATATTTGTTGTTCGGCGCATCCCTGGAGAAAACGCGTATTTCTTTTTTAGTTCAAAGCGCATATTTTTATCTTAAAAACCTCTTCAGAGTGTTTTCCCGTGTTCTAAAAACGTACGAAGCTAAAATGATAGTTAGGTGAGGCACTCGGCAGCAGCGGCCTTCAATTTGTAAACATCCCCTGAAGGGAAACGTCAGACCGACTGCTCTCCCGGTCCGTGATTGTTTAAGAGTATTTTTCTTTCTAAGTGCCCCCCCCCCCCAGTGCCTCTTCTCCAGGGGAGCTTTCCATAATCTAATTCACATCGGATTCAAAGTGCCCAAAACACCCCGTCGCTCCACAAAGGGAGTGTTGGAATCAAGCCTCTGGGTGACTTTAGCTAAACTTTGGCCTACTTTTGAGAAGTGTCGCTTCTGTGCAGCCGCCGCCGCCGCTTTTGCGCGTTTTTTTTTTTTTTTTTTTAGAGACAAGCGGGACCTGGAGGAAAAGAAACAACTGAACAGGAGCGAGAGGAGTGACCTGGGAGAGACAAAGATTTCAGGAAAGATTAAAGTCAAATGTGGCCTTCATGATCACTCTGAGATGAGCGCCGCGCGGAGGACGCACATCAGAGCTGACAGGCTTCAGCGTGCGCTCGTGCACCCACGACCAGCAGGGACGGCCTGACTGATGGGTTCCTATTCCAAAGCATTTAAGGACAAATCTTTACAAAACTGTTCGTTTAGAATAAGGAGAGGGAGACTCTGAGCATGGCGGAGGAGCCGCTGCGAGGGACCGTACCTGCGGTTCCTCCACAACTGCCTCATCCCTCATCAGGCCCCCACACTGCGCGCCCCCACCCAGGGAAGAACATTTACTTTCTGCTCCAGTGTGCACGGACACTGTGGGTGCGGGAAGAGAAACCTCCAGGGGTGACGGGAAAAGACCAGAGCGACGACCTTGTCAAAAGGCCGACTCCAAATCCGCCGCGATAGCTCGGATGCTACAGCTAACCTGCGCGCTAGGTGCTCCTTCCAGTTAAAGCTGCTCCTCCTGCTGAGGGGACTGGAAGTGGGTGCCGAAGTGCAGCCATAGATACAGTAACTATGTGAGCGGCGCGGCTTCGGCTGCCAGGCAGTCCGCACGTGCAACAGTCAAGTGAGCGCACACGCCCGCACGGCGAAAACGCCAATTAGCACGCGCCTCGCCCTCGCCCTCGCCGGCGCCGCTCGCGCCTGTCATCAGCGAAGCTGTTTCGACATAAGTGACGTGACTGGTTTTGGCGTGCGGGCTTCTTTGGTTATGAAATGTTAATCGGCGCTGTGGCTGCGTGGTCAGAGTCAGCTGAGCGGGGCCCCACTGACACGTTGTAGTGGGTGTACAGGCGCATTTGGGCGGCCATCTGGCACTAGGAGCCCCCCCCACACACACACACACCCCAGACTGTTTGGATAAACTGTTTGAGCAAAGATCGCTAATATATATGCACGTATCGACCCAAACGTGAGCCGCAGCTCTGTCCTACAGACCTGTCAGCGCCCTCCGGCTATTAATGGGCAATCACCATGGTAACAGGTGTATGTCACAAGTAGCAGGTCACCTGGAAGTCTGCCATTCCTTTTTCTTGCTTCCACTTGCTCCCAGACGATTACGGCAAAAGGAAAAAGACGAGGGAGGAGGAGGATTACCGCGGGAAGCCGGGCGTTAGACTGCTCTCCGCATCGCCGTGACACGCTCGCTAATCGTGCGCTCGACGCCGCGAGACGACTAGAGCGGCGCCTGCGCCGTCATCCATCAACCTGCAGGAGGATAAATTTTGTTTTGCTCGCCGCAGCATCATTTCAAAGTCTCTGGAATGGCTTCAGGTCGTCATTCGGTCAATGAAAATCGAGTTAAAAGGGCGACATCCATCCCAGGGTCCTCTAGACGGTGGAGGCGGATGCACGTTTCAGGCAGCACATTTATTTTTTTTGTCTTCCATTAACAGCAAAGCAGGTGTAGAATTAGTGAGTTAGCTAATGGGATTAAACACTGTCGCTCATGCTGAAATCACTTTGCTGGGAATTGTCAGGAACTCACAGAGATTAAAAGCTCATTAGGAAATCTGGGAAACAGTCAGTGCCAGGCGACGGACCCTGCAGAGACTTTCCCGGGATTTGGGATCGTTTCACAAATTGATGGTACACTGTAAGAAATGAATGCCATTAGCATTTCAATGATTTCACCAATTGAGCCAGTGCCACTAATATCTGATGGAGCTCTTCCACTCCAGGAGAGGTCACATTGTACATAAAACCCCTCCCTCCATCTGAAAGCCCCCCCTTCAGTTTTAAGGCCAATCTGATTATCCAAAATTTTAGTGGCAACTTTCTGTTGCAATAACTTCCTCATTGACCCTTTTTTTTTCATCAGTCATTTTCTGTTTTCTCCCAGATTCACCACAGACCCCAGTTCCCACGGATCCCAGTGCGTGCCCCCCCACGTCCCCCGCCCTGCCCTTCCCCGTGGCCGTGGTCGGCGGAAATGGCGGGCGAGAGGCGGGCAAGTACTGCTGCCTGTGCGGTGCCTGGTTCAACAATCCCCTGATGGCCCAGCAGCACTACGAGGGCAAGAAGCATCGCAGGAACGCCGCCAGGGCGCGCCTCCTGGAGCAGCTAGCGGGCAGTCTGGATGCCACCGAGTGCACAGGTCAGACGATAAGGGGAGGTCAAGATCTGCAGCAGGGAGCCGGGGCTGGTGGAAATGATGACGGATGTTTTAATCGGCTTCAAAGTACAACTGCGATACCGAAATAGACCTCTAGCTAGCTTTAGATAAAATTAGCGCCGTGGAACTACAACGTAACGTGACCTTCGAGCACATGTTGCAATTAAATCGCTCCCGTTTAGATTAAAGCCATTAGTACACGGTGAAGACCTCCATAATAACGGGGACATAAAACAATCAGGGGGTGAAAGTGAGGATAAAAATCCGATAAATTGGGATAGAGGTGAAATATCCGACAAGTTTACGAGCGTGTCTGAGCGTGCCGGACGTCTTTCGGAACAGGTCGGAGGAGGAGTTATGGCTTATTGCTTCCCAATCTGGGATTTTACTCATTGCTAAAGTCAAAAAAGCAAAACAGAACTTTGACATTGGGCCAAGGCGTCGGAGATTATTTCTTATCTGGTTCCCTTCCTCGCTCCCCATCATCCGGGCTCTTCCCGCGGCAGCGTGGCGGCGATCACGCGAGCGCCGCGCTCGTATTTGCACGCACAGATTCAGTGCGAGCCAACACTGTGCTCCAGGTGCCGTGACACAAACCATCACATCAAAAAGCCAATCATATTAAGAGCGTGAGTCATATTGCACCCACACTGGCTCGGAGGCCCGGAGAGGTGTCATATTTGATATAACACAGTTTGTGTTCTCGATACCGTGACCCACATCCCACCACGTCAGCTGCGTTCTGGGAGGGAGGGGGGGCGTTACGCCCAAACTATCTGCATGTGACTACGAATTGGACTCAAAACTGACAGAATATTGAGTGACAGGCGCGAAGACGTGTCGGATTGGGGTTCAGATCGGACCGCGTACTATAAAACCGCTCGCTTGCTGGGCCTGTCAGCAGCGTTGCGACGTCTTCCTGTGTTTCTCGCCACCGCAGGTGTGAACTCGGAACGTCGAGGGGAGGGGAGACATGTCTCCAGACATGCTGGAGACATTAGGAACACGGTCTCCAGCATGTGGACCTGTCTGTTGCCTCGAACGAACCCCATCTCGTGTCTCCTTTAGGACTCTAGCACAACATTTACACAATTATTCATGTGTAAATATGTGAGGAGCTAATGAGAGACGCTCATTTGTCATTCTCGTTAGCGCCTGATGAAGCTCAGGTGTGTGTGTGTCTTGTTGCCTGGATGCAGGCGTGCATCCCTTTGTGCATCCGTTTGGGTCACGTCTCCTCGCCGCCCGAAAAGTCTCCCTGACATTTCTGGCGCTGCTAACTTCTGGAGCGCTCTTCCGTAATTGCGCCGACGGGGCGCGGAGGAGAGTGTCGTTATTTCATGCGGCGAGGTGCCAGACAGAACCTCTGGGAAAGGATTACAGAGGTGGACAAAGGCGGGCGTGGGGGTGGGGGCGGCTGGCGATGAGGGATGGAACCCGTCTGACTCAGCTGCGTCTTTACATAAATCAAGACAGGGCCGGAAACCCCTCAAGTCAGAGCCGAGACGCCGTCGCCCCTCTCAGGAGGGAGTCGGAGGCAGTGAGATAAGCATCAGGGACTGGCTAGTCTGTGTGTATCCGTGTGTGTTTGGGAACCCGAGGGAGGATGAGCTACCGGAGTACGAGAAAATTGTGTGTAATTGATGACTGTGCCCGAGTCGGGAGACAGGCCTGACCTCGTCTCCCCCGAGACAGCAGCGAGACGCTAGCGCGCCGGCGTCAGCGCAAACATTAAGAGGAGATATACGGCGCGGAGCGTAGCTTAAACTGACGGTGGCCTTTTTCATCTACAAACGGAGATCCGGTTTTTATAACGTCCTTTGTGGGTCGTCCAACGCTGCCGATGTCGGCTGGTGCGGCTCCGTTTAATCCCAGCTTCCAGTTTCCGAGCGAATTTCTCCGCGTGTGTTTTATTCATTCGTCCCCGTCAGATCTGTTTTTGTGTTCGCGGAGCAGCGTAAAGGTCGTTTTCCAGCTGCATTTGGCAGCTCAGGGTTCAGGTGAAATGACTGAACCTTGACACCAGTTCACATTTAATCACTCGATTTTTCATTAGCGCCTCTAAAATTCAGGATTTCTCTCCAGAACCAAATTAAAAGTCTTCCAATGATCAAAGTGTTGTGTTGTTGCAATTATAGTTCTAAATAAACCAGCATTGAATTCAGTTTATAGAAAGGTTACACTGTTATATTTTTTAAAAGGGTTTTGTTCCACGCAGGTTGAGTCTATTTGAACAACAGATGCTGCTTTTATTTAACTGCCAAAATGAAGCCGTCGCACCGGAGACCTTTAACGACTGTTGTTTAGAAAAATTCACTTGGATTCGCTCCCACACCCCCAGATCTCGTCTCTGAAGTCACTCACGATACTTTGAAATCTGCTGTCAGGCCGAGTGAAACTGTCGCCTGCGTTCTTTTTGGATCCGGGTCTTTTTTAAATCTCAACGGTGTTCCGCTGCGCCCAAGCGTTTATGCTAGCTCCAAACCTTACAGGGAGAGGGGTTTACAGAAATATCCGAACCGCCAAACTCTCCACAGGTAGTCACACATTCCGTTACCTTTCCGCTAATTTCCTTTTATTTAAGACTCTTTTTTTTTTCACACACCGGACAGGAAACAAAATGGGCGGCAGAAAACTGCTAACTGAGCCTCCCAGATAAAAGAGGCTGCGGTTTAGCCAGGCTTCCTAATGGAGCGGGCCAGGAACGTCAGGGCTGTTAGTGGGTCATTAAGGTTGTTTTAGCTGAGGCGAAGTTCAAATATATCAGCCGGAGACTGCAGGACATTCTCCCTTCTCTTAGATAAGCGTCTTCCTAAATGCTCTGACACACATTTGGAACGTCAGCCACAGCCACAAACAGCCACAAACAGCCCCTGCACCCGGCGTTTTGTCCCCCCCCCCCCCCCCCACTGACATGTCTTAATGTGTAATTAACAAGGCTTAAAAAAAAAATCAGGAAAAAAAAGAAGCGGCTCAGACACGCACGCGATCAATCCGGCGCTTCGGCTGTCGCCTGCATAGCCGACACACTTCCCCGACATGTAATTAGCATGGACAAATGTTGGTGCGCTCGGCAAGGCGGCGTGCGTGCGTGCGTGCGTGCCCGTGTTAGCGCACACATATGTTTGCAGGCGTTCTGCAGCACTTCCTCCTGGCAGGGGCACAAAGCGCCGAGCCTGCAGGCGGCGTCAGCCAGGCTAAAAACAGGTCTGCGCGTGCACGTGGGTAATATATGTGGCAGGAAAATGAACAGCCTCTGCAGAGGTAATGGCAATTTGGCAGACGGGGGGGGGGTATCCTGATCCGAATAAGGGCAACGCCGGAGTTTAAGCTGCAGGTAACTCGTTGATGACCGTTCGTCTTTAACGCCCTCTGAAAACGACGCCGGAGTCGATATTCCGGGACTAAATGGCCGCTGCATCCACCAATATGCTCCAGCAATTAGTGGCCCAGAAGGTCAGAAGGTGACGGGACGCACAGACGGCTCATAAATCTTCCGGGCGGGACGACAGCGGAGGACAGGGGGGTTCTTGGGCGCAGTCAGCACACCCCACAGGTGCCCCGTGCGTGGTCACATGGGTCGGTGAACGCGGATCCTGCGTCGTCTCCTCAGAGTTTTGTGCACGTCTTCATTTTCTCCACCAATTTCCTGCTTTCCCTCGTTACCTAATCCTCCGCTCGTATCTCTTCCCGCCACTCCGTCGCTATTTCCATCCCACATTATCCATCTATTTTGGGGGAAGGGGGAAGGAGGGGGGGGGGGGGGGGGGGTTCATCTCCACCACCTGCAAACCGTCTAATTAACTCACATCTGTGTCTGAGTCCGACCATTCAGCGCATTCACCACACGTGCACAAACGTGCACATGCACAAAGAGTCTTTTTTTTTTAACCAAATCTACTGTGCTGCTCCGTTCTTACCCGTCGTGTCCTCATTCTTCTCGTTCTCAAGCTTCAAAACCTTCCCGGGAACACATGTCCGTGCATATTTCTATCTTTGTGGGGACATTTCATTTCCCAGTTCCTTACCCTGACCACACCAACTAACTCCCTAACCTAAACCCAAGTCCAACTTTAATCTTTTTTTTTTTGGTACTTTTTGGTAGTAAATGTGAGAACTCTCTCTCTCTCTCTCTCTCTCTCTCTCTCACACACACACACACACACACACACACACAGCGAGGCACTAGCAGGATGATGCCAGTGATCTGAGGATCTAAAAATGTTCCTGGCTCACTGCTAATGATGAGACTAATCAAATCTTTTCCAGATGCACTCCAATTAGCAGAATCCGCCTGCAATACAGAGTTAAAAATAAGACTTTTATTGCAAGTCGGTACAAAATTTTCACCGTTGGAAGCACTTTTTGCCGCAGCAGCTGCTGCTTTCTGCAGCGGCTGTGTGCATGTACGGAGGATGTTCTCACCGTGACCTTTGAACCCGTGTCCGTGTCTCTCCAGGACTGCGCAGCAGTTACTCCTGCAGCGTCTGCAATGTGGTCCTCAACTCCATCGAGCAGTACCATGCACACCTCCAGGGCTCCAAGCACCAGAATAAGTGAGTATATCGCTACCAGAGAGGGACCTTGACGAGGGGAGGGGGGTGCGTTCGCAGTCCTGGAGGACATTCTTCACATAGTTTACAGGCTCCAAATCAATTTCCCTGTAAACTGGAAGCCGCATTCTTCCGTTCGACACACAAACTTTTATCATGCGTCTGAAGCCAGATGCAGGATACTGTCAGCATATTCAAAAGGTTGTTCTAAAGATTGTTCTTAAAAAACCAAAACAGGTTTTTAGGCCTGAACGCGCCTCGTCTGAGCTCCACACAATTATCTCCCCTAAAATATAAAAGGTGAGTTCCAACAAGGCGTGCAGTGGGTGTAGTGTGATACACAACAACAATAACAAGGATAAATGAGGCAAGGACAGAGAGATCCAGTGGGCCGCGCACAACGTGCACGCTGATTAGAATTATTTTACATTTGCCCTCTACGGCCCCCTTAATTAATTAATTACTTTTTATGTTTATCATTACAAGAGTTACGGTAAAGGTAATTTATTACAAAGTAAGAAGGAAACTCAGCGCTTTTGAGCCAGTTTGCCGGAATACGTGTGGTCAGAACCCCGTGAAAGGTCGCTGTTCTATTGATCATGTACTTTCTGAAATGTCCCGTGTTTGTGGGACACAGAAGACCAACATTTGGCGTTCAAGCGACCGTCTCTTTATGGTAAACATCATTTCGTGGCCAGGCCGATGACTGCTCCGTCCTTCTAAACTGGTTCCTGGTCGTGTGTTTTGTGTTGGGGTCCAGAGTGGACCGGAACCAGCTGCTTTCCAGTTCTCCCAGCAGTTAGCATCAACACCAGGGTCCAGGAGGACAGAGAACAGCCACAGTCGCATTGACAGCGACAAAAGTCACCGGCTGTATCACACACCTTGTGATAGTCTGACAAAAAAGTCCTGAATTGGCTAAGATTGCCAGCCTGTTGCTATGGATACACATTTATCACTGAAAAAAAGCCTGTTGAATTACACAACGGCAGCAGTTTCAACACATTAACATCTAGTCCTAAAAGGTACTGTCACCTGAAGCTCCTGCTCGTAGGAGAACACTTCATTAGTTCTCCAGGTGGAGCTACAGGCGGGAGAGATAAAGTCTCCTCACAGAGGCGGAATGTAAGAACCTCCCGACAGATTCAAGAGGAAAGGACGGCAGAAACGCTGCAACGCTTGTGTTGACCTCAAGGCGAGAGACCTATGGAGCATATGGATGAGGAGGCCTCCTCATCCATATGACTGACACTAGACAGAGAGGATGAGATGAGGATGAGATTAACAGCTGGTTAACCGCTCAGGTTAGCAGAATCAGCTCCACTATCACGCAGAAGTATTTATTTTTTTCTTTTTAAGGGGCATTTCTGTGTAACTAAGTCCAACATCCATATCCGTATTTGGAGGCATTTGTATCTTAACATTTTAAATTTCCCTTTATTGATTTTTGAAACCTCAGCTCTCATCAGAGTTCAACCCCAAACATTGCAAAAATAATTGGCCCAGTCCAGGAGCGGCGCTTTAATCCCAGGTGATTTCGCGCCGCGGCTCTGCTCAGCCCTGGCTCGCATGTTGAAAACGCTCCCGGCGCGCTGTTGAGAATGAAGCCCCGGTCCCGGAGCACGTCGACCCGGCTGCGCCGATCCTGTGGGACACTCAGAACAAGAACACGAGGTTCCACCTCATCGGCTTCACTTTCTCCGCCTTCACCGTTACTGTGGTGAAACCAACATGTGCATTAGCGCCCACGTTAGTCTCGCCTTTGCACGCTGCTCCGATATAGAATCCTCATTCTTATTAGCGACAAAAGACATAAAGGGAACATGATTAGATCATGAGAAAATAATGCAGCATGTCTGATTGTATTGTGCTGCTTTAAATTCAGAGAGATGGCTGTTGTGTAGTGTGCTAGATGACCTCTGAGATACGGCCGGTTCAAAGCAGGAGGAAATTAATGAGCTTGTGTTTATGTACGCATTAGCGTGGCTTTATTTACATACTACACAGCTCAGACATTTCCCCCGAGCCTGCTCCCTTTAAGAACAAGCTGTCGGCTGATGGAGCACTGAGCCGAGCAAATCTCTTTTATTTTCCGCCGATCTTTGCGCACACGCGTGCACCGTTATGTAAATGTGTGTGAATCACGACGAGAGTGGCCCGTTCGCGTGTGTGGGAGGTTAGAAGGGTGGACACGAAAGAGACGCGGTGGACGTCTGGGGGACAGGGTGGACATGAGCTTACACCAAAGCCAAATTCCACCTGCCTGTGTGTGTGTGTGTGCGTGTGTGTGTGTGTGTGTGTGCTTGAAAAGCACCACTGGCAGCACGGAGATTAACACTCACAGAAAGTCATCCAGAAAAAAGTGACTGTATGTGTCTACTTCAGGTCTATTTTTTGGCACGTGTGTGTGTGTGTGTGTGTGTGTGTGTGTGTGTGTGTGTGCGCGCGTGTGTGTGTTATGAATGTGTCATCGCTATAAAACAGCAGATTTCTTTGTTTCTTAAATAGCTGCATGCGTCCGTCCGCCAGCTCTCCTTATCTCTTCCGTGCATCTGCTCGGTACACAGTCGAGTGTGGGTCACTGGGAACGCCGCAGACGCCACGCTGCCCCCCCCCCCATCCCCAGATTGGCAGCAGTAATTGGAGAAGATAACGGCGGACAAAACGAGCGTGACTACATCAGCTTGGCGGAACACTTTTGACAGTTTGCATTTTATCAGGCGCGGCGCCGGTGAGGATGAGGGGACATCAGATAGACGGGTTTCTGTTTCAGTTAGCATCTTCGTGACAACTGAGTGGCAGATTTACATCCCCCTGTAAACATGCAGAAAAGGGCAGCCAGGCTCAGAATTATCATTACCGGTATTATATGGACTGCTGCAGATTACCTCAATGCATATTTCACTGCGACCGTAGTTACCAGCAGATTTATCGGCCTCTGTTATCTGAATCCTCCTGCGTTTTGAGTCTTACACACTGTAGCCTTAAAGTTCTGCTCAATATTTTCTTTTAAGTGAGCTAAAGTAGGTGCTAATTAGCCCCACTGAGTCCATAAAGAAAGACAGTGAAGAACAGCAACATTGTATCTTCGACCACCTCAATGTTGGGATGTTTTTTATCTCCTTCGCTTTGTTTTCTGGATGCTTTCTCCCTGTATAATTCTGACACCGGGTTTCTATGAAACACACGTGCCTGTGATGGTAATGCTGATGCTACCGCAGGCCCCAGGGGCAAGAGGTCGGGGACGGTAATCCATTCAGCCTCCTCCTGCTGGTATTATACAGCATCAGCACCACAGAGGACGCCACGGCAGCGCAGAGAGTGGGCGGCAGATTATAGTGCTCAGTGTAAAATAACTGAATCAAATGGCTGCGCTATTGACCTGCTAATAGGACAGGCCCGCGTGTCCCCCGCTGAAGCCGAGGTCAGAGGTTAATTCAGGACGGATGCTACCGAGCTCAGGCCCGTCGCACCTGAACACGCTCCTTGGGAATCAATGCATGGGATACGGGGAGGAAACACCGGACAAAACAGCTGAATACTGCAACGGTTTCGAACCGCCACCTCAGATCGACCGTGTTTTTGCTGACGCGGCAGTGCAAGGACGTCAGATTGATCAGCAGCTGCACCAGACGGGCGTCCGCTTTACGAATGGAAACCACATTTGGAAAAAGCGGCGCTTTTGAATCCCACCGAACCCTTTTTCACCCGTGCATCGCCTCCCCGCCCAACCCGAATTCATGCACCCCCCCACCTGCCTCCTCTGAGGATCCAACATGCTAGACGAGTCCTCAACGAGCAGACAGGGTGCAGAGGCCACTGTTTTAACAGCCATTATGGGGATAGGTGCTGACAGCATGGGTGCCTGTGTCTCTCAGCATCAGGAGGGTTGTGTGTGTGTGTGTGCGCGCGTGTGTGTGTTATGAATGTGTCATCGCTATAAAACAGCAGATTTCTTTGTTTCTTAAATAGCTGCATGCGTCCGTCCGCCAGCTCTCCTTATCTCTTCCGTGCATCTGCTCGGTACACAGTCGAGTGTGGGTCACTGGGAACGCCGCAGACGCCACGCTGCCCCCCCCCCCCATCCCCAGATTGGCAGCAGTAATTGGAGAAGATAACGGCGGACAAAACGAGCGTGACTACATCAGCTTGGCGGAACACTTTTGACAGTTTGCATTTTATCAGGCACGGCGCCGGTGAGGATGAGGGGACATCAGATAGACGGGTTTCTGTTTCAGTTAGCATCTTCGTGACAACTGAGTGGCAGATTTACATCCCCCTGTAAACATGCAGAAAAGGGCAGCCAGGCTCAGAATTATCATTACCGGTATTATATGGACTGCTGCAGATTACCTCAATGCATATTTCACTGCGACCGTAGTTACCAGCAGATTTATCGGCCTCTGTTATCTGAATCCTCCTGCGTTTTGAGTCTTACACACTGTAGCCTTAAAGTTCTGCTCAATATTTTCTTTTAAGTGAGCTAAAGTAGGTGCTAATTAGCCCCACTGAGTCCATAAAGAAAGACAGTGAAGAACAGCAACATTGTATCTTCGACCACCTCAATGTTGGGATGTTTTTTATCTCCTTCGCTTTGTTTTCTGGATGCTTTCTCCCTGTATAATTCTGACACCGGGTTTCTATGAAACACACGTGCGTGTGATGGTAATGCTGATGCTATCGCAGGCCCCAGGGGCAAGAGGTCGGGGACGGTAATCCATTCAGCCTCCTCCTGCTGGTATTATACAGCATCAGCACCACAGAGGACGCCACGGCAGCGCAGAGAGTGGGCGGCAGATTATAGTGCTCAGTGTAAAATAACTGAATCAAATGGCTGCGCTATTGACCTGCTAATAGGACAGGCCCGCGTGTCCCCCGCTGAAGCCGAGGTCAGAGGTTAATTCAGGACGGATGCTACCGAGCTCAGGCCCGTCGCACCTGAACACGCTCCTTGGGAATCAATGCATGGGATACGGGGAGGAAACACCGGACAAAACAGCTGAATACTGCAACGGTTTCGAACCGCCACCTCAGATCGACCGTGTTTTTGCTGACGCGGCAGTGCAAGGACGTCAGATTGATCAGCAGCTGCACCAGACGGGCGTCCGCTTTACGAATGGAAACCACATTTGGAAAAAGCGGCGCTTTTGAATCCCACCGAACCCTTTTTCACCCGTGCATCGCCTCCCCGCCCAACCCGAATTCATGCACCCCCCCACCTGCCTCCTCTGAGGATCCAACATGCTAGACGAGTCCTCAACGAGCAGACAGGGTGCAGAGGCCACTGTTTTAACAGCCATTATGGGGATAGGTGCTGACAGCATGGGTGCCTGTGTCTCTCAGCATCAGGAGGGTTGTGTGTGTGTGTGTGCGTGTGTGTGTGCGTTGAATCTCTCCAATTAGGGCACAGTGGAGCAGCCAGGAGAGACAAACGTTATGTGAACATTTTATTTCTGTTTCGCTCCGATTATAAATCCAGACAGAAGCTCCAATGGGGAGAAAACACCCCGTGAGCCGTGATGAGGGAAACTGTTATTTAAAAGAGACGAATCCAGAAGGTGAACCCACGATCGGCTCAGGATATGACGGCGACGCGGCGTCGGACGGTGACGCGGCATCGGGCGGTGACGCGGCGTCAGACGGTGACACGGCTCTGAGTCCACTCACTGCATCAGTATTGATGAGGCTGTTCCTAAATTACGACCATGGCGAAAGGCCAATGTCTGTGGGCGGAGAGCGGCGTCCTGTCAGATCTGCCCGTGCACGAGGCCGACTAATATGTTCCTGTGTTTTGTGTCGTTTCTTTTCTCAGCCTGAAGCAACACCAGCCGTGAGCGACGGAGACGGGCTGCGCTGGGGAGAGGAGGAGATTAATGGATCGAGCAATTTCAGAGGACTTGCGTCACCGAAAGAAGAGTGTGATAATCCTGTGGACTAACTCCTGTGTGTAGGTGTGCGTGTGAGCGTGTGCGGTGGGGATGCTAGTGCGTTTCTTCAGTCTGGCGTCCAAAGTCTACGTACACGAGAAGACTTGCAGCTACATATTGCCATATATATTCTTACGATGATGCAATGATGTCAGCACCTCGGCCCGGCGAGGAGAGAGGAGCCGCTACAATGATCGTCACAGCCGCCCCCACCCCATCCCCCCCCCCCACCCCAAAAGTGCTCCAGTAGAGATTCGTGTCCATCTCAGTGCTCAGTGTCTCACACACACAGATCACACAGACTACAGTACCTACAATAATATCTATATATGTTGTGTTTGTGGTGGGTTTTAGTTCTCAGAATGGTGGATTTGGAGACACTGGAGGGACCTGGTGCATATTGTCCAAGTTTGAATGGTTTGCTGCTGAGTAGATCGTGAGTAATCTACTCACAATACCTCCTCTTGATTGTCATTTTCCTCCCGTCCTTCGTCTCAGCCACCTGGGCCTCCTCTGGAGACACAGACGCTCTCCGATTGGCGGTTTAGCGGAGGAGAAACGAAGCAGACGTAAACAGAAAAGTCTGTCCAGCTTGATCCACAAGCTGGCTTGAATCTGGTGTGTGAAGAGCTTCGGTGGGGGGGGGGGGGGATCAACAGTCCGGGCAGCAGCAGCCAGTCAACGCTCCACCTGGGCTTCACTGCATGCAAAACGTAAACTGGCGCCTCCACTTGTCTCTTTACAACCTTCTGCTTGCAGAGTTTGGCATTTTCTCAGTGACAGCTTTGTAACACACACTTGTTAGTCACCTTCTCGTCCAGAACACACACTCTCACACACCCGTCAGTGGATAACAGTTCTCATACCTGGAGGTGCCGCCACCCTCCGCTGTACGGCGAGCTCCTCGTCCGCTCGGTTCAATAACGCGCCGCGGGTGAGCAGAGATGTGGCACGCTCCGTTTTTTCCCCGTGAGACCGATGAGGTCGGCGTCGATTCTCCGTGAGACGGGTAAAGGGCTGAAAAGCACAGCACCCGGAGCGAAGCGCCCCTCCGCTCGGGTGGGTTCAAGTTCCGTTTTTCTGTGGGAAAATACTTGGTGCTCTGCTGATTTCGCAGAGAAAACAAGTGGCCTGATTAAAAATGACTTTTCTTCTGCGGACGCGTGGATGAGGAACCTTTTATGCAATCGCAGATTTCAAGGTGAATCGATGCGGGATCCTAGAGACGGAGTCGAATTTGTAGAAGCAAAAGAAAAAAGCGTTTGTCTGTGTGAAGCACAAGAGTTTTGTATTCGGTGTTCATTGATGTGGAGATACGGGACGTGAAAGAGAGTTTAAAATACAAATACGTTGCTACTGAAATGACGTCTGACTTGTCTTTCTTTAAAGATAATCTAGCGAGGATGATTGATTCAATCGGCCATGATGGACAGAACCGATCTTCTTATGCCAGACGGAGAAGATTAAAAAATAAAGACAGACTGTTGGGATCCATAAAACAGCCACAACAATGATGCAGGACGGCAACTATGAGGATTTGACACGTCTTGACAAAACCTTGAAGGCAGTTTGTGTTTGTGTTGCTGGATCTTGTTGGATCCTGTGATCTCTTTTAGGCCACGTGATAGAGACGTTTGTTGAGATAAGGATGAGAGCCATATTTCCAGCGTCCTTTTTCCTCCCCTTCTTCCCGTTCCTGCCTGGATCCATCACATTTCCAACAAAACCAACTCTGACTCGTCAACGTCTCATTAATCTAAATGAACCCTGAATGAAAGCATCACATGAACTCTGTGTTCAGACCCTTTCTCTGACCCTTGACCTGTAGCTCTGGTGACCATCTGTTCCTCTTGAGCATCTCTGAGGTGTTTGACTGGAGTCGCAGATGTCTAATAAAGCCCCCTCATCCCTTCGGCCAGTCAGCAAGTTAGGAGCAGATCCATCATGACCACAAAGCAAAACCATTTCAGCAGCATTTTTCTAAAGCACCATTCCATTAAAATGTTTAGCACTTCATATAACATCGCTCCGTAAAGACAGATGCCCAAAAGAGCTCCATTAAACACCTGTGGACGGCTTTACACGCAGAGTTACAACCTTTTCATTCAAAAAAAATGTTCTTGCAACCGGCTGTTGGTGGAAACCACAAAGAACAATGTTTTAATGGGCCGAGACGGCGACAGGAGATGAAGTGACACAGGAGAGGCGACCAGCTCCAGCCAGGAAAGCAGCACGCCGCTTAATGGTCCACTTTAGACGCTAAACGGGAGCTAAATGAAACATTAAAGCTTGGATTATATCACTCCCAGCCTGCCAGCCAACCTTTATGCACCACAAGTGAATGGGTGTGAGACTGGAGACCCCCAGAAGACCGCTCCAACTGCAGCATCTACATTCACGACCCACACTCACCCCCGTGTTTCATGCTTCTACCCATTCCAGAGCTCCTCCGTGTGAAACATTAATGGCGAGCTCTCCTCACTTCTGAGTTCACTGGGCCCCGCGTGTAACGAGCCGCCGCGTCACCGCAGAGGAGGAGGAATTGAGGAATCTGTTTCCTTCCGTGCGTCTTCACGAGAAGAGCTCGTGGAAATGTCACCGAGGCGTAAACCCGGGTGACATTTTAAAGAACGCACGCGTCAGAGCGGTGAGACAAAGTGGGGATTTCACCGCCGCGCTGCCTCGTCTCTCTATTAGCATCACGCCGACATAAACACGCGTCCTTTTGCACCATTTCCTGCTGAGGACGCCGCATCCTCGTCTTCCTGTGACCCCTCCTATGGACTCGGATCAAGACAAAGATGCGTTTGGGAGGTTTTTCTCATCGTTATTACTCATCAAAACCTCAGCCGGACGCTGTCCTGCATATACGTCAACATGACGTCCCCCGCGCAGCTCAAAGGGTGGGAAAGGGTCCCACTTTCACCAGCTGTTACGACACATCAAGGACACGTTCGGTGCGTCTCGGCGCACGTCGGAAATCGGAAATAGCTGCAACCCCCGAGTGGATTCGTCTTCCACGTGTTGCGTCTGTTCGCTCCTGACTGGAGCGCCGCATCAGCGCCTGTGATAATGTGACCCCAGACGGCCCCAGAACAGGTTTCCACTCCGCCTCGCTTCTCAGGCTGTTCGTTGTCAAGGCTGTCAGAGGCTTCCCGTCAAAAATCGTTATCAGCGCGACAATGCGCAGCCCTGCTGGCATCCTTCAGCGGCGGATCACAGGCTGGCAGGTGACACCGGCACACACGTGTACTCCTGGTGCTCAGTTCCCCCACAGTTCTTTGCTTTAAGAGGATGATTTATTGTTTCAAGGCGACAGGCTGACATAAACTGGCCTTTTCCAGGGATAATGTGTGAGAATGCAGATGGAAAATGGCCGAGCGAGGCTGGTTATATGACAAACGCTATCATTAGAAAGCTGACAGAAATTTAATATTTGATAGGCTACGCGTCGCATGAAAGGAGGATCCCTTTAAAGAACTGAAATGAAAGGATTTGCTCAACGGGACGGTGATGTTTTAGTCATTAATAATCTATGATTTTCAGGATTTGCTTCAAATTTGACATGACAGCTCAAACAGAATTTGGCATCGACGCGCAGGGGAGGAGGCATCCACCCTTCAGCTTGTTTACCTCCTTTATTCTAAATAGGAGAACCAGAAGAGCTTTGTTTACAATTTGGTTTGTTTAATGCAGGAGACAAATACGTCCCTTCATCTGCTACCACTGAGGGAGATGGATGGAGCCCTTCCCAGCTGCCTTTGGGCAATACACCCTGGACAAACAGGGCAAACACACAAAGACAGACAACATTCACACTCAGATTCACACCCCAGGTTGGTTTAGAACCCCCCCCCCCCCCCCCTTCCCCCCAACCAAACGTCCACGTCTTTGGACTGTGGGAGGAAGCCAGAGTACCTGGAGGGAACCCCAACACACACACTGGAGGAACTCCCTGTTGCCCCTGCAGGGCTCTGAACCTACAGGGGGGGGGGGGGGGGCATAAATCTGATATATTTGTGCTGCACAATACAAAAACTGTCCCAGGAGTTGGCTGAGAGCTTACTTCTGACCTTGTCTGTAGCTAAAGAGAACAAGGCTGCAGCTCCCGTCAAGCTGAGACATTGTTTTTGGCTTTTGCTATAATCCAAATCTGTCGCTCGCTGGTTTTCAAACGAGGCTTTGCCGAGTGATGTAACGCTCCCGTGCTAAAAAGCTTTTCGCTGTTCCCATGCTGTGGCTGGCCGGAGCGGCTTTAATTTAAAAAAAAAAATCAAACCAAAAAAAAACAACTGACAAATTTGCTGCCTCACCGGCAGCTGCTTTGGTGTGTGTTGAGATTAGCAGCAGATGTTTGAACATGTGCCCACACATCATTTACATATTTATATATCTGTTTGACTGATTTAAATATCATTTGTAGCACACACACACACACACACACACACACACACACACACATCAAGTGTTGGAATGTGGCAACCCACAGTATTAAAAACTAGGTTGTGAGGCAAGATTTGGTCTAATATTGTGTGTATCTGGGCCTCCACTCAGGAGGGGTGCAGACAGTCAGATAAGTATATCTGTCAGCTGACGGCTATCTGATGAACCACCCCCCTTCCCCCTCACCCTCCCCCCCGATTGCTGTCATCTCCACATCCTGCCCTCCGCCAGCAGAGCACAAGCCGAACCATGGAACCGGCAGACATAATCAGGAGTGTCTGCGGCTGATATCAGGTTGTCAGACTTTGCGGGCTGATTGTCAGTATCTAGAAATGCTGCAATGGTGTTAATGGCTCGGAGAAACATTAATTATGCACAAGACTTTCATATTTTTTAAATACATCCCAGATACGGGGACGACAGCCACACCACACAACAAAGGTGTCACCCGTGTTTCATGGTTTTTTTCACTAAGCATAATATTTTTCATTCCTCAGCACATATTCATCCACAGCTTATAGCTTTAATTAGCCGCTAAATGCATTGCTAGCTTCAATCATCTCAGGCTATACCTTTTAACCATGAGACTTTTGGAGTTTTAAGTCACTAAAGACAGAATTGGGTCAGAATCCAATGGGTTTTTCTTTTTTTTTTTACTTGGTGCAAAGTAGAAAGTGGAAAGATCGATTCAAAAAGGGAATACTCACTCCTCCCCGCCGAAAGAAAAATGTCTAGAAATTCAGTTTCAGCAGGAAGAGAAGAGGAAAGAGAATGTCAGCAGAGAGAAGCCCCGGTTGAGTTTAATATAAAAAACATTATCTGCAGCTTCTGTATGAGTTTATACCTAAAGACACAACGAATCCGTCCTCCGGAGCTGCTGTAGCAGATTCACTTTAAAATAAGTAATTAAAGCCAGCATGGAGCTCTTAAACATGCGGTTTATAAGTTTAAGGCTGTAAAAGTCCCACAAAATGAATATTTAATCACTACAATGAGTCAATGCGGCCCACTCGCTAATGATATGCAACATGTCTCGTACTTAACCTGCAATATCTGCCCGCTCTGCCTTTAATCAGTCGATGTTGCGTAAATGTACCGGAGGATTGTAATGCAGAGCCATTTCAACACTAAAAAGCACTTTGCATCCATTAAGGGAGCAAAGCGTCTGAGCAGAACGCGGCCTCATCATCGTTTGTGCCGGCACGTGTAAGAGTCTGAGGACGTGAGCGGCCCGCGCTCCCGCGAGGACGGATGCGTAATCTTTTAGGTCACCCAGCAGAGGGTGGCTGTCAGCGCAGCCACGGCGAGATGGAAAACAACTGCGAGGGGTTGGAAGAGGATGCCAACGTATCCTGGATCCCCCAGAGTGGGTGATGTCATCCCTGAAGCTGGTGTTTGGAGCGAAGATGACAAATCTCCAGGGGCTTCTCGAGTGCCGAGGTACGAGGTTAGCGGGTTTGGACGCAACAGCTGTCCAGGGTGGTTCGCCGGATTTCTGACTGTCCTCGGCGTGTCAGCGGATGATTTTAAATGATTACGCGCTCTTGTTGGGTCAAAAAAAAGGTCTAATTGCGGAAATCTTGAAGCATTTAATTTGCTCTTTTAAAGATAAATGTTTGCCGACAATCCGCCAGGAAACCTTCTGCAGCCGGCGCCTACTTAAGATTCCGAGCAGAGCGCGGGATTGTGGGAAATTTCATCACAGCTGACAGGTGACACGGCGGCAAATGGATGTGGACGGAGGAAGTGCTGCTGATTAGACGCATTAGCTGTGGGTACAAGCAGCAGCAGAGGAGGGCAGAGGAGCGTTGTCGTGTCTCAGGTTTGGTCGCACACATTTTCTATTAGATGACAGATGCCGCGCTTCCCGCCCTGCAGATATCACTCAGCGAAACCCTTACTCACCCTCAACTCTCCATCTGGCAGCTGCCTCGTGCCAGCTTCACCATCACAATCTGCACTAGCCACATGCGCCGCACGTCACCGCGTCTTTGTTTCCAGTCAGGTATGGACTTAATCTGGTTACTGCCCGCAGGAGGGCAGCGCGTCTTTAGCAAAGTTGCCAATTATTTATGCTAATTCCGTGAGGAAACTGCCTTTCCTCTGTGTGTGTGTGTGTGTGTGTGTGTGTGTGTGGTGTGTGTGTGTGTGTGTGTGCGTGTGTGTGTGCACGCTCGCGCCCATGTGTATGTGTGTGTTTGTCCTTTATGCCTGCGCATTTGGGCATGTTTATATCCCAGAGCTGCATTACCAGCAGTTTGGCAGAAATTAGCCATAATCACATTAGCCGCTCTCCCCCTTCATGTGCCGGGAGCATAAATGTGGGACAGAATTAGAGGCGCGTTTCCTCCCGGTGATGTCAGTGATTAATCCTCCTGACAAAGCAGCTCAAGTGTTGACAAGACCACTTTTAAAGGTTGTCCGAGTGTGTTGAAGCGCGTTGTTAGAAGCCAGCGTCACCGGATCGCCGTTTGACATCGCATATGGGATTACCACACGTCCCCACTGGACTCTTAGTAACAACGTGAGCAAGGTGTCAAAGGTCAGGGGTAAATGAGCGACATTTGGCTGCACGGAGCTGCGATGCTTTCCTACCCCTGACGATCATGTGGCTCAGGGGGAAGGCGAAGCATTTTGCTCACGGTGCACGGCGGGCTCCACTTCGCCATCGCTCCGCCTCGTGGCCTCGGACATGACGAGTATAAATCTCACTATGTGGCAGAGATATGATTACCAGGGTCTGGCCATATTTATCTTACCCTGACAGTGACCTTGCAGTGATTATTCCAGCCTGGCACCTCTGCCCTACGTCAGCCAGTGCTGTCAATCAAAACACACACACATACACACACATCCTTGCACTTCTATCTTTGTAAGGACTTTCATTGACCTGATACTTTCCCGATCTCCAGGTCCAAACCCTAAAAATCATTCCTAAATGCTGAATCCTCAGCTGATTTCAACCCAACTAACCAAACCAAGTCTGAACCCCAGACCAACAAATTCCACCCACTTTCTGGGAATGTCCTCACTTTGCTAGTGAGCTGCAGTTGTCGGTCCTCACTATGTAACAGGAACGCGTGACAACACACACAGCGGTTGGGATGGTACGCCTCAACCCCTTTTTTTTGGTAATGTCTCTGGACAGATTTATTTTTACCACACGGGGGTGCAGGTGTCCGTCCCAGGTGTGGACTGGTGACATGTTAACACACACAAACACACTCTGACACACACTCACCATTCTCCGTCATCTCAGACTTCCCAGTTTTTTAATACTTCATCCCTCCCTCTCCGCCGCAGGTCCCGACGCACTCGTCTATTTTTAATGCGTCCGTTTTTTTTTTTTTAAATTTCATGTTAATTTTGTTTCATTTCCTCCTTTACAAATGTTCGCTGCCAAAACCTGTTTTGGGTGAGTTGGCACGAGTGTGTGTTGGTGGAACGGTGACAACACGGAGACCAGCGTGCCAGCTGCTTTCAGTCCAGGCATACAGACGCTTCCTGGGAATTAGTGGTCACACATTTTCTTGCATGAGCACACACATACACACACACACACACACACACACACACACACACGCACACACACACACACACAGACGATGAAAAAGGGATTTACTGCAATGTCAAACCTGCTGCTCCTACATTCCTTCTCTTTGATTTCCTTGCACACTTATGCACAATTTCTCAGCCTTTCTCACACACACACACACAGGCTATAAACTGCATCTTAAGGGTGGTCGATCAAATACGTAATTTTCTGCCAGTGCTGACACAAAGGTCTCGTACCGAGAGGAGCCACTTTTATCGACTACTATCCGGAGGGGCCCGGCGGCTATTATAGCAGCGCTGAGTGACTGGTCCAGTCAATAGACTTTCTATTAGTGGACTGCTCTCTCAATGTCAAAACATCACACACACACACACACACACACACACACACACACACACACACACACAGAAAGAGAGGGAGAGCGGGTGAAAGAGCTGGGAAGCTTGGGAGCTCTATGAGCTCTATAGGTCAGGAAAGGAGCAGTAAGCCTCCTGAGGAAAATGCATTGTGTCCAGTATGGATGAGCCAGAGAGGACCTGAGGTGGATCAATGGGGAGAATGAATAGGAAGCGACACCAGATTTGGGTAGACAACAGTGGGAGGGTAGTTAACGCTTAAAATCCACCCCACATATTTATCTATTACTGGTCGTTTAGGAAAGGATACATTCATCTGTGAAGTTGTGCTTTTATGTTGAATTACTATTTACGTTAAAAAGGAGCCATTCTGGTACTAAGGGGGAGGGCGTGATCGCCATGGCCAAGCCTCAGTGACCTCGGTCCGATCTGCCCGGGGTAAATTTAGACTGATTTAGATGAGCTGTGAACTTCTCATGCTGCTTCGCTCTAACAGAGGGAGTAATAGCCTAGGCGAACACTTCCATTTATCTCGCAGGCGTCCCACATATAAAACCACCTATTGTCAACCGAGGGGGGGCTGAGACGAATGTCAGGCTTTGATCCGACTCGGTTTATTAAAACTGCTGACATTCGAATCAAAGTAAAGCCGGAATACAGGCAATCTGAATTTCCTCCTGATTAAAGTGGCTCCACTTGCGCCATCTATTAATATTCATGTTGCAAATGTGATGATATTTCTTTACTCCACATATGCTAATTATGACCATGAAATACAACCGTTAATAAGGATGCTAATATTAATGGACATTTAAAAATGAATAGGAATCATAGATTTGGTTTTTCAATTTTCCAGCTGAAACATAACAACACAAAGCAAAAAGTTTTTGTAGCTTCTCTTTGCCAACAAATGCCAAGTTTGCCAAGCGAAGGGAGTGGAAGGCGTCATCACGCTGGCTGAAAGTGTAATGCTGTGCATTAAGCAGCTTTGCAGAGGCTGTTTGGCTCCTGCAGGCGGAATTCTTATCTGACTGCTGGCTCGTCCAACATCTGGGCCAGATGACGAACTCTGGCCAGCGCGTCCTGTCAGGTTGAAACCGCTTGGCGGTTGTGGTTTCCTGTCCGGAAACAGTAGCAGCCTGAGACAAAAGCGCATTGCTCGGCAGCAGCCGTCGTGACGTATTGAATGTGCATATGTGGTTTGGAGGCCATGTATGAATATAAGTGAAATATAACTGTGAGTAACCACCGAGGCAGGAGGGGAAGAGCCCCACAGTGTATATTGAGTGTATGTTCCAGGTTCTGTCTGCTAGGTAAACATGGATCTGAAGTCTTAAGTAAATATAAATACTGTATATCCATTCTGAGTGTAGGGATCTTTGTCCTCAAAGGTCAGAATGATGTAATAAGGTCATTTTAGGTTGTTATGGGTTGCTTGAAAATGACCCTCATCTGAGTTTTTATGGTGATGTGGTGCAGAGCAAGAGCTGATATGGTCTCGACACGCTACACATTGATTTGAACTATTACCTTTGCATGTATGAGTAGCTGTAGCATGTGTGAACGGAGGTGGGGGTAGACACCATCCGCAGGGCTGCTCCTTCCAGCCGCCAGCTGAATTCTTTCTCCTTTGACCAGTTTGTGATAATGGAAATTCTGTCAGCAAAGCAGCTTTCACTATTATAGGGCATTAACCCCACCGCAGCCCCTTCCTGCCTCCCTCATTATCGGGAACTAGCGGTGGTAGACGTCCTCGCTCGGGACGTTTTGGTGTAAATCTTGTGGGTGTGGGGCTAATCTTTGTATTTGCTACAGAGCTCCCAAAAGCCCTCCGCCTGGCACAGATGGAGACACTGTGAGCAGCAGGCATTGTGTGAAAGTCTGTAAGTGTAGGCAAGAGAGGCCAGAGAGGGATGGAGGGACGGAGGGATGGAGGGATGAAGGATGAGGCATCGGCAGCAGAAGAAAGAGAAGGATGAAGCATCAGCCAGATGGAGGATTGAAGGAGGAGAAAAAGTGTGTCACGCACACGCTGCCACGGCTTTCAAAGTGTGTTCGTCTGAGCTCACTTTCCTGCACTTGTCTGTGCGTGCGTCAAAGTAAATAACCCCCCCCCCCCTCCCCTTCAATTTACTGCCAGGATTAAGAGGACAGCATCAACACATCCATATTCTCGTTGAGGCGGACTCACTACTGGGAACATGTTAAAATGAAAACACCCAAAGTGGCATATGGCAGCAGGGAGGAGGCACACGATCAAGAGCGTTCCTGCAGGACGAGGACGGCGGCGCCACTGGAGCGCTGCCCGTCAAGACCACCGCATCAGCGCCAGCGTCCTGCAGGGGTCAGCTCTCATTATTCCCATCCCATGTTTTCCTTCCTGTCGGAGGTTTAGAGCCGGTGTGGTGGCGCAGGTCAAACGCTATCACACCCCGCTCCCCGGTTTGAGTAGCTGCTAATCTCATCTGGCTCGGGACTGGATTAGTCAATTAAAGCTCCTGATCCCTGAAATGCCCTCCGCAGCACCGGGTATGACTGTCACCAGGAGATATAAAAGCACCACCGCTGCTTTTTTTAAAAAGAGGTAGATGTTGGCAAGATTTTCAGTAATTGCTTCCTGCAGTACCGAGTGAAGCACAGCTAAAAGTGATGTATCCAGGGGATCCTTCAGCCCACTAAGCCAACACTTTAGGTTTTAATCGACAGGCTGATCGCCTTGACAAATGAAGCCCAGTTGGAGGCAAAAAGCTGGATCTGGACGCTCATCTCAGCTCCCGATCAAGTTCTCAAAAACACGCCCGACTGCTTCGGGTCAACAGTGTCTCTCTCGGCTAGCTTACCGTAACTGCTGAGGGAATGGGAATGGTAAGTCTGATTAATGCGAATCACCGTCACAGCACGATCAGAAATATTCATTAAACTTGTTAAGTCTCATGTGCATATCAAAGGAGCTGGGAAGGGAGGACCATTAAGGTCCACATCGGAAGCTGACCACTAGCCCTCAAACCCTCAGACATCCCCAAACTATCCTTCTGTAAGGTTAGCTTCAGCGCTGGTCGCTAGTTGGCTCCATTCTTGTCCATCGTAGTGCCGCATCTAGTTTGCTTCCTGTTTTTTTTCTCACCCCCAAAAACCAATCAACAATCCCTGCCCTTGGTGGTTCCAACCGTGGGGCGTTCAATGTCTCTGCACATGTGCGCTCAGCAATTTCTTTATGTAAATATATCTGCGGGGAGCAGAGTGGAGGAGTTTTAATGCCAATGTCTATCGTGAGTCGTCTGACTGAGATTGGATTTTTGCTTCTTTTTTTTTTTTTTCCTTCAAGGTTGATTTGACTGTCGTTTGATAACTGATTTTAAAAATAAAGACTTTCCCTCAGAGACTTTTTGAAGCTCAGCAATAATAGGTAAAGGAAAGAAAAGCTTCTTTTTTATTTTACTGGGGACACAAAGAAGAAGCTCTGAAGCAACCCAACATTTCCCTCTCGGGGTTATTTTACTCTGCGACTACATGATTTTTATCCTCATCCCTCTCTGACGACTCAAGGTCACCCTGATCTCATGGACTCACAGTTGCCCCCAGCAGATCCGCACAGGTGGGGCTATTCTTGGGTCAGGGCTTTTGTCAGCGCAGGTTTTTGGCCGGGGAGAGACCGCTGGACGGAGAACAAAGGAATGATAAAACAAATGAATGAAAGAGCTGAATAATTTAATTTGAAGAGGAGGAATATCATTTGAATTAGAGCGTGAGATGAGCTCCAACACACACACACACACACACACACACACACACACACACACACACACTGAATGGTGTGGAGGTGCTAAAAAGAACTAGAGGTGACCCAAGATGATGGATGAGTAGACAAAAGATGGAGATACCATCTGCCTCTCGGCTGCTGCATTTGGAGCTAAAGGAGAGCGACGTTTGAAGTCCTCACACACTCGCCACCGAGCCCCCCCCCCCCACCCCCACCCCCCCACCCCCACCTTCATGAACAACACACAGATGCATCATGTATGGCCCTCAATATTTTACAGGAGACCACAGACCCTCTCTAGATTCCGCTCGGGCTCCTGGTCGTATATTTAGTCAGAGCGGTGAGAACAGCAACGGCGGATGGATCCTCCCGCTGATGCGGCGCTCACGTCTGCTCTAATCCCCGTTCAAGCGCCTGTCAAAACAGAAGATTTCATATGCACCTTAGAGAACCTTCCTCTGACACCAGGCAGAGTGGGAAAGCCTCGTCACACTCGCTCAGAGCTCAGAGCTCAGAGCTCCCCAAAACATGTCCGCCCAAGATTAAAGGCTTTGTAAAGGGGAGAACATGTGGGGGCTGTAACGACTGATTGTGGGGTTTTAAACTCCTGGCTTGGCTATTACCCCTGCTACAAACATCACATTGTCATTTTTTATGCTCAATATTAGAGCTTGTATCCTCCAACTCAATTGTTTGTGGAAACCCTGCGAGGACGGGGCAGGCGGGGAGGGGTAGATTAGCAACAGGCGGCACTAGCAAAGCACGGTAAATCTCAGGGGTTCACAATGCAGCTGTCTGTAAATCCTATCAGTCCTCTGTCTAGCTCAAGATTAAGGCCTTTATTTTTGTGTCACCCCAGGACTGTGGTGATCTTTTCTGGTAATTACGGTGTAGTTACAAGCACAGATGCATGACCAGCGGTAGAGTTTGTCCTCTAAACCTCTCAGCCATCATTAAACAATATCAAAGGAGCACTAAACCAATATGATATCATGTGCTGGGATGATGGTTATGAGTGGTCAAAATAAAAAACAAAATGACCCTTTCTCCTTTATTTCCATCTAAACTGATGATTGCACCCACACGTAATTGAGGTCTGTGACATTGAATTTGCCTTTGGATCTATTTCTTGTGTGCTCTTCTGCTGAAAATAGAGTCAAGGTGCAGAGTTCATCACAACAATACCACTGAAATAACTGCACACTGGAATAAGGGTGATGAGGCTGAGCAGCTGGCGCCAACAAAATCCAACCATACCGAACGACAAAGGTTCGCAGAATGTCTGATGAGAGAGTTAAAAAGTTCTGCGGGACTACGGTAAGCGTGTCATTTTAATCGATAAGTCAACCCTCTGTGAAGAGTGCTGAGACCACGAGACCTCCAACACAGCTGCATCCACGCGTAAATACTCACTGCACAAACATTGAATCTGAGCTGCTGGTGGTCCAGAGGTGCAAAGCCGGACCTGCATGGGTGGTATTTAATATTGCCATGAGCCTGAATTAACCCACAGTGGACTGATGAAAGTCCACGAGAAGAATCGCTGCAGCTTATTTTTACACCCGTGTAAATGTGCTGTAGTATTTAGAGGGTCGAGTATGTATCAGGGACTAATCATGGTTCTGAGGGTTCACTTAAATATGGTATCGTGACTATGTGTAAAGATAACCCACATCATGATTGTTGTTGATGATGATGAGGAGGAGGAGGAGGAGGAGGATGCTATTATACACCTACAGTCAAATAAAGTTTCTTGATGTGAGAAAAACTGAATTACTAAACAACCATGACATAAAAAACTATGACAATTTAATTGTAACTGCAAAAAAGACAGAAGTCGTAGAGGACGGATTCCACCCTCTTAAACACGCGTGTGTTCTTGTATGTGCTACATATTAAGGACCAAAATACACACTTTTCTAGCAAAGTGGGGACATTTTTGGGAGGTGAGGACAATGAGTATATCCTAAGATTATGATTAGGGTTAAGGTCAGACACGTAGTTGTGATGTTAGGGTTGAGGTAGGGAACTGGGCTATGTGTTATGTGTATGAATGTCCCCACAAACATAGAAGTACTGGTGTGTGTGTGTTGTGGGTGGGTGTGTGTGCACGCGTGGTATGTTGCTGGTTGCTGAGAGGCATAATTTTTTCTCTAGCTCTTAATTAAACTTGGAATCCAGGCTCCCTAACTTATTAAAAACTGAAATATGTAACTCAAGCAAATGAACACACACACACACACACACACACACACACACACAACACACACACACACACACACACACACAGGTACAGGTACAGTGTACTCAGACATTTCCTTTAAGCTCCCAACCTGCTGGCCAGGATTCAATTCAGCTCCAACATTTCACCTTCTTCTGCTGAGTGACCCACTTGCAGAGAAATAAATTATTTCCTTGACTCCATACTTGTAAGTACCAAAGAAGATTTACCAAAAAGTCTTCAGAGTGGCGTTTCAGAAACAGATTTAATGGAATGTGCTTTCCTATGCACTGCAGACTGGAGTGACCTGAAAAAGATATATTTAAAACAGATGTATTGAACTGCAGAGTTCTATACTATACTCTATATTATAGTATGTGTGTGTGGTGTGGTGGGGGGGGGGGGGTATTTCACAGTGGCTAGAAACTGTCAAGATGGTGTCAGATCATGGCTATAAGGGAAATAACTTTTCAGTTTCAGTCGACATCACATCAAAATGAAATGAATGCACACTAAAGTGGAAGTGTCTATGGTAAATAAGTATAGAAAATGCATCGTCTAATGTGTTCTGTGTTACTCTGTTTTCCACAGAATGAAGTTTTATCATCTTATAAGGCAACCTTGAGAAAGTATTTAATTAAATAATAATCCATTTAAATGATTCATGTTCCAACATGCACGCCTTATAAAAAGGGGTCGATAAATGACACGAGCATCCTGAATATGTCGTTAAAAATAAATGACATCAATTAAAAAGGAGATGTCATCATATATGTGGTGTAAAAAAAGGGCAGACGCATTAGATGAATGATGGACGAACGCATTGTTACCGAGGCTAATTTGATAAACAGTTTAATTAGGATGCTCAATTAAAACAGATGCATCCGCGTCGCATGAGTGAATCAATCACCATCAGTTAGTTGATGATGTTCCAAATATGTGCTGGTTTTTCCCCTTCTGGATCAACCTTCCCCCGTCAAACCTGTCCAACGTTCATAATGCTGCCATTTACAAAGGAGACACACACCAACTAGCATTTTATAAATAAAATAAAATAAAATAAAATAAAAAGAATGGAAATTTAAAGAAAACAATTTAAAGAAAACAGTCGTACATTCTCTCAGCATCATCCTCATAGACCTAAATTAGCCGATTAGCCTTTCGCGACATACCAGAATTGTCTTTTGGAATCAAAGGTCAAGGGTCATCCACGTCCGCGACTATGTGGTCATGATAGAAGAGACAAAAAAACCGGCCCGGGCTGTGATAGAGATGATAGCAGGGAGGTCGCATCAGGACGTAGCTCAGAAATCTCGGGTTTGGAGGACTCAGGATTGGGTTCTCTGAAGGAGTCAGCTGGACTCGGAGGTCCGCCGGGTCCCCCGAGAAGAGCTGGACAGAGTCAGGTGGGAAGCAACGGGAAGATATTGTATCTACCGGTCTTCACACCATAAAAACAGAGACTTAAAACTCATGTTCATGTTGGGTGTGTGGCGACGGAGGAGGCTCGTGTGTCCGCGCGTCACGCCGTCGCCCGGGGAGACAGCAGTGTTTGCCCTGTGACGAGCCCCGTGCACATCGGCGTGAAGTGAGAAGCCAGCTCGGATGTGCGTGGCCGCACTGTGCACGTCACATTTGATCTGATGGCCTTGAGTGTAAAGGGGAAAGAGCAGATACGTCACATTTAACAGAGCTGCTGTGCACAACACACACACACACACACACACACACACACACACACACACACACACACACACACACACGCACACACACACACACAGTGTCCTGTGGTTTCACCACCGTGCGGGGTAACATTGAGCCCTCAAGCTGCAGCAAGAACACAGAACATTGTGTCCTGCTACTTCCTGTTTTCCACCGGCCCGTCTGATTGGCTGATTCGGCTCACCTGGGCCGTCACCTGTAAAGGTGGCAAACGCCAGGGGGGTTATGAGGCAATATCACGCTGCCAGCACACACGGCTGTCAGTCACAATCGCTGATAGGGGAACAAACCATTTCTGGTTTCTTAATGGCAGGAAATCACCGGTGGTATTGGGTGTCCGTCATTGTCGGACGGCCTAACAGCGCTGCCACTGCAGCATTAAAGCAGATTGCCCATTTCAGCTCCAAATCAAAGGGTGAAGTGAAAGCTTTAAGCCGGTCCTTGTGGCTCTTCGTTGTTCCTAAATACACTCGGCTGTCGACCTTGTTTAATCTGTTTAGTCCTCTTTATCGGCGCTTCTCCGAGGGCTGCACAAATGTTCCTGCACAGATTGGGCATGAAGCGGCGCCACTATCTGGACCATCACTCACTGCTAGCTCCGCTCAAACGTGACAAGGCGTCTCCATCCGGGATAACGCCGACCTTCAATCCAGCTCCACACGTGTTGTGTTTCCTGTGTGTCCAGAGTGGACGGAAACACAAACCGGGAGGAGGGTGAAAGTAGGACGCGTCAGCTGAGCCCAAAGTTTTTGCGAGAGGAATTTCCGCCACATTAACTTTGACTCTGAATGCTAAATGAGGCTAAATGTCGGCCCCGTTCCGGGCCCGCCACCTGTGCTTTCCTGTACTGAAACTAACCACAGTGGTGGGTTCCACGGAACCCCTCCCCCCTGCCTCGTGTCTGCTCGTTGTCAGTGTGGAAGCAGACTGAATAATTGAAGAGTCCACAGAAGAACCATGGAATCACTGGCAGTCGGGGTGCCGCCGGGGACTGATGCTCAACACAAGCCAGAGAAAGCAAACAGTCTCATCCATATTTACAATCTCATCAGCCCACAGGCTGCTGGAGCTGCAGGAGAGCGGAGAAAAAATAAATAAAGTCCTTTATTTTAGGTGTCAGGTGCCCGCCGCATTTATGACTAAAAGGTAAGTTGAAATATAGCAACAGCATTATCATGGTGGGGGGCTCTGAGCGGCCTAATGACCTGAGGAGCTGTTTTTAGGTCTGACCCTGGAAAGGTTTCCCAAGCCAGATCGGTCCGAGGTGAAGGGCCAGACCACAGAGATCAGTGTGGCCTGCCTGAGCCTCACGCTGGGCCGGATCTCCGTCAGTGGCCGCACCAGCGCCCGTAACCACCCGGAGCTGCATGGTCCCACGTCCCAGCCCTATAAAATTATAACACAGCAACAACTCTTACCTCAGGTCTTACTGCCGGCTGCCTGGTGTCAGACTCCGAGATCGTGTCAGGGGTTCTGACCACAAAGTCCCAGTTTGCTTCTCTTAAGGAAAGAGCAGGAAGTCAAGGATAATCGACCCTTGAGCACCGAGCCGGAAACACCCGGCCAACACGCTGAGCATAAAAATAGGAGCGTGTACCGCAGCTCCGACCCTCGCTGATGTTTGATCGTGAGAGAATTTCCAGAAACCGGAGAAGGCCGAAACACTCTGAAACGGTTCTGGCCTCCGCATGCCTCCGTTCTGGCCTCCTATCGTCAGGATGAGACGATAACGCTGAGGCGGGATCACCCCGAGCGTCATTTCTCAGCAGCGCTGTGGCTCAGAGCATCGGAGGGACGTCAGCAGCACAGCGCCGAGTTTCACAGGTTCGGGAAAATGAAATCCGATTTCTAAACAGCCTTGAAATGGCGGCAGCGGAGGGACACATTTTGGCGCTCCTTGGAGTGAGGCAGGGTGACAGTCATTGATTTAGTTGGCCCAAACACAATTAAAGGAGCCAGCTCATAACGCCGCTGCGAAACCTCCCCGGGTTCGAAGTCAGAGGAGCGACGAGACTGACGTCCGGTCCGCAGCAAAGCCGCTAACCTTAAAAGCACCGCCGCCGTCCTCTTCTCTCTCCGCTGCCGTCTTGATTTCTGAGCCCAATAATTGATGCTGAAAGCTGGGATGATGAAGTGATCGCCATGACTAATGCAAGGATCCATTAGAGCGATCCCCAGCTGCCATTGCGCATCACAGCAGCACAAATAAGACACACGGCAGTAAGATGGGCAGCAGGACTTCTTTATATCGGCATTGGCCAAATGAGACAGATTTAAATAGATGGTTCAACATCTCTGAAGCACTTGAACTTTTTCCTTAAAGTCCCAGTAAAACCACCACTCTGACAGACTGTGGTGTAATTGCCCACTTTTTTGCACCGCCACCCGTGACCTTTTCCTTCAGTTCCAACCACGGGCACGTGTGTCTGGACGGGGGAGGACCAGAGGACTTCAGGGGCCCACTTCCATTAAAGGTCCTACTCATATCGCTGCCTGGATGGAGGTGTGCATACTGCACATTAACAACAACAAAAGGGTTGTTTGGATCATTAGTTTAAATGAAGAGAGAAAATGGTCGTTGGAAATCTAATTAATTAGTCACCACTTACAGATGAGGAACTGAACTATGGCTCCACCCACTTGTGTTGTTTATTTTAACATCATTTATTTTTATGCATCCATTTCTATAATGCTGGACTGCAAATGCAATTACTATAAATCTGTTGTTTTTGTAGTCAGCAGCAGAAATAAACTAAACTAATACGGAATAAAACCAGTCGGATCGACGACCATCAATCATGATGCACAGAATGTCCCGTCTTCAGAATAAAAGCACAAAAAAATGCATTATATACGAATAAAACACCGACCGTGCACGTCTACTGGCACGCTTATTTTAAAGCAATTTTACTGCTACGTGATGCATTTAGATGTAAATATCTTCTTCCATCTTCTAAATGCAGACTCCATCTTTTTGGCGGGTCATAAGGTGACACGGTAGAAGGTGTTGGGGGCCGCTGCCATCAGCAGCATCCTCCTCCTCCTCCTCCTCCTCCTCCTCCTCCTCTTCCTCCTCCTCCTCCTCCTCCTCCTCACGTGCATGTGGAACACACTTTAAGATTGCTGGATGTGATGAAGGCTAAGTGAGTAAATATGAAACGCCCTCACAAGAGCTCCATCAGGAAGGGAGAGGACGCTCACCGGCCACAGGAAGTGGATGCCCTGATTTATTTTCAGACCTCTATATTTTTATCGATTCCTTTTTTGCTTATGCTAAGATGAGAGTCAGATGAAGATAAATATGTGCACCAGGCCCGAGCTGACTGGCGCACATCGTTATTGTGGAATTATTCCCACTTTAAATTCGGCGATGAGCTCCTATTCCTGATGATAATATCAAAAAGCTTCTGCAACCAGATTTCTGAGCAAACCAACCCGCATGACTCATCAGGAAATTAGAGCAGAAGAGTTTTCTGCTGGTTTCTGGTTGCAGTGTTTGTCCTCGCTGGCATGTTTGCACACACGATCAGATGTGTTAAATGTTCTCAGATTAGCATAAAAACAACCAGCGAGGAAACTGCCCAAGTTAACCTAAAGTGACATTTCCTCTTCTGCTCTTTCACAGCCGCTTTACCAGAGTTTAATTAAGAGAATAAAAAATATTCGCACGCAGCGAAAGATTGGGAATTTAAAGAGCAGAAGTATCTGCAGCAGGCGTTCAGAGAGAGGACGGAGACTAATGGAGAGCCACGGTCACCTGACATGGGACCCTCACCAAGCCCATGGAGCAGGCTTTTTATGTCCCCACCCCCGAGACCGTCTGGGGCTCAGCAACGTTAATGTAATGTGATGTGAAGTCAGTTCAGCATCCTGGAGGCAGGAAGGCAGAGCACCCTGAGATGTGGGAGGCAGTCTGACCTTGTGAGTGCAGACTGGAGGCGCCGGGGTTCCGCTCGTCCGCCCCAATTTGAGAAAAGGTGGTTCTCTCTGCGTGGACGGCACCGACCCGGGTCAGCGGGCCGCTCTGGCCGGATCCAACGAGTGTGTAGAGCAGAAGATGGCGAGAGTCTGAGCTTCACAGCGGCGAGAAGAACAAAGCCAATGATACAGAGGAGGGAACAAAGAGTGCTGCACCGCAGTGTTATGAGATTCCACTGCCAACAAAGACAGCAAATGTAGTGTGTGTGTGTGTGTGTGTGTGTGTGTTGTGTGTGTGTGTGTGTGTGTGTGCTTGTATGTGTGTGTGTGTGTGTGTGTGTGTGTTCCTGTACTACATAGTGGGGGCAATATATGCATTTCACTAGGAGTGTGAGGACATTCGGGTCTTCACAACTTCAAAGGGCTGTTTGAGGGTTGAGGTCTGATTTTAAAGTGTGTGTGTGTGTGTGTGTGTGTGTGTGTGTGTGTGTGGTGTGTGTGTGTGTGTGTGTGTGTGTGTGTGTGTGTGTGTGTGCGTGTGTGCGTGCCCTTTATATTACTTCAGTAATTAAACTTCCTCCAACACAAGTTCACTTCTTCCTTCCTCTGTTTGAAAGTCTCTCCTCTCTCCTTCATCTGCTTTGTCTTGACCCCACTTTAAAGTCTGGAAAGTCATCTTTGAAAACCAAATTGAAATTTCGGATGCGTCTGTAGAGTCATGGGATGGTAATGCGTGTCCAGCCGGCTTCACACACTCTCTGAATTTAAGGCACACGGGAGATCCATGTCCAAACAAACACCTCGCCAATGCAAATCCCCACAGAAAAGTCTAATTCTGTCAGTTTTGCTAATTTGTGAGAGTGTAAAAACATTCATTGATATGCACATAATTTAAAAGCAGGGCGGAGATGTGTGCGGTGCCTCAGAGGCAACAAACGCATCACAAAGGAATTTCGCACATGCTTGTTTACAGAACAGCCACGAGTACAAAAGTCGGCGTCTTTCTGCAACGCTGCAGTTTAGACTTCAGCCTGAATTTGCCCCAGTGCAACGTTTGTAATGCACTTTAATTCTTTCTTGCAGTCTTGGGAAAATTTGTGCTTGTGCTTCTTTTCCAGCCGTGGACCATAATTGTGTAACGACGGAGGGATCCCTCCACAGCTCTCTCCAGCTGCAGCAGTATTTGGATCACCCCCCCCTCTCATCGGTAGTGCCAATATTTACCGAGTGAATGAAAGGCAAAGGTGAGCTATGTGCAGTAAATACAGGTGTGAAAATTACTTTTAGCTGTGCAATAAGCTTGTTTACACAAAAAGGTGAGAAGAGCAGCATAAAGATCTCAGGCTGCTGCTGCTCAGTCTGAGTGAGGCTTCTTTACCATGAGTCAGTTTTCTGTTGCGCCAACCTGATATCACCCAGTAGAAGGGACATTTAGGGGTGCTTTGACTCAAAATGTGAAAGCAATGGAGAAAAATTGACATTTGGTTGGTGTTGCGAAACCTGGGTTCAGAGAGTTATTATTAATAATAACCTTTCTGTTGGTACCAGAGGTCCTGCACATGGGTGTAAAGGCCAGTTTCAAATGCCAGCATCGGAACTGATGAAAATAAATATAAGTCAAGTCAGGCCACAGAAGACAGAGACAAATATCTGTCACTGATTCGCCTCAGACAATGCTTTTGTTGGTCTTTCAACCAGCAGCCATGTAGTGCTCAGCAGAGAGGGAAAACAGTCATTAACAGAGGCATAACTAAGCCAAAGCATCAGTCATTTTAATAGATCTTGTTAGTTTAAATGTTTTTAAGACAGTTTATTATCAGTTTAAGACAGGTTAAGACGAAGAAAACAGGTTAAGACGAAGAAAACAATAAAATGACCAGTGAATAAAACGTTATTTGTCAAATTCAAGCCACACAGCTCATAATATTTGATAATAAACTATCTGAGCTTGAGATGTTTTTTCCTTCCACTACCGGAACGTTTCTACCACCTAGCGTCAAATAATGGAATTACATGCACTTGATCCATGTGGCCACTAGGTGGAAGCATTTTCTCTTTTGTAAGGTGAGAGTTTAAAATATTGAGAATACAACGATTAAACGCTGTATTTTAGCTGTGGTAAAAATAAAATACATGGAGTAAAGGCTCCCATAAGCAATACTTGTGCGACAAATAAACAAAATAAACATGAGATCAATATAAAGACTTGTTTCTTTATTAACATACAGGGTTATAAAAACACATTGTATCAAACAAGCAACAATCTTCCAGAACTCTGAAAAACTCCACGGCAGCTTTGAGAGGCACAGTTTGTTTTCACGCCAGTACCATCAACATTGTAAAGCTCGTTAGTGTTTCAAGTTTCTCAGTAAAGGACTGATGCCCATGAGTTTGGCCCTCGGCTGGTGTCGTTTCTTTATGTCTAATCTCATGAGCACCTGCCCCTTTGTTACGAACAAAAAATAAACCTGCGCCTTTCTCTAAACTCACAATGCTGCAGCTTAAAGAGAGCTACCTCTGCAGCGATGTGTGTCTACTCTACACACACACATCTGTCTTGTCCGTTAACACAATACACTGCACATGTGGATCTCACCCTGCTGTCTTCTGATTGTCTGTTTTAGTATTCTTTAGCTCTGAGCACTACGGTAGTGTGTTGAGAAGAGACAAGCAGGCTGTTTGGTGCAGAGATGGTGGTTTTTGGTCAGTTCAGTGGAGGATTCTGTGGAGGTATCTCTCTGGGTCGTTCTCTCCCCCCCTCCTCAGTCCTGAGTTGGGTCTCCCCGGCCTCTCTGAGGTCCCCGCCGGGCCTCGGCTCTCAGCTAACACCATCGAGGAGTTGTGTTGGTGTGGATCCGGCCTGTTTTGGGCTCCGTCCTCGGAATCACTGTCTTCGAGAGAGTCCTTTTTCTGGTTGTTTGGCAGATTCTCACCAATCCTGAGACACGAATAAAAATTGTTATGATAAATATTTCGATTCTAAAGTTCTGGGTTGTGTTTTGATCTACCTGAGGTGATTAAATGCTTGTAGCCAGTGTGAGCCCAGTGCGTCTCTCCTGCTGCCTCGAGGCCCTCTCTTGTGACTCCTCGCCCTCAGTCCGATTAGCGCCTGTGCCAGCTCCGTCTCGTCACTATGGCCCCAAATGAGCTGTGCCCTCTGCTCGGCATCCTGGTCCCCCGCCGCCCTGAACAGCCTTTGGAGCTGACACAGATTTACGTTGCTGAAAATGTTGGCCGAGCCGGCCTTCCTGGCCCGCCGGTCAGCCAGTCGCCACAGCGATGAAGGCCCCGCCACCACGGAGGCAGGGGGGGTGGCCGGTCTGGTATCCATCTGAGGAGAAAGAAGAGAGCGGGTGTGCCTCATTCATAAATCAGCTGGTAAACAGTCCTAATTCTTTAATCCTGTTTGAAGAAGTTAGTGACGAGCCAAATGTGAAAGCCTATTAAGCTACAGGTGGCCTCTTTATCTCTGAGGAAACTAGATCAGCCACTTCTTCATCTTTATTTAAAAAATAAATAAATAAATCAACAGGTGAAGTCATAGGCCAACCAGAACGCCAAGAATTTTTAATTTCCTCTACTGCCTTTGTTTTCTTTCATCTGGCTGTTGCGTCAATGGTGACGTCATCTTAAAGCCTTAGCCTGCTGTGTCCTATATGAGGACGTACGTGCACGTAGATAAAATGGTAAAAAAAAACAGCCTGGATTGCAAAGCTGTTTACTAGAACTGGGTCAGTTTGTCGCCTTGTTATACAAAGCGCTGCAGCAAACGGGGCAGAAATAACGGAACTCTGGAAAACCACCGCGACGCCGCCGGCTGCAGCGTAAACTGCGGTGCTCGGCTGCCCTCTGCTCCAGAACAGTGGACCAGAACCTTGTGATTGTCAGGTGGGAAAGACGGAGAACGCCCGCTTACCCGATCCGCCTTCAGCTGACCCAGATCCGCAACATTTCCCTCCAGGATGGACGGAACGAGGCCTTATTTCTGATCGCTGTGTCCTCGGATCATCTGTCGATCGTGAATCGATGTCGACAGACGTCCAGAGACGGCAGAAACCCGCTGGTGGCTCCCGACCGGCGCTGGAGAGCGCCTCGCTCCGACCAATCACGGCGGACGTGGGGAGGGGCCAAAGCGTTTCGCCCCGCCCCTCAACCGCGTAGGGTGTGGACGCAGAAATCCACTGACGTCAATGGGTCCCAGTTGCACGAGACGAGTGGCAGACGTAAAACACGCGCACGCAGTGACGCACGCGATCCGGGTGATAAACAGGCAAAGGCTCTTTTGTTAGATTAATTGTAAGTATTTAGAGGCTAGAATGCGGTTGATCAGAGTCCGTGAACGCAGCACGACTGCGCAAAAGCACATTTTCCATAAAACATTCTTTCTGTGACTTCTTTGGGTTTAGTTTTGCACCATTATTCTGATTGTTTCAATGTATAACGACGCCACTTTTACTCGGATTAAAGTGCATCGATCAATGCCGAGTTAAGGGAGGGGTTCACTGAAGGTGAAAGGTCACACTCCCATGAGGGAAAAGTACGTGGATATACATCAGCATAAGAGTGAGTGACCGTGGATGAGTCCAGCAGAGGAGGGGCCCCGGGTTTGAATTACAGGCCAGCCCCTATGCATCACCCAGCCCCTCCAAACAGATGCTACATTCAACAGAGGAAACGGAAAAGACGAAACATTGCCTACAAGAAGGTTTTTCATTTCAAAAACCCGGAGCTGCGGAAAGAACAGAGAGTCCTTTCTTCTGTCCAGCAGTGCACAGCAACGAGCGCGGCCCTTCACTTCACTTTCTCCTCTTTTTTCGGGGGGTTTCCTTGCATCTGTCTTTCCCAGCTGTTTGCAGCTGGCAGAAAGCACCCGCCCTGTCCGGGAAAAGGGACCGACCGTGACCGGAGGAGGAGAGAGATGCCACCTCAACCGACCCAGCCGCAGGTGAGGGGGAATGTCGTGAGGTTCCTCAGGAGCTTTTTGGGGATCGTTCGGATCCTGCAGATCGTCTTCGGCGCCGGGCTCTGGGTCACCATCGCCGCCAACAAATACGAGGGATATATTCACTTCGTCCTGTTCGTGGCGGTCCTGTTCTGGCTCCTCACCCTCGCCCTCTTCTTCCTGACCCTCCTGGGGAAGCAGGACCTGGTCCCGCTCCTGGGAGGGGAGCGCTGGCTGTGCACCAACTTGGCGCACGACGTGGCCGCCGCGACGCTTTACCTGCCGGCCATCGGGGTCATGATCTACAAGACGGATCGCCACGCGTACTGCACCGTGGACCGGTACAAGCACCACTGCCTGTACAGGGTCTACCTGGCGGCCGCCGTGTTCGCCTGCCTGTGCTGCCTGGCTTACGTCCTGTCGGTCATTTACGGGGGGTGCAGGAAGTGCCGGGGAGAACAAACAGTCAACTGAAGAAGCTGAAGAGAAAAGGGTGGGAGGGACTGCAAGGTTGTCCACAACAAGATGAGGAATAGTTCATTTCACTGTGTTTTGTTTTGATCTTTTTATTTCGTTTTTCATTTCTTTGTTGCCGCCCCAATATCTTTAAAAAAAAGAAAAATCTCTTCCCCAGAAGGTCCTGGATGGGGGCTCGACTGGAAGGATGAATATTGTTAATGACTTCTTTTACCTTCGACCTTCCCTCACTTGGTAATCTTTTGTAAAATCCCCAATATTGTGTACTTACGCTATATCAGTGTTACTTCAGTACTTTGTTTGCCTGACATGTATTTTTTACTCCACATGAGTTATATTTTTTAAACAGTGGATTCTTTTTGCTACTTTTATAAATCTATATTTTTATGTTTCTGTTCAGAAGTTGCCAAACGCATGAGCCGCTGAAATACCTGTGATTAGATCAGCGCGCAAGAATGCTGCTTTCGTAGTGACGTGACAACAACAACACGGTGCAGATGTGATGGTGCTCCAGACTAAAACGTGTGTGTCTCTCTCCTGTAAACCCCCACGAGCGAACAAATAAAGACCCTGAGATGTTTTCAAGGGTTTGAAGTGTCCAGACAGGCTTTGTCAAGCGGTTGGTGGGGAGGGGGGGGCTGGGACGCGTGCACATATTTTGTTTTTCAGTGGCTTTTCCCAAATGAATCCCAGCTTTAGATAGACACGCCGATGAAAGCCCTCAGGAACTTCCTGTTGGAGGATTAAACGGGGTGGGGGAGCCCCTGTAATTCAGCAGGGTGCTTTTGGAGGCTATGCCACTTTACCACATAAAAGCTAACGCAGAAGCTCTTCAAACCGGTCTGTAGAATCCAAAAGGTGGTTCTCTGGGAACAATTTCCACCACATTGTGACCACACCGGGGACATGAATGGTAAACTCGGCTGGACGCGAGCTCACTGGGAACCAGGATAATCAGGCAGATGAGGCCAATGTTGAACAAACGAGCATCTGGGAGCCGATATATGAGGATGTGTGACAAAAATTCCCTCTTCACCCACAGAGAGTGTGTGTGTGTTATAATGTGGGGGGGAGGGAAGGGGCTTGTGCTTACCGGAACAGTCTGTTGGGGTGCTGGAGGTGGGCTAATGTTCAGCCAATGGAAATGTAAGAAGATGATTCAATAGATGAAGTTCTGGATGTCTTCATGCATTCTGCAGCAAAGCACCACAGCTGATGCAGAGCAACTCCACATCTGTCGGCTGGTTTCTATACTCGGTGCACTTGTGTGGCTAAAGGCTGCAGGTTGCTTTATTTTTTTACAAGCACCAGCTGAATATAAAATGTATTGTCAGAGTTCCCAGATGCACAATCGAATATGAACGTGTGGCAATGAAAACGCTTGAGATTTTACCATTAAAGTGACAGCAACACTGGAAACTGGTGGTGTGGGCAGAAGAAAGTGAGCAAAGGAGCAGAAAACTGCACGAGCGCGTGAATATTAGAGCTTCCCCACCTCTCTGAGCCGTGGGAAACCATTAGAACCCATGTTTGTGGCGTTGATATGTGCGGCCAGAGGTACAGGAGCAGAAGGGTTAACGTAAAGCAGCTGCATATCCAGATTAAAACTTAACACTTCTTAAGGAGCGGGACCCCTCCCAAACAGCTTTCCCCCCTTTTGGAGAAAAGCCGTCCTGTCCACGTGTCAGCGCCTGAAGATAATAAGACCTGATACCAAAATTAAATAGGAAAGATCTGTTTTGGACACATGGAGACTGACGTCATCATATTTCTTCACTTCGTGACATCAATGACACGCACGCATTCAAAGCACCATATTGGCCAATTAACTAATGTAACGTTGTAGCCCCTTCCAAAGGCCCATGGGCCTTCTTTATAGTGCAGGATTTTACCATGAGCTGATTTAAGATCCTTCCAAATGTTTATGATATGTTAAAAAGGAAATAAAGCAAAAGGACAACCAAAAACAAGAAATGAAAGATTTGATTACTCCCAGGGTAGTTTGTTAAAAGCACACTTAAGAAGATGGGAACTGGGTAGGGAAGATACACTTTGGGAGCGCTGTACTTTACTTTCCAAGAGAAGGTGTTTTGTTTTTGCTGTCCTAGGTGTGTACTGAACATGTAATAACTGCCTCCACAGGCTGTGTGGGAAATGCCCAGTCCCCAGGCAGGTCTGCCTCTTCCTCCCTCAGAGCCCTCGTACCCTGACTCATTTTGGGTGGCGACTTGTGTGAACATGAAACACGAAAACGCAGACGTGCCGCAGCGCCCGGTTAACCACACTCTCATCAAATACTGCTGAGATGTACATTCCAATGCAAAGGAGAGCAAAAGAAGGAGCTAAGTCAGGGATGCGGGGTTTTACTGGAACCAAGGGAGGACTGGGAAGTCAGATCTATGAGAGGGGGAGACACAGCGACAGGAAAGAAGTGAAGATAAGTCTCAGATTCACGTATCCTGACTGCGGCAGGATGGAATCTCTGTAAAAGCCGTGGAGACAGTTTATAGTTTCCTAATATGGCGATGCCACCACAATGATTTCACATCTGTCAACAGCAGCTTTAATGTGCAGTCTGGAACCAGCAGATGATGTAGAAGGCGATATCTGGCACTGGTTGGAAACGCTGCTATTTATAGCCTTGTGAAAATACCACTGCTTCCTTCACTCTGCAGGTCCACCAGGGTGGGTGTGCGTGGCAGAATGGGTAAGTTTGGGACAGTCTGAGGTAAAGGAGGGACAAGGGTTACTCAGATCACTTGTTGGATGATCTCACTCACTTCCTGTCTGTCATTTATGGAATGTTTAGTCAGTGAGACACTTAGGTTAGCAACTCCTCCATCAGCTATAATTGTTCCTCACTTGAAGCAGAACACTAAAATGTTAAACGTCATAGCTGCTCTCAGGCCACCACAAGTTGAGGAGAAACACTCTCAGATGGAGAAGAAAATGTCTAAAAACATCTTAAATAATAAGGTGAGCTTATGAGTTTAAAAAAATACTTGCTCCTCTGCTGAAATATGGCGACTGCATTTGTGAAGTTATAAAAAAAAACCAGATGTATTGTGCATGCATCGACCAGTCACAACGCCATTTGTCCACTAGGCGGCGTACCTGGACCTCATATACAGTATGTCAAACATTAAGTACAGTAGACGAACGCTGAAATGTATGTGATGAGAGCAGATCCCCATAAATATATCCGTGCAGACTAAATATATAATGGCTTGTTTCAAGGCATTCACAAATTTGCGCTAACAAATTTAAGATTCACGTGAAGTCTTTCACAAAGTACATCTAAAAAAATGAATTGCAAATTAATTTTGTCTCTCTTCTTATTCAGAGTTCTGACGGAGCTATGGTGTAACCCAGGAACAGGCCGGCAGCACTGACCAGACCTGCACTTGTCCAGTCTGAAGGTCAGGGGACGCCTCACGCCCTCATTGGTCGAGAAAGGCGCATGCGCAGATTGGAGACTCTGATTGGATGCGAGAACCCGGAAATCGAAGAGGAACCCGCCTACTGCGTTGAAAACCCTTCATCAGTTTGACAGCAGCGGACTGTTTTGCTAGCTGTTGCAGCGAGTTCTTAGTTCTCGACAATTCGGCTCGTATTCAATCATGGCTGCCTACAAATTAGTGCTGATTCGTCATGGAGAGAGTAACTGGAACCAGGAGAACCGTTTCTGCGGCTGGTTCGATGCTGATTTGAGCGAAACCGGAGTCACAGAGGCCAAGAGGGGAGGACAGGCTCTGAAAGGTCAGAAGGAACTGGCGTTACATTGTAATAACGGAAATGTCAATGCAATAATAGGATCCCCGTTTTCCTGATGATTATGCAAGAGTCCAGTGTGCATCCAGGCATGGGCTCGTCATGAATGGATGATGTGCAAAATGATGCATTTACAATTCGAAGAGTCGGGCAGTTCTACCGCAGAGCTCCAGCGCACTATAATCGAATTATTGTTTTAATTGTAAAAGTAAGAGGATCTCTCTATGTGATTCCTCTCTGACAATAGACGACTCAACAGATGGGGAAAAAATAGTCAAAGCTAAGTGACTAAGCAATTCAGGATTGTGCTTAATTTAGATATTTAATTTTGCTTAATGTTTCTTTTTGCAGCAGACATGTTCACACACTTTCCTTTTGTCATAATTCTAACTCTCTCAGATGCTGGGTTTGAGTTTGACATCTGCCACACCTCTGTCCTGAAACGGGCCATCAGGACGCTGTGGTTGGTCCTGGACGGCATTGACCAGATGTGGGTGCCTGTTCACCGCACCTGGCGGCTGAACGAGCGTCACTACGGAGGCCTGACCGGGCTAAACAAGGCTGAAACCGCCGCCAAGCACGGGGAGGCCCAAGTGAAGATTTGGAGACGCTCGTTTGACATCCCACCTCCCCAAATGGGTCCGGAACATGACTACTATGCAATCATCAGCAAGGTACGATAAGATATCTGTACGGCAGGATGCAACCAAAGATCTTTGTTGGTCTCTGGATAAAACAACACACTTCTGCACACATTGACCAACAATCTGCACAATGAATGAGATCAGCATAGGTTGTGAAACGTGTACGTTTAAGGTGGTGCTTTTCTTCTCAGCACAGTCGGGTCAGATTATGAAAGGATGAAAATATATTTGCACGGCACATAGCACAATGAAGAGAGAGCTTTGACTTTTTTGGGAGCGTGCAACCCGCTGTTATTACCCAATACTGCGTCCAAGGTGAGTTAATGTATGACTGGTATGCTGCAAGGGCTTAAGTTCAAAGTTCAGAGGTACCTCGTTTTATTCACACATTCAAACGACATGACGGGCCCAACTGTTCACTCGCTGGGGCTGTTTTTGGCTGCAGGATCGTCGCTACGCAGACCTGACGGAGGAGCAGCTTCCTTCCTGCGAGAGCCTCAAAGACACCATCGCCCGGGCGTTGCCGTACTGGAACGATGTGATCGCCCCTCAGATCAAACAGGGGAAGAGGGTCCTCATTGCTGCCCATGGAAACAGTTTGAGGGGGATCGTGAAGCATCTTGAGGGTGGGTGGCACAGTAGGATCTCCCAAATGTTCGGATGTTTGAGGACTTCTCAGTGTTGAGAGTAACGAGTGCTCCCACTGTTTACATGCCAGTTGTTCATTTGCTTGCCCTAATGGGGAAAAACAGAAACAATTTGCATCGTTATAATCGGCACTCTCTTGTGTAGGAATGACAGATGAAGCAATCATGGAACTCAACCTCCCGACTGGTATCCCAATCCTTTACGAGCTCGACAAGGACCTGAAGCCTGTGAAGCCGATGCAGTTCCTGGGCGACGAGGAAACCGTGCGCAAAGCCATGGAAGCTGTCGCTGCTCAGGGAAAGGCCAAGAAATAGAGAGCAAATCCGTCTGCGTGTGAGAGAGTTGCTGGCCCAAGATTAGTATTTCCTAAAAGCAGATTTATTTTGCACTGTAACACATGTTGGGAGCACTGTACATGACTGTCAAAGACCTGCAGTACATATGGAGGTAGAAGACGGTGGACCACTTATATTTGAGGGCCAAAATGTTAATGTTAATGTTAAGAGAGGGTAAATCTATTTTATTTTAGCTACAAATCTGCTCACTCAATTTTAAAACTTAATATATATCTATATATATACATTATAGAAAGTGAAAAACAAATTTACCCATTAACTCTATATGACTTTATATTAAAAGTGCAATTTACAAACAACTGTGCAAGAGTCATAAATGATGAAATCCTGGCAGTGGTGTCAGGAGACAGTTGCTCAAATCTGATTTCATATGGACACAGTCTAAGACATTCATAAATAATCCCTAAATTTTCCAATATACCATTACTTATGATAAAGATAGGTAGTTCTGAAAACGTATTGCGTATGCTTCCGTATTAGCCTCTGTAGGATGCATTCCCATGAGATGTGATTAAGCAGCCTCCTGAGAACAAGGTGGAACTTTCCATAAATGTTGTTTGTCAGTGTCCTACTGCCATCGTTGTTGTTTGTTCCTTCAGTTTGGCTCAGTGTTAACAGTAATAAAGAGTGGATTGTGATGAAGCAATTAAACTATTTTCTGTATTTCTGTCCCCTGGTTTTACTGTAGTGCCGTGAACTTTGTCAACTTTTGTTATTTTTTGGCTCTGTTGTCATCTGTGTTTCAGTGCCTTTTGCTGTTGTTTCCACCATAAAGACTATAAATGGAGTGTTAAAGCAAGTCATGTTTTTGTGAAAAAACGAGCATTCATCCATCGAGTATCAGTTGTGATCATTCAAAGACAGATAAGTAGATACTTTAAACATCTCCAAGATAAGTTCGTTTATATATATATTACATTGTGCATTTAGAAATAGAACATTTTAACTAAAATTACAACCTCCATTAAAAGTACAACTTGGACCTCTATCTCCAACTCCCTGATGGGCGAAAGTTATTGTATATTATCTAAAAATCAGACTGTAAGGTATTGCAGTTACTATCAAGCCCACAGGGTGGCGTCTTTGCTTCCACAGTATAAACTCAAAGAAGAAGAAAATGAATACCATGATGCATTGCGCCCTATTCGTTTCTTCGTTGATCGTTTAATAGCGCTATGTTCTTCCAGTTGTAGGCGGGAGAGATGATTGTAGTTTCGATTCTATCCCCGTTATTATTAATGTCACCGTTTATGGACGACCTACCATACCTTCAGCATGATAAGAGAAACGGAAAATCTAGGCGATACCCGGTAATAAAACACAAGTTTGTTTGAAAATCAGTTTGAGTTTGTTTAGAGGCAAGTCGTATCAGCGCTTCCTAGATTAGCGCCGTGCTAACTTCTATGTTTTAGCTTTAACGTTTTTACTGAAAAATTATTTAAACTACAAGGGTTAAAGGATATATTCACAAAGAAGGGAGGATATTCCGAACTACCCGACTCTAACGAATAACAGTTGCAAGTTGTTATAGTCTTTGAACAAGTTTACATCACCAATGTTTGTCTGTGTAAATTCTCAGTCATCCAGGTCATTGTATCCAAGGTAGTTTTCTCTGTCAACTGGACTGGGTTTCTTCTCTCTTCTATGGTCCCCTGTGGACCATTAGCATGCTAATGGTCCATATTTTCAAGCTCTCTCCCCAGCGATTTCAGAACTGAAGAAGCCTTCTGGATAGAAGGCGAAACGTCTTCAAGAGAAGAAACCCAGTCCAGTTGACAGACCTTGGATCACCAATGTTTTTACTTGCATCTACAGTTATTGTTGCCATATAAAGTTCAAATCTTTGTATGAGATAATTTGGGGGTGACACCGCGTTTAGTGCAGACATTTTAACACTGTGCAGCCTTGATATTATATGAAACAAGATTTAGTCTATTGCCTGATGTGTAACATATTTGCCGTTGAGCCGGTATTTTCACTTTGCATGCTTTGAATCGCAGCCGAGCCCCAATTAGCAGATCTCCTCCTCGTCTTGGCAGTTCCAGAACGTTCCTCTGCTTCAAATCATGAATTTTCTTATTTAGAATTGTGTAGCTGATAAGCTACGGAGTTTGGTTAATGGTGGTGGTCATTCTGCTTCTGTCCTGCTTTCTTTCAGAACTCAAGAAGAATGTCCGAGGACTAGTGGTGAGTTTGAGCCCCAGCACGTCAACATACAGTCTATTTATTCTGCATCACTCATTTCGCATAGCATTTTCAAATGGAGATTAGTAATTGTGTATAATTAGTTAATAATGCGATAATATAACCGTTGTTGTGCAAAACAAGCAGTGGTCTGGAAGCCATAAGCACAAAAATGAACCTTTTTGCTTTGGTGCTTTCAGTGCTATTTAACCTTTGGAAAGGCTGATGGGTTTTTTTTCTTCCAGTGAAAGATGTTGGACTCCTGAAACAATCTCGACCCCATATGACATCTTCTCTCAGGGAAACTACGATGAAGCACTGTCAGGTCCCCGATAAGGTTCCTCCTCCATCCCCGGGGACAATGACGACTCTTCAGAGCCCTCAGCTGTGCAGCAAGAGCGTGCACTTTCTTCTTCAGCAGCAGCCAGTATGTTCTTCAGCCTCAGGTCCAAGCAGCTGTGAAAGCTTTTCTCCCTCCATAAATGGGCTCCATTCCACCCCAAGACACAGACTGACTCCTCTGCATCAGTCTGTTGGATCTTCTGGGAATAACTCACTATTTACACTTGGCTCCCCAAGAAATAACAATGCAAATCACAAATCACAGGCCCCTGTGTCCGTGATTTTGAGTTCTACGTCTCCTAAAATTAAATTCAAAGATGTAAAACGTCACTCGATGCCCTCACACATCAGGAACAACTCAAAGACCAAATCCAAAGAAAGTTTCTCCTATTCTGGAAGCAAAAATGTAAAGAAACAGAGACACAAGTCACATAAGGTATTTGTCTCTTTCAATCTTAATATGTTGTCTTATTGCGTATACATTATTTTCCTTCCTTAAAACCATCCATTCTTGTATAGTTTCACTTCACTAAAGCCAGTATGCTTTTCTTTTAGCAGATACGAGATAAGAGGTTGCGCTCCAGTGAAAGTCCAGGTAATAAAGATGTTCAGGCCAGTGGATCTGGATTAATCATTCTCAGTAATAAAGTTTTAAAAAAACATTTTTTATAAGCACCTTTTACTCTGTAAATAGGATATGAAAGAAATGTTGGAATCCTAACTGAACAACTCATCTCTGTCCTTTTTTAAAAGATAAGGAATGATGTTGAAGTTGTTCCTGGGCTGTTTCAGGGTTGAGAGATCACGGTGTCTTTACTGGAGGCATAGTAGACATGTCTGCTGCGGGTTTTTTGGGTCACACCTACTGAATCGTTATTTTTTGATCAATGGAGAATTTTAAATTAAAACTTTTATTAATATTGCTCACGGTGGAGAGTGATATTATGCTTTTGTTGCAAGACAAATTGTTTATTTCTTGTTACAAAAAGGCATATTGATATTCTACCTGCATTACATTTGCTAATTTATTTTGTCTGTTATTTTACAGTCAGCTTCAGCCGTTCATCTCAGAAGAGGCACAGAGAATATGAGCTTTGTGACGCCGGTGCCAAAAAATTGTGCAGTGAAAACCAGCAAACTGTCGCACCAAAACTCAGTCCTGGCATCTCAAGCAGCAGCTCATCTGTGGCATCACCAGAGCATCACCCTAAATTCTCCTCCAGAACCACTGGTAATCAGCTTCGCAAAGAACCACTTTGTGACTTGAACCCTTCACCCAAATGTAAGAGCACAGAGTCATCTTGCTCGTCAGCGTTACCGAACTCGTGCACAATTCAACAACCAGCAGTGGGTGTGCTGCAAGCTTTGATAAGGCTGACTCCAAATAAATGTATATCATTATTGGAGATTGGGCCAAATTCAGATAACAGATGCATGGCAGAACTCAATAGTCCGGAAACGGATCATTCTGGAAAAGCAAACACGTCGTTTTCAATCAAGAATTCCCAGAAGGACACTGGTAGCGCACAGCAGTTGGAGTCAAGTAGAAGCCACAGTTCTGGTCCTCAACATAATGCATCGGTGTCTGCAAAGAACTCGGGCAGGGGTGACGCGGTGGGGGAGACGCGCTGTAACTCTGCCAAAACAGCTTCAAAAAGGAAGACAAGTGTTTCCTCACGAAGGTCTTCTGGGCCCCCTGATGATATAGGGGACCTGTTCACCCCGGACCCATTGACCTATGTGGCTATACCTCCGACTCCAAAATCGAATGGAACTATTAATAAATCCTCCTCCACAGTCGCCCGTCCTGTCACATCACCCAAACCTGTGTCCATCTCCAGTAACAAAGTGACGGGAAATTTAAAAATCAGAAAAGAGAGCCCAGGTACTGGATCGCGACAAAAAGCTTCCCCTTTGATACCCCAAAGCTCCTCTCCCAGTGTAGGGTTAGGGTTAGATAGCTTAAAACAGATGCATGTTGAAAACACAGTTGAGCGGGAAAGCACGGAGATTGTTTATTCTACAGAGAAACAGATGTCGAATCTGGATGTGACAACTTGCACTGCAGAATCTGACACCATCTTGGAAGCATCTCCAGCTCACTGTTCTCAGACTCCACCCCAGGAGAACCAAGCAGACAGAGAGAGTAATGAGTATCCTCTGGATGTGGAGCTGAACCGAGACCTGCAGTTTGCATTAGGTTTGGATCTAAGCCAGAGCTCCAACAGCAGCGAGGAGGAGGTCCTATTGTCTTTAGATGAGATGATGAATTGTGCTGCAAAGCCACTTGATACACAAGAGAAGGAAATCTCCTCGGAGCCTAGTACACATGGACATCCCAGCCAGTCAAAGACTGTAAGCTCCTCAGGACAAATGTGTCATTCACCCCTATTAGGTAAAAAACCTTGTTTAGATGTTCCGCAGCAGCCGTTGCCATCTGTCACACAACCAGGCATCTACAAAAATACCCTTGATCACATGCTACAAGAAAAGAAATCCACTGAGAGGTATGTTGCTGAAAAAGGCATGGTGCTTCTTGGTGTTTGCAAGTGAGGAGTAAATTTCTCATCCCTTTAAATTAGAGCTAAAGAGATTGAGGAACAGCTGCTAACGGAGTGTAAAGAGGGCCTGTTGAAAATAGCCGAGTGTGAAAAACCTGAGGAGATCAACACGGAGCAGCAGTAAGGCAAAATAAAGCGAGCGGACCCTGTCGCTGAACCACTGTCCCTGAACCTCACTTGGTGTTTTACTGTTGCAATTTGTTTCTCAGAGAATTCCTCCAGCATTACTCACTGACGTGTAATGCATTCCGTGACGTTCCACCGGGAGAGAAGGTGTTTAACCTGGACAGATTTGGCCGGATCTTCAACCAGGAAACGCTGCAGCTCAAAACGTGCATTGGTCACTTAAAGGAGTGGACACAGAGAGCTCTTCTGATGTAAGTTCTGTGTTAAGATCTTGTTAGGTTAACAGTGTGTTAGGCTCGAATAAACTAAAACACAAGAGAAACAAACAGCTTTAAGTTTTTACTTGCAGCAAGGAGGATGGAGAGATGTGCTCAGTTACAGATCTCCAACACGTCCTGAGACACATCTTCCGCCATCCTTCTTTTATTGAGATTAGAAGGTCCCTAGTTACACAGAATTCAAATGTGCCTAAGGGGAGGGGGAAACACAAGATTCCATACAAAGCAAAGAATGTAAACCATAGTGGTGAGTATATGAGTAGGCCTTCACCGGTTAGTTATCTTGGCTCGCATCCTGCACGTTCTTCCATAAATGGTATAAACAGACACATAAAAGAATAAATCCTCCTGCTTCTGTGTCCTGCGTCATGCTCTGCAGCGCTGTCGCCAGTCAATGTCACTTCCTAATACTCCTTACAGCAGCTGCACCCTGTCATCCTGAATATAGAGGGTTACAAGCTCACACATCAACATTAAGCATTAACAAGTAATGAGAAACAATACAACAAGAATAAAGAATATAACGAGGAAAAGCCAAATAAGAGATAACTTCATTCTTTTGTAAGAGTATAAAAATGAAATAAAAGAGCTACAACGCAAACAAGTTTCCACAGTGTGAGTCTGCAGGAGTTGCTGCTTATATCCTGTAAAGGGCTTTGTGACCCTGAGCTGTGAAGGCTATAACCCCTAATAATTATATAACAATAATTGCAGCACTGCAGTGACAATGAGTGATATACTCCCTTATATGAAGAACAAAAGGATCTTTGTACAGATGGCATGTATTACTATAGTGAAATAAAGAATCATTATTACACTGATTAAACAGAATGAGGAGCAGATAAGAATTGGAGCTAAAGATCAGCAAATGGCAGGTCTTTTTGTTTCCCCTCAGATCCAGCCCAGCTCAGCTGAAGATGCACGTTTGTGTCGGTATGTTCCAGGACGTCTTCAATAGCCACTTACCCTGTCCATCACAGGTTTCCCAGTTCTTATTCAAGGTACCGCATCAACCCTTTAAAATGCTGGCAGGTTTTTTTTCCCCTTCCCTCAAGCTTTGGCAGTGATTCTGTCTTGATCTCATCAGCTGATGTCGGTCCATAACGAGAGGATGGTATCGGAAAAGGCATTAAAGGCTCTGTGTGACATTGCCTGCACTGCTGCTTATCAGATAGGTCAGTGTCCCATAGCACGCGCATTAGCTTGTTGGATTTTCCTCACTCCCCGTTTGGGGATTTCAGCATGGTTTTCCTGTTTCAGGGAGAAATGGAAGACAGAACTTTGAAGTATGGATGCCCACCTTAGCCGATATTGCACTGGCCCTGATGAATATGGGAGCTGCTTTTGTTGTTCTTTTCCCTTTGGAGAATTTGCAGCCTTCATTCACAGAGAGAGACTTGTTGTAAGTAACTGATTCCTTTCTGCGACGCCTCAGTGTGCGAGCCATTATAATTAAGTTTAAGGCCGATAACACTTGATCTGTGTTTGCAGGGAGGAGAATATTATCACAACCGAGAGCTCCGTTGACGGGGACCAGGCCTTTTTCCCTGAATACAACTACGACAACATTTTGAAGGTATGAACAAAAATAAGTGATATTAATTGTTTCCTGGCGTCTCTGGGAGATGCACACGGGACAGGAAAGCATCATTCAGCTGCTCTTTGCTCTGTGTTCCCCTCTGCAGTACCTGTCCTACTGTATGACCCTCTGTCCACGAGCCTACAGTGATGAGGAGCTGCTCCTGCTGCTCACTGTGGTGAACACAGTGAGCCTGGACACGCAGCTCATCGTGCAACCTAGCGTGGACCTGTACCCTCTGCAGTACAAAATCTTGTATAATATCAGAGACTGGAGAGCCATGGTCAGTCCATATATCTCTTATTCCCTTTTTCCAACAAATTCTGGTGCGATGCAAAAATCCTCCATTAAGTGTTGATTATATATTTCTTTTTAAATGTGTCATGTTTCCAGCTGCCTCGGATCTGTCTGGCTCTCACTAATCTGACAGATGACCACCACAACATGTGCCTGATAGTCCAACTGCTGCCTCACACCGTGCGCAGAAAGTACGCCATTATTTTCCTATGTTCTGGGTTTCCCCTCTGGACGGTTATGCTGCGCCGTCTTTCATATACATAATAACGGTGTTCATTTCTGTCAGGAATGAGGTGTTGCAGCTGCGCCAACACCTGAGTCTGTCTATGATCTCCAAGCTACTGAAAGGACACTGTACGTACAGGCCGGTAGCGGGAGAGTTCAAGGTTTGTTGTTTCACCAGGAGAGCTTTCTTGGCTTCCTCTGTTCACCAATAATGGTTAGTTCTCCCTCCCTCACACAGCTCTCGGAGCTTAGGCCGTATCTGCCCCTGATGCGACCCTCCTTGCTCCTCAGACAATTGCAGAACTCCTCGAGCAGGACTCAGAAAGATCCGGCCACCCTCGACCAGGAGGTAAAGGTCCTTATTTTGGGTTGACCTGTTTCATTGGACGCTGTTATGACTGAATGGTTTATCCACCATCTTAGGCCTACTACCTCTGCTACAGCCTTTTGACCTTGGCAAATGAAGCGACCAATTCTCAGCTAATCTTCTCAGCCAATCAAAAGGTCAGCCCGGTCTTACTCTTTCTACTGGGAGTTTGAAGTGTGGCCGATTAATCATCCGTCCCATCGTGATGTTGCTTTTCTTTCTGGGTCATAGATGGAAGTCCAGCTCCTCTGCTCCGAGCTGGATACTCACGTCAAGTGTAACATCAGGGAGAGCGGGAAATGTCTCTACCGGAGCAAGGTGAGCGCCACGGCAAGAAGCCCAGCTGGTGTTTGTGTGCAATCGTGTGTTTTCATTTAGATTCAGTTAAAATGTCGTGCAGCCTTGACAAATCCAGAGCTTTGTGATTTTTATCCGGAAGGAATTTTGTCACGCAGTCAAGTTCCAAACCCATTAATCACATAATACAACAGTGACAATGAACAGGAGAAATCCGTAGTCGGCAGCAGTTTCTGAGTTAACCAGACAGAACCAGAATAAGCTACTACAAAGGAGCTACTTCTGTGAACGGATTGAGTTTTGGCTCAACATCAATTCTTTTAGTTGCTTTTTTGTAAGCAAGTGGAGTCAAACACCATGACCTGCATAAAATGCATCAAACTCATTTCCCAGCGGTCGCTACATATTTATCTATATTTCATTAACAGTATTTGTATTCATAACAGTCCTCTCCTCTGTTTCCGCTCTGGTCTCCCTCCAGGTGAAGGACCTTGTTGCCAGAATGTACACCAAGTGGCAGATCCTCCTTCAGAGGACCAAACCTCTCGATGTAAAGTGGTCTTTTTGATTCTTTCAGAAAAAATTCTTTAGATTTGCTATAAAATGTACATTTCAGCAGTCCCCTGACTGAATACTCTCCTTTTCTCCCACAGGGAAAGCTGTACGATTATTGGAAACCTTTGCCTGGAGATATACATAACAGCCAAGAAGAGCAGGAAGTGGACGGCAGTGACGATGGAGAGGGGCCTGTGTCCGTGGAGGGAAACGAAGAAGAAAGCAGTAGCAGTGAAGAGAAAGATGTGTACTCTGAGGATGACAATTATGAAGAAAAAGACGCCATGAGTGACAGTCAAGAGACAGAGGATGACACAAAGTCAGACAAAGCTGATGGAGCAGCAGATTTAAAAGGGTGGACAGCAGGGCAGGATTCTCCGGGGCAGATGAGTGCAGAAGAGGCTGACCGTGATTTTCCGTTGCCCTATTCCTGAGTTAACGGGCAACAGCCTGTGTATTGCCACCCCTAGGTTAGATGCTCGGGGAATATTTTAATTGTATGGTTTTAAATTGAAGAACCTTTGGGTTTGTTCAGGGCAAAGGTAATATTTTTTTTAACTGTTCCACTGAACACCCTATATTTACATATGTTGTTTATCAGAGTTTTACTTGTTTGCAGTGTTTATATTTTCTATTTGTTTTTTAATTAAAGATGTTTATAATAAAGAAGCCTGTACTTTTTTCACTGGAAATAAATTGACTTAAATATGCGTGACGATTCGATTTTTATTTTCGTAAATGAACAAAATGCTTTTGCACTTGTTGCATTCTCAGGGAAGGCTAAATGGCTTTTCTTAAGGTCATTTTCCTTCCTTTTATAAATGTCATTGATTGAAATCAATGCAGAATTCAAATGTCTATCTGAAGAAAGTGTCGGTTCACCAAGTTCAATATCACATTTTAAAGCTTCCGCTCGGGTGGATAAAGTTCGGTTATTGTTAAAAAAATATATAACTTTTTATATTTAGGGACGGTGTTAGCTGTCAAGAAAAAGACTTATTACGGTGGTTTTAATACTTCACATAAATATCCATCGGAGAATCCTCATCTAATCGATTAGGTTTCTCTTTTGGTTGAATATTCGGTCCGTTCCACTCCGCCCCCCTTTCACTGGTTTCCATGGCAACGGTAGTCAGGTGACTGTCTGCAGACAGAACATGGCTGACCTGTCAGAAGACCAATGAGGCAAGGGCCGAATTTAGCATAATCGATCTCGTTTTCTACGCCGTTCGGGGCTACAGGTGACCATTGTGGACGGAGGTTGACCGGAGGACTTCAGGGTAGGCCTGGAAACACTTTAAATTGTTTTGTTGCTGCCAGGAGCCGCGGTTCCGAGGGCTGCTGCTGCCAGCTAGCTAAGTCAAAGTAGCTGCTAACTAAACAGTCCTCGCTGTCTCCCTGAGATGACAAGTCTCGTTTGAAATTCAAAGCTGCCGAGGGGGAAACGAAATTCAAGGAATTTCATTGTGGCTCCCAAACGTTGCAAGTTCGCTTTCGCAATTTGTTGTTGCGAAAGCCCGAGTCTCCTACTGCAGCTGTGGCAGTCATGAGTCGGAAGTGCAGCAAAAATGTGATTACTCGCACCGCTTCTGCGCGATTTCGATCCTTCAAACGATGTGCACAAACTCCCCAAATTACGAGGAAAAACAGGCGATCGATGCAAGTTGCAAGTCCGCGAACAGTCGTCAGGAAGGGTTATATGAGGCTTTGTAAGTAGATGCAGGCAAAGATCACATGAGCAAAGACCCGCAGTCAAACAAACGATGGCCTATTAGTTTATTTTACTGTGAGGAGATTTAAAGCCTTGATCAGACGACAGCACTGTTCTGCCAGCTTCAATCACAGCCATCGGCGAGGTTTCTTTTTGATTTTTGTGTTATTTTGCTTGGAGTAAATGGAAAAAAATGGTGCTGTAATATCACAGAACTATGGTGTCACATTGGAGGTGTTCCACGAGGATAAAGCCGCCACTGCTGTTTAGGGTTTTCACTCCAACATCGCCAATGTAGTTGAGATATTCAGAAACGCACTATTTCTCAAGAAGAGCCTTCTTTTTAACCATTTGTTTACAACTTTTCAAAAGCATTTCTGAATTATTAACTTGCATCAATACCAAACTGTGATCTGGCTGAAGATGAGCGGGTTGTCGGAGGGAATCACAAATGGCCCGAGCTCACAGAAAGATGCTCAGATGTGGGAGAGACCCTGGACCCTTGAGGAGATGCGACAGAACAGTGCAAACTGGTCCCTGGCAGCCGACTCGGGGGTAAGTCCGAACCTCCTCGTCTAGCTCTAAAATGGGCCACTAAGCAAGTTTTCCTTATTTTTTTCTTCCAAGCTGCCACTTAAGTGCCGTACGTTTATTCATCTGTATACCTCAAGTATGTTTTCTACTATATTTTTTTTCCCAATTGTTTTTCCAGCTTTTCCTCTCCCTCCAAGACTTCTCCCAGAGAATGCTGTCAAAGACGCACGAGATTGAGAAGCAGTTGGACAGTCTGATCCGCGACACGAAGGCCACAGACAGCCGCTTGCACTCTGTCTTTAATGACTTCCTCATGCTTTCCAACACACAGTTTATAGAAAATGTAACGTATACCACTGAAAGTGTTTTTATTCTCATATTTCTATGAGGTTTTGGTTGTTTGTGCAACTTTGCAACCGACTCTTTTGTGCTGCGGAAAACTTTTCCCATAATTTTGCAGGGAAGTCAAACAGTCTTTGTTGTTGCAGAGAGTGTACGATGAAGAGGTAGAAGAGAACATCCCTAAGACTGATGGGCCAGAGAAGCAGCCTGAGCAGGTATGAAGAAGTGTCGCCTTTCTGCCTTTCCATTCATTACAAATCAGCCCTTAATTGCCCTCAGCAAGTAATGTTTGGATCTTAGGAAAAGACTCGAGAGCAGAAAGAGGCAGAGCTGATCCCCAAGATGCAGGAAGCTGTGAACTACGGCCTAAAAGTACTGGACTCTGCCTTTGAGCATCTGGATATTAAAGCTGGAAATTCCGATTCAGAGGACGAGGAGGTCACAGACAAAGTGGAGGCCATTCTGGAGCCTAAGGTGTGCCTAGAATGCGGAAGAAGCTTTAATCTATAGCAGAAATGAGGACATATCTTCACCTAAATGCACCAACATGTGTGTAAGTTGTAAGTGTTGTCTTTTAGGATCTTTACGTGGACAGACCGCTCCCGTACCTGATTGGTTCTCGGACTTTCATGGAACAAGATGACGTCGGACTTGGGGACCTTTCAAGCGACGGTAAAATTTTAATCATGGGTTCTCGGGGTGTTGTAACATTATATTTTCTCCCTCACGTTCATGTCTGATTGTCCAGAAGTGTCCGTGGACAGTGACAGAGACAGCGTTCTTGAGAGTGAAGATGGCAAAGAAGTGACTGTAAGAGGGATTTTTAGCAAATATAGTGTTGTTTTTTTATTTGTGGGGAAAAAATATATCCTTTTTATTTTTCAACAGCAATCAGATGAGGATTTGGACCAAGAGGAAGAAATAAGTCACAATAATATAAAGAAGGTAACGCGTCTGCAAATATACACGTAATCAAATGCATTTAAACTGAATAACGTTACAGTTCTTGGAATTTTCCTCCTGCTGTGACACAGAAATCCTCTATGGTGAGTTATGATGAAGAGGATGAAGACTCGGACATATTTGGAGAATCAGACAGGGATGATGATGACGACGACGAAGAAGACAACACAGAAGTATATCGTCTCGGGCTTTTTCTGAATATTTGCCCCTTTGGCCTTGACTTCAGAAGCTGATTTTACTTTCCTCTTATCAGAACACCCGCTCGTCATCTTTTGCCAAGGAACTGGCAGCCCGGATCAAAGGAGACGCCGCCATCAAAGCGGAGGGAGATCGTGCCTGTAAGTCACTGCCGCGATGGATAATCCTGTTATATGAACATCTGTTTCCCTCCCATGTTGAGTGCCATCCGTGCATGTGCATGCTCATGCTTTTTTGTTTCTACCATGTCCTTTCTGGGAAGCGTTGGCATCTAAGAAGAAAAGTAAAGGCAGGAAAGAGCCAAAGCCTTCGAAGCCGCAGGGTATGAACTTCATTCATCATCATCATCATCATCATCATCAGTGACAGTCAGCCTGTTGTCTTTCGTTTGCATCCTTTCCTATCTCCATACCAATGCCCCCTCACTGCCCTTGATCCACAGCTGATGAAGACGACGACGACATGTTCAAGCCTCCGAAGATGGACGACGACGACAACGATGACGACTTCTCTCCGTTTGGTGGGAAGGGCGGCCTCTTCAGTGGCGGGAGAGGCCTGTTTGACGACGATGACGAGGTGTTTTAAACGGAATCTCCCCCGATTGCCATCTTGTTCAGTCTAAGTCATCTTTGTGCGGAGGCTGTTCTGTAGACGGCGTGTGAATTGTGTCATTTCCTGCTTATGGGTGACAGGGAGATCTCTTCGCTGAGGCGCCAAAGCCGCCAGCGTCCGAGGACAAGAACCTGCTGAATGAAAGCGTGAAAAGCACAGCTCAGGCTGCAGGTAACGGCGACGCTCGGCGGCAGAGAGTTGAAGATGAATTTATAACAATGAAAACAGCCGCAGTCGAAGAGATGATTAGGATGGATTGTGTCAGAGGATAATTCTAGAAAAAAAAAAAAGGTCCTGGTTTAATGATGCTTACAGTCACTTGTTTTTTTCTCAAAGAATCTGACAAACCTGGAAAGAAGATTCCGGCAGGCGGCATTTCAGTTTTCCCAGGTATAACATGTATTTATAAAAAACTAAATTGATACTTTATAAGCTGTCTTTATGAACCTGCTCATCAAACCTCTGTTTATCCTCATCAGAAAACAACCTCTTCATTCCAGGGAATGACTCCGATTCAGTGGGGAGCAAAGAAAACGGAACTCCGGCTCCCCCCAGACCACATCCCCCCGGTGCTGGGTTTGCTGGAGGTGGGCTGTTCGAGGATGATGAAGATGATGACGACTTCTTCGGTGGGAGCAGCAAAGAAGTCTGACTCTGGTGAGTGTGTGTAAGTCATTGTAGTGGAATCCTCACGCCTCCTTTCACTGCCTGTTGGTTGCCTTCTCTTTCAGCTGGGCCAGCCAAGACCAAGACACCTATTGACCTTTTTGCTGACGATGATGAGGATGGTGACATTTTCAGTGAGAAGTTCAGCGCACCAGCTCAGAGCAAGAAAGATATAGCGGCGGAGTCGGGCCAACATCCTGAAAAGAAGGTAAATTCAGCTTAGTTTTGAGGGAGTGTGATGGTCTGGAAACAGTCCCGATGCTGATTATTGGTTGATTTTAGATGCCAGCTGGGGCAATCTCCATGTTTGGTCCTGGGACTAAAAGCTTGCTCCGCGAGGGACTGAAAAAACGTCGCCCGTCCACCAGCGAGGAGTCAGAGAAATCAGAGGTTTGAAAACATCACTCACTAATACATACCAAATCACATTTAGAGTACTTTTACATTCTAACAGGAAGGTTTGTTGGGCACATGTGACCACAACAGCCTGCGGAGACCAGACTAAGTCTAATTGTGCTCTGACTCACGTGGTTGGATGTTATAGGTGTCACTACTTTTTGTTTTAATCATTAGATCAAGTGTACAGTAGGAAAATATTTTTCTGCTCTGAAGTAGAGTATGCGGAGAATACGTACATGCAGGCAGCCATGAGGACACATCTTTATAGATTTCTGGCCTTTCACACCAAAAAAATGCTTTACTTTTTGCACTATAACATTCATTTCAATACAACTTCAATTCAATTCAATTCAATCTTTATTTATATGGCACTTTTCATACACTGGGTAGCACAAAGTGCCTCATGAAGGATAAAAACAGCAAAGAGAACAAGAAAATCAAGAAAAAGGACACACACACACACACATGCATACAACACACTTACACACACACCCACACACACAAACAAGCCGAGACAAGCTGAGACATGGCTGGGCACCGAGACCTGAGGCGAAGGAGACGCCACCATTCACAACGTAGAATTCTGTGCTCTATGTTTGTATATATTTCAGAATGGTCCCACTCCAAGTGTTGGGAAAGCTGCTGTTAAGCTGCCTCAAAAACCACAGACAAGAGGCCTTTTCTCTGATGATGAAGACACACAGGTGAAGCCCTCAAATTTTACTGGGAGAAGTTAATAATATGCTGGGTATTTATAATAATATTTATGTATTTGTGCTGCGTTTTCTAGGGATTTCCTGCCATCCCCAAGAGTCTGTCTAAACCAGAACCTACAAGTCAGGGCAAAACCAGCAAGGCAGCTAGCTTATTATTTGATGATGAGGAAGAAGAGGTAATAATAGCAGTATCATAATGCTTATCATAATATCTCCCACACTGGTACGCAACTGTATGACGGCGTAAGATGCATCAAACCGATTTTTCCTACATTGCAGGATCTTTTTGCAACCGCAGTAAAATCTAATCCAAAAAGTAATCAGGCTAAGGCCACCACACCACAACCCACCAAGGCTGTGTCCAGTTCCCTCTTCAGCGATGACGAGGTACAATGAACAAAACGTTAGATGTTTTTACTGCTGCAGGCAGAGTTCTTATTAAATTATATGTTCCTTTTGTAAATACTCGAACAACAGGACCAGTGGATGACCTCCAAAAGTAGCGCTGGGAAACCAGAGGTCAATTCAGGGGGGATGAAGCCCAGCGCCAGTGCTCCTTCCAGTCTGCCCAGTGCCAAATCATCTCACAGTAGCCTCTTTGTTGATGCTGATGATGAAGACGATGACGACCTCTTTTCTCCAAAACAAGAGTCGAGGTATTCGGCCCTCAGTTTTTAGAACCAACAGCGCTGATATATTCATCCTCAAGGCCTTCAAACACAAGCTGTTGCTCAGCCAGCTGCCTTCTCAAGAAGCAGAGCTGGGGGTGTTCAGTCGCCTACGGACATGACTGGACCGAGCAAATCTGCTCCGGAGTGACAAACTTTGGCACAAATCTCGCTTCATATAGAGTCCATTATTACCATAGCAAGCACACGCTGGCCCCTTCACACTGATATTTCCAAGGCTGCGAGTTTCTGCTTGCAGGAAACGGCAAAAAGCCACAAAGGTCACCTACTGTCTAGGTTCCACTGTGTTTCAGTCTCAGGTTTGGAGACCGCAACAAACTGCTAGTTTGGCCTTCATTTGTTCACTTTCATTTTACATCACTGAATGTAGAACAGAATGATTTATCGAGCTCACTCTGACATCGTCTTCTTCTCTTGTGCATCATAGTCAGAAGAAGGCTCAGCGGGTCTCTCTGCTGTTTGAGGATGAGGATGATGAATATAACGGCTCCCTTTTTGGGATTAAGTCCGCTGTCAACAAAAACGCTGCTCCTGCTGCTCATGTGAGTGTGCTAACTTATTTTCAAATACCATTTATAAAAAATGTCTTATTATTTGCACATAGGACAGGGATGATATTTAAGTTAACGCACTTGTTTTGTTCTTTCTTTACTTTGCTGGATTTTGTTCAGACCCCTGCTGTGTCTTCTCAGACATCTTCCCCGGTCGATAAATCTGAAAAAACTGCAGCTTCTTGGGCTCCTGAAGAGGAGAGGCTTTCAGAACATAACGAGCCGACAACAAAGAGCGCCAAGACAGTCCCTTCATCACCTTTGTCTGAGAGTGGTGGAAGTAAAAAGAAACCCGTGGGAGGCGTTAGCCTTTTTGGAGGGATCGACGTGGTCGGCAGCAAGCAGACAAAGCTGTTGGACGAAGTCGACGATGGTGATGGTTTCCTCGGCAGGGACAGCCCACCGCTAAACGTGAAGAAGGAAGACAAATTTACAAGAAACACTTTTAGTCTGTTTGATGACGACGAGGAAGATGAGTCTGATTGGAATGAACCAAAATTTACTCCCAGTAAACCCAACACTAAAACCACAGTGAAGGTTTGTGAAGACCTTTTTAGCTTGTCTGCACCGGTGTGGCGTTTACGCTGCCTTTAAAGTTGTGTGATGTTTTTGACGTGTGTTAGCCTGCAGAGGAGCAACCACAGGCCAAGAGCACAGGGGTGTTTCAGGACGAGGAGCTCCTGTTCAGTCAGACGCAGCAGAGGGACAACGACCCAGATGTTGACCTCTTTGCCACCTCAGGGAAAGCCGCAGTCAGTCGATTCAATGTTTGTGTTCCTTTATCGTTTCTGTCTGCATCACTGGAGTCTAAGCAAATGGGATGTTGTTCAAATTCTAGAGCTCCAAGGTCAGCCTAGCGAAGCCGGCAGCACAAAGTCTGTTTGCAGATGAGGATGAGGAGGACGACCTCTTCAGCTCTGTCAAGCCTACACCTCCTCCTCCGGTAGAAAGCTGAATATGTATTTGCAATGATTGTAATTCTGTATTTCTGGTTTCCAAGAAAGTGGAATTTCCTCTCATTTTCTCCACAGAAAGTATCAGATAAACCCCATAAACCTGATAGCAGTGGCTCAAGTGTAGATTCTCTACCACAGGTGAGGCTGCTGTAGAAGCGACTGTTTTTTTTGTATTTGAGCTGATATTTAACACTACGGTGTGATGTGATGTGGATCTGCTGTGATTTAACCTCGCAGAAACTCCCATCAAGTCCAGTAAAAGCTAAAGAGTCCTCAACAAGGATTGGGAAACTTCAAGTAATATTTTAATGACTTAAATGCCTTCATTCCTGATATTTCATGCTGACTCTTCCTGGAAAAATCTTTTCTATTTGTACTGGCATGCTCCTTTTTAACGATCGTTAATCTTGGCTTTTTCACACTTAAGCTGGAATGCAACACAGCATGGCAAGCATAGTTTCGCTTGTATTGCCTAAAGACTTTTCAAGCTAGGAGGCTTTGTTTCAGTATATCTTGCAGCTGTTTCATTTCCAGCAGCAGTCATGGCTTATTTTCCTCTTGGTGATCTTCAATCGTTGTATTTATCTTTCTTGATAAATGACTGTATTGTTTTGTTTTTATCACTCAGGCCAGTCTGACGATCAACCCTGCTGCATTGCTCCCTGGGGCCGCCCCCGGACGGCCTGGGGCTGTAGGTTTATTGCCAGGCACAGCCTCTAAATCCTCCTCTGGCGTCTTGAGCTCTGTCTTCCCTCCGGTGGGGGCCCAGACAGGCTCAGAGCAAGGAGTGAGCTTTGATGCTCCAGTCCAAGTCTCAACACTACCGAGTGCCCATAAGGTGAGGTCCACATTCCTTTGTGCTTTCGTTTTAATTGCCTAGATTTCTGGTGCGAATCTTCTGTCCCGCAGACTCGTGCCAAAATCTCTGCACAGCGTAGACCCCAGTCCAGAGCAGCAAGGCAACAGGCAGCCAACATATCTGCAGCAAAAGAAAATGCTGTGCTGCCAATTTCTCAACCGTCTGGTTTCGTCTTATCTTCAGAAGATAAATCGAGCCGAGCTGTCTCCACAGATTTGCCTGCTGCCTCAGATTCCTCTCTGTCCAAAGTGACCCCCCCTCCTCTTACAGTGACACTGCCGGGAACTAAAAATGCTGGAATTGACGAGTCCTCTAAAGGCAGCAACAGCACCAATGTGCTGCAGACGTCTGAAGATGACCTTTTTGCCTCCGACGGCCTGTTTGGGTCCACGTCAGCCGTAGACGCACCCCCCACCAGACAGACCGTAAAGACTACACAGGCTGTGGGTGATGCAGGTCAGAAGAAAGACAAAGACAGCAGCACATTTCCGTCCATTTTTGAGGACAATTCTGTCGACCTTTTCCAAACGTCCAAGCCGAGGCTGACCAATAAGAAGGCCAAGGCCGCTTCCTTTTTGGAAGAGGATGAAGATGAGGACATCTTTCGAGTGAGCAACGCCTCCACCCCCACATCCACGAGCAGTAAAGAATTCAAGAACAGCAGTAGTTATTCAAAGCTGGACATCTTCCAGGTATATGGAGAGATTTTTATTTAATGATCTTTGCAGTGTTCACAAAGTTTCCCGTTTTTACCGTGTGGTTTTCTGTGTCTGCAGGACGAAGTAACCGCTGTGCCTAAAGTTCAAAAGAAGCACAAAAAGGCCACGGATGCGAACTTGTTTGATGATAACGTAGACATATTTGCTGACCTGACTGATACTGTCAAACCAAAACAGAAGTCCAAGACAAAGGGGGAGCCCAAGTCAATATTCGATGATGACATGGGTAAGCTGCCTCACAAACACACATAGTAATTCTTTTGCTTCAATGTAGCCATCAACGAGTCTGATGTCCCTTTCTCTGTCCTCTGAAGATGACATCTTTTCTTCAAGCACAATAAAACCAGTCACAAAGGTTTCCAGCAAAGCAAAGAAAACCAGTACAGCAGCAGACTCCAGCAGCATATTTGATGACCCTCTCAATGCTGGTGGTGGGAACTGAACTGTTGTGTCCGAATGTCTTGATTTGTATCATATATGGATGAATTATTTTGTCATTTGGATCCCTGAAGGACTGAACACACTGTGGAGAGAGTATTTATTCGTACAGATTCATATAAATATTGTGGCATATTTTTGGAAGATAAAATCTTAAATTATTCCACTTGTGTTCATCCAAACTCTTCTCAGTATTGGCTCAGATTATCTATCAATTATTATATACCGTAAATCTTTTATAATTCATGATAGCACTTTATAAGCATAATGTTTGCTTAGCCTCAAAGCCTGCAGTAATTTTTTTGTTTTGAAAATGTTTGTGCTTTTCCATGTTGAAATTCCATGCCTTCGAATGTGTGCCATAATTTAGGCAAGAAAAATCCTGATTTATCTACTGCCTTTAGGCATTTTGACAATGTTTTTATTAAGAAATCCATCTGTTTTCTTAACTTTTGCAGCTATGGAAAAGAAATTAATTTTTTTTAATAACTAAAAGAACATTTTATGCATTTTTTTTCATGTCTTGTTTTTATGTTTTGACTAAACTTTAGAACAGCGTCTGATACACAGGAAGCCTAAACAAGTCTTGAGTTCTGTAATTATTATTTTACGTTTCATTTTTGCAAAATCAAGCATTTGTGTTTTTGTTGAGTTCAGTATTATTGAAATAAAACAAAAAATCTTCTGCTGCCTACTTTTAGTGTTTGAAGATGCTATTTATTATGTTTTTAATGGTTTCACGGTCGTAGTCACAGGAAACGCACCATCACGTGACCGTTCAGGCCCCGCCCACCCCAGTGCCAACAAAGCCTATTGGTCTCTTTGTCTGTCAATCAGCTCCCGTGTCAAAGGTCCAGTTCAGCCCTCTGTGACAGGTATGATGTCGCCGTCAAGACGACAACGACGACTGTCAGTATCCGACCGTCGGTTCCTTGTCTAAAGATAGTTTTAAACTGTGAAAAGCAGCTCGGCGGTGGGCGGATTATCCACATAATGTGACGGAATACTACAGAGGACTGGACTTAACGGAGGCGGGTGAAGGCGGATGTAGCCTAGCATTCCGCTAGCTAGCTTTTTGGGAGAAAGGTGGTCATTGTTTGAGTTTTTGGCTAACATGGCAACAAAAGCTAATGCTAACAGCATCGGCTAGGAGGGCTTCACTGCAGGGTTTTCCGACGATAATGGAAGGTATGTAGAATTCAGCCTAGAAACTATGGTTAAGCAACGTTTTAAGTCGATTATAAGCGTTCAGTGTGACCCTTTCCTGCTAGTTAACTGTGTGAATTGAATAGGCAGTGTTGACTTCATTCATCTCTAGCTTTTTGGAAAGCTAACGGTTGCTAATCTTGTCCAATTGCCAACCTGGAAAACAAGTGACATTTATCAACGATGTATTTGAACAAACAGATATGTAGTTAAATATATTTCTCATACCCCCACGTAGTATTCTTCAATGGCGGTGTTTAAATAATAATGCCCTTACATTACTACTGTCTAGTTAACATAGTGAAGTATCCCTCTTCATATTTGCATTGCTATAACTGGAGTAACGTGGTCACCTCTGGAGAACCTGCTTTCCATGCAAGGTAAAGGTTGCCAGGTGGTGGTTAGTTGCCCAGTGGCACAGGAGACCTGCTTGAACTTTGGCCATTGACTTTAATGCGCCGCTGAATGTTTGATAAGACATCTTCCACAATCTCCTTCAAGTCCAGTGTCTTCAATTGCAAATAACTGCAAGCAGATACTGTATGTTGAGTTTAAGATTGTAGGAAATTCAGGGAAGACTGATATCTTGCTTGTATCTCTTCTTACAGCTGTGGTCGCCCTACAGGATGTCTGAAAATTGCGATGTCTGTGATCAGCGCCCGTTCCTCCCTTGCAGATTTTGGGCCGGTTGCCCATTTTAACCATCTCTTCCAATAGTCTGAGCTGCAACTTGCCAGGATGTCTAATAAAAAGGAGCCGCCCTTCTTTAATGACAAGAGTATGCGAGCCTTCCACTATAAGCTGCCTTTTTATGACACGATGGAGCTCTTCATAGAGACCCTGACCGGGACCTGCTTTGAGCTGCGGGTGCTGCCTTTTGAGGCTGTCATTTCAGTCAAGGCGAAAATCCAGAGGCTGGAAGGTACAGAGTCAGCTACTGTGTCTTGTGAATTTGTTGATTACATCAAAGCCATTTCCATTGTTTTCTTTGATGTTGAAGACCTCAAGTCGCACTTCTCCTGTCAGTTGCATGCCTCTGCCTGTAGGGGGCAAACTCAAGTCATTTTCCATTTTGGCACAACTAATCAGTGAACGCCATCCTTGGAATTCAAGCATATTCATGTCTGTTAATCTTCTGCCCCACTCTCTCATGTTGTTTGTAAGGTATCCCTGTTGCCCAGCAACACCTTATCTGGAACAATTTGGAGCTGGATGATGAGCATTGTCTGCACGACTATGGGTAAATCTGTTGCTCCCTACTGTTTCTGTCCTTCCAGTGTGGAGAGTGAAATTTTAAAAACTCATTTGACCAAATAGCCTGCTGTATTTTTAATTCAGAATATTGTCTAAAGGGGATTAGACGAGAGTCAAGAAACTTTCTGGTCATTTAATATTTACCACATCTTCTCCCCCTCTGTGCTTGTTTATGAGATGGACACAGCAGGGCCTGCTGCTAGGTGTCATCGTAGCAGGCTCCTGTCACACTGCAGCATGCTTTTAGTATCTCCATGAATGTTCTGATGAGACAATCATTGCTCTGTCTGCAGTATTGCAGAAGGATGCACTCTGAAACTCGTCTTGGCACTCAGGGGAGGCCCCATAAACACCAGGAGAGGTAGGAAAGAAAAAATATAGACCTGGAATAAACTTTTTTTTTTTTTTAAAGACTCTTTTTAATCAGACGGCACTCTTGTTTTATTTTCAGTAACGATGGAGGATCCAATTAAGGAGGTAGCTGACATGATGGAGAACACCAAGGAGGAAGGTTGGGAGAAAAGCCTGGCCAACAAGCAGGTCACTTTTGTGGTTTATCGTGAAGGTGACCAATTAAACTTCTTCAGAGTGTTAGACAGAGGAGATGGTACTCTGACCCCACTGTCTGAGTCAATAAGGTTAGATTTTCTTTTTTTGTTTTTTAATGCAGTCACACCACACAGAGCCTGCAGTTAACCAGGCAGCTTTGTGAGAGCACCAGTAAGAGTTCTCTCCTTTCTTTCAGTGGCAACTCTCTGTACAACGTGTGTACGGAGGAGGAGGATGGAGAAAATTGTGCAGCCTCCCAGCAAAGTCTGGAAAATTCCATCACAATGAACAAAATGAAGCTACTCAAAGCCAAGATGGAGGACATGAATCTGAACAAAAAGGTAGAAGTCGTAATAAATCTTTATTTTACTAAATCAAACCAAATAATTCTGGGAACATCAGTATCGGCTTATGAGACAATTGTGTGTGATAAAAGATCGACATCTGAAGCCAAAGTGCTCTTAAAATCCTATTGCATCTGTTTTCCAGCCCAAGAAGTCAGCCAAGGTTAAGCCCCGCCCCCCCGGCAGCTCTCTGGGACCGTCTAGCACACGACACCATCACCGCCTCCTCCGCTCAGTGCCCCACCTCCACCCCCCCTGGCAGACAAGTGCACACCTACCTCCAATTGCAGACTGGAATTCTCACGACCTGGCCGGGACGTCTGCCCACCCCTCCGTCCCCAGACGACCTCCACCCTCCTCTCCGACCCCATGTCCTCCGTTTTCAAAAATCCGACCCCCTCCCAAAGTGTCCCGTTTGGACATTGGCAGCACAAGGTTGGTTAGGGATTGCGTCTACCCCCAGCTCCCACCCCTGTGTATCAGGGGTCCACCAGAAGCGACCTTTGACCCGGGTGACCCTGCAGCAGAGGCAGTAGGCCTGGGTTTGTTAGAAGAAGCTTCAGGGCTGGTGGTGCCACCCCAGCCTGCAGCTCCTTTTGGGGAGCTTTCAGACCCGCTGAGCTTAGACGCAACCAGCGTCCCAGACGGAGGCCACCACTCTCTGGAGGTGGGGGCTCAGCACCAGTTGTCCCACTCCCCTCCCGCTATCAGCACTTGGACCCTCGGGACCAGTGATAATCTCACCAGCAGAACTGATAAGACACTACTCGGCACATCCTTCCACATCAGCCCCCCCTCTCCTTCGCTGTCACCGCCTGCCAGGTGTTTACAGCCCAGTCTCCAGCCTCCGTCCTCCCCCCGAACCAAGGCAGGAAGCGTGTCTCCTCATTCCTCCACCACGCCTTCACTTCATTCCGCGCAGCGCCGTGGCGTTAAAGTGCAGTCGCCCGGCAAGAGGCCTGAGCTCATCTCTCAGAGAGAAGCAAGGAGCATCACCATCATAGCCAACCAGGCCTATAAGGAGCCAGTGGGGTCGGTCAGTGACCCTGACCTCCTAGTTTCTTTGTCTTCGAGGGCTCCGGACAGCAGCAGCAGCCACCGGGACAACCTCAGAGAGAATCTGGGGCTCGCCATTTCATTGTCCTCATCTATCACCTTAGGACAGGACACCTTCCGTTCCAGGAGGCCTTCCAACACAAACAGCAGGCTCCTTCTGGACGATCTCTCACGACAGATATCCCAGTCCCACCAGGCAGCAGCCTCTTACATGGTGAGACACAGACCTGTGGTGGTGACTCCAAGAAACAGCTTTTAGTGTCTGTTTGAACCGTTTCAACGTTATTGGAGTCTTTAAAGCCTCTAAAATGTTTATTTCAATCCTATAAATGAAAGGCTCTGCAATAACTTCGGACGTTGTTTGTAGGTCAGCGACGCCGTCGAGTCTGATGGAGTCGTGGCTTCATTTACCAAAATGGGTAAGCCAGATTCTTTATAGCGATGCTGATCCTGTCGTACCAGAGGGGAAAGACTTAGTTTATCATACTCGGCCAAATTTATCCAACCCTCCCAACAGTCGGTAGCAGGATTCAGCTGCTCCGGAGGTAACGTGAGAGCTCTCAGTGCGCTACGTTATGTGAGAACTCTTGAATGGGCTCTCCAAGGCGCCCCGAGGTGTTTAAATAATCATTATGAGAACATCAGAAGACACCAGCCACTGGTGACCTTGCAGATATGTTTCACCCAGCTTTGAAGAACCTCTCATGTGTAAATCTCCCACACTCGTCCACAGGCGCTCCATTACACCACCTACCTCCAGTCAAGGCTCCCACCAGCAGCAAGAAGAAGAGCTCAAAGCACTGCTTCGCCTGTGGCAGGAAGACCGGTCTGGCCAGCAGCTACGAGTGCAGGTAGAGGCGGCGCTTCCACCTGCACCCACTGGCTCACACTCCTAAATTTAGCTCCCAGTAGGTCGCGCTGAAGCCTTCACTGGACCTGATGCTACTTTTTTAGCTTTTCATGTGGAGACATTCTTCTGTTTAGTACCTAAGCTTCCCTACATCAGCATCCTGGACCTTTACCCCCTCCCTCAGAGCTTCTCAGCTCATCAGAGTTTCTCCTGAGCTACAGCGGGACGTCACCTTGAATCTGCTCCTTTACTTTTGGGACGTGTCTACATTCTTCCAGATCTTGTTTAAGCCTGTGCAGCGTTTCCTGGAGCGAGCCAACCGTTGTCGCCATATTGTTCTGGCCCTGCCGCTTTAAATGGAGTTCCTGAAGATGTGCTGCGATGTCGACCACAAAGGCAGCAACAGCCGTCACGTGCTGTTCTCGAGAAACCTTTGAAGCCGTGTTCCTTTCTGAAACCTGCTGCCTTCTCAGGAATGAACCCATCCGTGTCCAACTTCCTATCAGTGCCAATTCCCCTCACGGCCCCATATGTGTCCTCTACCCAGCAGGTCCGGGGAGCTCATTCTCTCATTGTGAAAGCGAATCCGCTTTGTGGCTCAGATCTTATGTTGAAGCTCGAGTGTCTGCGCTGCCGTTTGCTCATGATCAAATCGGATCGTGTTGCAGATTTGGGGCGGCAGCAACGCTCCCAACAGCTGCAATCCAATATGTGGGGAAATGACCCGCTCTCTTCTGCTTAAATATTAATAGTGTTATATTTCCATTCACTTTCATTGGTCTGGGGTCTGTCGAGGGCGGTTATCTGGCCGAGGTCTGACGGCTGATCTGACGTGGTGAAAATCTCTCTTTCAGATGTGGTCACAACTTCTGCGCCACCCACCGCTACGCCGAGGCTCACGACTGCACGTATGACTACAAGAGCGCCGGGAGGCGACTCCTGCAGGAGGCCAACCCTCTGATCAGCGCTCCCAAGCTGCCCAAGATCTGAGGCGAAGAGCGACATGTCACCTGGACCCGTCATTGATATCAGAACAAACAAAAAAAAAGCTTCACCACTGCGTGCTTTTATTTTTTTAAATCTCAGCCAAGTTAGATTATGATCATGTGGAGAATCGAGGGTATGAATGGACACAGAACGACCGATTATGAATTGAATCTGTTACTTCCCCCCCCCAATTGTTTAACCAGAGGATGAGACATTAGTGCATGTATGTAGGTAGGTTTTGCTAAATATATCTGCTGCACATTCCGTGTTTGAACATTTGTCACCCTTTTATTTTGAAGTGGGGGCCGCTGATGCTCAGCTTCTGACAGATGCACTTTAGAACTATCATATCTTCTATTTTCATGATCGTCTTTGGAAGTGTTATCTCAAATACAAACACTACAAAAAAATAAGTACACCCATAAACGGATTAAAAATGCTTAGTATTTATTCCTGAATATTTAAAGTGGAGATTTGTTTTGAAATAGAAATTCTGATGTGTGTGTTGGTGTGAATGTCAGTGGTGATCTGTAACTAAGTGAAGTGTTTCAGGAATTGGATTCGTATTTAAAATGTGTGTGTACAATTAAGGCGGTTGCCATAAAATGAACTTTTGTATGTCCTTTTTTATTTCCTAACTATTGCAAAAACTGCTGTTACAGTATCTACAGGGGTTTGATCTAATAAAGTTTCCTTCCATATATATTGTCAAAAGGCGCGAAACTGATTTTATTTACTAGATGATATATCGCTCCACATTTAGGCCAGTTGTGTGTCAACGCAGCATTTGTCCTGGACGGTTCACCGTTTGATTCTTTAGGTTTTCGGACACACAAACATCTGCTAATAATATCCTGATGCACCCGTAATCAGACCGGCCCTGTGATGGTGAGTCATTCAGCACGGGCATTTGCTCAAACTGAGCAGCAAACTACTCATTCTACTAGGAAGTGAGGACATTTTGACTGGTAGTCAACTTCAAATGGCTGTTGGAAGGCAAGATTTTGAGTGTGATGTTAGAATTAGGTTCAGGTTTTATAAATAAGTGCATAAAAACATAAAACTAAATGTTCTCAGGCTCAGCTGAGCCTGAGAGCAGGTGACATAGACACAATTATATTCCATTCAGTTTCCTGGTTCTGCAGAAGGCTGCAAAAAACAGTCTCAACCCACCACAAACCCAAACAGGCTGCAGCTGTCTGACACACACACACACGCATGCGCGAGCACAGAGGAGGCCTTGTCCCGCCCAGAGGATGCAGTTGCATGAATAATAAGCCCAAACACAATGATGGTTTCACAGAGGAAGAATCTCATTTTGGCCTGAAGACGCTGTTGCTCATCTGATTCACTTCAGTTGAGACAGTAACGTTTCTAGTGGTGATCGCTGCACGACCAGCTCTCCTCCTGTGTGTGTGTGTGTGTGTGTGTGTGTGTGTGTGTGTGTGTGTGTGTTTAGAGGAGTGTTTAAAAATCATCACTTTTCATCCCAGATATTGACACAATATCTCACATTTCTGGGGAAGTGAGCACACTGAAACTGGGCCCAGGCTCACCAGAGCTGCACAGTTCAGGACTCCAATGCAGGCGTGAGCTGTGCAAAATGGCCACAGACATGGTTTGAAATTCAAGAATAAAGCTATAAATGAAAAATATAGAAGAAATGAGCAAAGTCAAACATGCAGGATAAATAAAAGGAACAATGTCTGAGCCCCACAGATGCTGCCAGACAGGTTTTTTCCTGTTGTAATGTGTGTGCTGCTAATTTTCCCAAGGGCATTATAAATTACACAACAGTGAAACACACGTAGGCGCAGTTGCTGACAGCTTTGAAAGACCGTGTTCGAGCATCCACTGCCGTCATCTTCATCCACCTCCTCATCCCCAGAAGCCCGAGCCTGTCATTCGGCTTCTCGGGGCCTTTCTCTTCTATTCGGTGGTTTTGTTTTGGTCCGATCCTCCTCCAGCCAACATCCGAACGCGGAAGTCAGTGACGCATCAAGACGCGCAGCTGATCTGCGGGCGCAATCAAACCATCAAACCTCGTCTTTTGGTGAGTGTTTTCTTTGTGTGCATTTGCATATGTGTGTGATAGCAGAGCACCCCCCTCACACACACACACACACACACACACACCCCTGAAGTATTCTTGCTGTGGCTCCAGCGGATGCGCTGCGTTTCTCGCCGCGTCTGATCCAAACGGAGGCGGCTGACGGTCGGACGGATGTGCACTAGGATCTGAATGTGTCAGAATTTTCTTTATTTTACGTGTCCTGGAGCCCCGAAACAGTCAGGTATGTGAATTCAGCTGAACGTCTGTTGGTCGTGCGCTCTGCAGCACAACGGGAGAAGAACGGCGACGCTCCAGTGCGGAAATGTCCGCTTTTAAAAGTCCCGTCACTACGTGCGTCGGGCCATTCTTCCTGGCTCAGTGGGAGCCGTGTTCCGTGTCTCCCAGCACGTCTTTGTTGCTTTTCCTGTCGCCTTTCTAAACCTTTTGTTTGGGACGGAATCAGTTGTTGTGCTTCCATTTTTTCCTAAAACGCATTTTTAGAATTCCCTCCTAGCACTCTGGAATATGACTTGGTTTTTTTGGGGGGGGGGGGGGGGGGGGGGGTGTTGTGCAAAAATGCGTATTCTGGTGCTGCTCTGCTGTGAATAGAGATTCTACTGATGGCTTCAATGACTGGCTGTGTGGCGGCAGCAGCTTGGTCTCTGCCTCGGCGCGTTCATGGCTCCCTACACGCAGCCCGCTGCCCATTTAAGGTTTCTGCTTCTGGTCTCCTTGCAGTCAGGTTAACCTGGAACTCTGTGACAGCAGCTCTCCCATTACGGTGATCAGAGGCTCAGCTTTCCTCGCGTCCTGCTGAGCCACATCGGGCAGGTGCAGCCTGTTTAACCCCGCTCAATGTGGAGCAGAGTCTGCTCCACAGCGCCGTGCGCTTTCTCCAGCTCTCCTCCACGATCCAGCTGGCAGTTAGTGCTGAAAGGTCAACCAGCCGCGTCCAGAGCTGCCACATGCTGTCATCCTCAGCCATCTCGTAAAATATGTAATTGCACTACAGATATTTTAGTCGCTCCATCCCAGCAGCAATTGAGGCCCCCTGTTTTTTATTTTAAAGTGCATCCCGTCAGCAATCACAGCAATTTTCTGTGGAATTGTCCACCTTTTTCTTGTCGGAGATGGACATCCCGCTCCTCACCATCTGCCACCTTCAGCTTGAGGCTCTTCATAATCTGACAAATTATGGGTCTCCCCATGATGCCGCCGAGCCCTCAGCTGACCCCTGGAGTCAACGACTGCAGGGCGGAATGAAGCTGTCGAGAGGAGACGGCAGCTGTCACCCTGAACTGATTCTTCGGTCTTTTTCATGTGGAGAGACTGCAGTCAGAAGCACGATGGCATTGTTCTGCATGTTGACTGCCATTATTGTGCGGGACAATGTGCCTTCTGCAGGAGTTTGACAGCCTCTTTTATGCAGGGACAAGACAAGGGCTCCCTTTCTAAACCAAACTGGCATTTGAAAGATGCTTAAGGTGGAAGAGACTCAGAAGCCTCTTTTCCGCTTGTTGTTTTTTTGAAGTTTGTCCTGTTTTGTTTTCGTGCTTAAGCTTGTCGTGATCGAGACCTCAGGCTGGTTTTTCCCCCGCACAAACTGACTCTTGCTGCCTGTTTTAGCGTATCGGCGCACATTTTTGTCAGCAAGGCCAGTTTAGTTTAACATTCTGCATTTCTTTTTAGATCTAAGGTCTGTTTATCTCGCACACAAACACCCTGAGGGCATATTTCTATCCTTAATGGCTCATGTTTCATCCCAGTCGGATGTGACGTGGTTTAAGTGAATCGCTTTCCTTCTGAGTCCGTTATCTTCTATGTTTGTGGTCAGTCTGCTCCAAAATGGCACCTGCAGACGTGGCTGGGTGACTCAGACCGAGGCTGCGTTCCGCTCTGTCCCGCTTGCTTACTCGAATAATATTAATTGCGTTCTGCGGGGACAGGAAGCTCGTCCACTTAAAAGAATCCGGCCTCCGCATCTGTCCACATATGAGCTTCCAGCAGAGATGCGAGGGAGGCGTCCACTGCTGGGCCTGCTGGCTCGGCGCCTGGCTGGGGTCTAATGCAATAACTTAATAACCTGGGCCTGATGTCCCGCGGCGAGCAACCTTGCAGCCATCAGGGTATCGATCGGATCCTATGACTTCCTCCTCTGGATGTGCGTCGTCTGTTTTGTAGTGTTTGTGTGCACGTGGGCGCGGTGAAGTTTTCACGCGGAGGGGGAGGGGTGGACAGCCACCATGCATCAGGGGGCAAACGCGCTGACTCGGCTGAACCGACGGTGGGACGGCACCGCTGGGTCGTGCTTGATGGTGTCATTAGAGGGACCTCACGGTCTCTCAAGGCTTCTGCCCGCTCAGGGCCACAAATCATCCCCCCCCCCCAACACACACACACACACACACGACTCTATAAGTGCACATGTGATCCCATTTTGTCTACAGTGCAGATATTGGAAATGGGACACCGCTGATACCTGCTCATGTTATTGGATTAGCCGCTCGCGTTTCGGTTAGATCAGGCATGTCCAAACCCAGTCCTCGAGGGCCACAATCCAGCTGGGTTTTCTGTCCTACCAGGCTGAAAATGCATTCAGTGGGATAAAAAACCCTTCAGGATTGTGGCCCTCGAAGACTGGGTTTGGACATGCCTGGGTTAGATGGAGGATAATAAAACGGCAAACTCCGTGGAGCTCTGCAGATTCCACCAATCAGGTCTGAAAAGGCCTGAACGTAACTGTAAAACTGGTAAAGTTTTCAGGAGAGGGCTCAGAACGTTCAGTTCTGAATGATTAGAGTTTCCTGCAGGGGTGGACTAATTATGTATTTAATAGCAACAGAGCTGCTCGCTGCAAATGAAAATTGCTTCTCGGAACGAAGTATTTTCCGTATGTCAAGCTGACTGAAGGGATGATTGTAAATGTCGGTGAATAAATCAGCGATGCGGAGGGCAACTGATTCCTCAGATGGACAATTTCCATCCGTATCTCCAGTCTGACATCAGAAACACGAGGAGGCAGTCCCAGCGGGCCCAGCGCGGCGCCGTTTTCATAATCATCCGTTCCACCTGCAGGTGCTGGCTGCCAATTTAAAACTTTGCATTGACGCTCTCAGAGCCGAGGTGGGGAATTCATGCTTACGCTTGTGTAAGTGCAGCTTTTATACCTGTTTGGCTCAGCGTCTTTGAAGCCGCTGGGCCGTCGGCGTCGTGTCTGCCGTGGAACACGCACACGCACCGACGGACGAGTGGGTTCCTTCGATCCGCTCCTCCACGTCGCACTGAGACCCGAGTACATGTGGAGGTTGGTGCGTCTGCCTGACATCTGGCTTTGTTCTGTTGCACTGTAGCTCCTGTGAGGAGGAGGAGGAGGAGGAGGAGGAGGAGGAGGAGGAAGATGAGGGTCTAAATCCAGACATGGTTTGATGTGTTCGGAGGATGTGCGATGAAAACCTCGCATGTACAGTCACGGCGAAGCACTTTTGGCCTTGAATAATATTGTTTTTTTTGGTCCCAGACTGTGCTTAAAGCTAAAATCTTTGGCGAAGGAACCTGATGTATTTTATTCCAATAAAGCAGCTTTTAGTTGCAATAGTTGATAAAGAACATTACTTGAAATTAATTGATTGCAAACCTCCTTCAAGGCCCCGCGAGGTCCTAAATTTAAAATTCCTGGATCCTTTTTTGCATCCTCCCACTAAGTGTCATTGCTTCCTCTCCTGGGATTTAATTTTTTTCCCGTAATCCCTCAAACAGACAAACGCAAATCCAAAATTTGCCCGGGGGCATTTGTAGACCACTGCCAAGGCAAATACGAGCGAAATCCACTGAAATGAACTGTTTTATGTGACTGCAGCCTTTAAAATCTGTTGAAACTCTGCAGAGAAACTCCAGACTTCACAGTTAACTTTATTTTGGGCGGAGGGAGACCTGGAGCGGACCGGGGCCAAAGCCACAGCTTTTGGAACCCAGAGACAGCTTCCTAATGAAGACATAGGCCCCGATAGAGGTGTAGAAATAAGAGCGGAGGGTGACCTGACCTTGTTAAAACTTCGGGAGGTTCTCTTCTGCTGAGTGCTGCAGAAGTTTCTCAGAAAGCGAGTTTAAAATGTGGGGGGGACTTCTCTCCTCCTGCATCATATGCTGCTTAATCCTCCCTCGAAACCTGTGGGTAAGACTTAATCATCTTGTGCAACAGCACGTACGAGGAAATAAAACCACCCAGATGTGAAGCGAGCAAGTGTGTGCATGTGTGTGACAGAAGTGTTCACAGAAGTGACGTCTAGAGTGAGACCGAGAGTGCATTCGGTGTTTAGCTACCGAAGTGGAACGCCACCAGCCTCGGCATTGGATGCTCACAGGATGTGCTGGGCGGTCTGACTCTGTGTGTGTGTGTGTGTGTGTGTGTGGTGTGTGTGTGTGTGTGTGTGTGTGTGTGTGTGTGTGTGTGTGTGTGTGTGTGTGTGTGTGTGTGTGTGTGTGTGTGTGTGTGTGTGTGTGTGTGTGTGTTGGGGGCTCATGCTTCCTCTTTGTCTCGTGTTTTACTTCACTTTTATGTTGACAGACTGTTACCGTAATGGATGTGCGTCGCTGTCCTGTTGATGGGTTGGGTTTTTTTTACTTCCACTTCCTGTTTCTGGATGTTTGAAAGACTGCGGGACTGTAGTTCGCTCAGCATTTCCTTCTCAATACCGTCTGACGGTCTGTTCACGCCGCAAAGTATGAGAAGCAGAAACTCGTGTGTTTTCCTATCTCTGTCAGGACACGACGCGTTCCCCAGACCTTTGGCCCAAATTTCACTTTAAATCCATTGTAACTTTAAATGAAAACTGAGACATTTTTTCAAGCATGTGCTGAATTTGCTGTATTTTAGTTTTCTATGTGGTGGTGATCTAAGACCAACCAAACTATTCTGAGAAAAATCATATGCCGACTTCTACAGTTCCTCTTATAAACAGGTTCTCTTCCTCCAAAAATGCCTGTTTTACAAGATGCGCCGTATTTATAATGAACGACAGCGATTAATTAATTAGATACTAGCAGATTTTAGCCAAGACAATCGTCAACGATATTCACACATGCGGCTGATAGACGCCATCTTGGACCGTGCAGAATTTCCATATATGCAAAGGAGGAGAATTCAGCACCGCCAGCCTCGTGTGTTCTGTGGTCAGTGACCCGGATACGGCGGGTCCGGACCTCTTTCTACTGTAATTGGCTGTGGTCCGCCACACAGTTTAACATCCCCCCCCCCCGCCAGGGTCCCACTAAACCAGCAGGGAAGGCCGACGGCGGCGCGGCTCATCACGCCAGGTTCTGAGCGGGTTTCTGCACTGATAAACAAACATTTTCATAAGCTTCTAATTTTATTTAGTGCGTCGGCCGCTTGAGCCGTTTTGCTACTGAATTAGTCGTTCATCTCATTGAAAACGGACTTTAATTAAGCTGCTCTCTGGAGGTCTCTTACTTTATTCTCCTCTATTTATTTGCTTTGGCTTCAGCCTGCACATCTTCATTTAGCAGCATCAGCGACGCTTCTGAAGCCTTTACGGTGCGCCTCCTTTATGTGTCGCATCGTTTGCTCTTTCTCTATCGGCTCGGATTCCCGCAGCTCCTCTCAGTCCGCTCAGAATGGTTGGAATCACTGACCCAGTGAGTTATTTAACTCCAACAGGGCGTTTCTCAAAAACAATAGGATTGTATCTTCTTGGGCAGCAGAACTGAGAATGAACTTTTACTGCAAATTAGCAGTATTTTCTCCCCAAATGAGGAAGTTTGTCTGTGTCACAGTTGCTGTTTCCTTCTTAGCACCGTTCCCTTGATAAACAATCATCTGCAAACTAAACTGAAATGAAAACACTCCTATGTGTCAAATTATCCACTAATTGAACTTTGAGGGTGAAAGCTTTTGCTTTGTGTGTTCTGTCTTCTGCAATTACAGCCGGAATCCTGAATTCTTTCACGTCAAAGTTAAAAACTGTGAGTCGGGACCCCACAGTCAAGTGTGTTGCTGCAATCCTCTGCAATATTTAAACCTTCACAGATTTAAATTGCAGCGAGAAATGTGCTTGCTCTCCAAATCATTGATTTAAACAGCCTTTGAATCTAAATTAGTGTCATCCGAAGGCATCCGTGTTTATCCAGCCTCGTCTTCCATGGAGCGTTTTAAAGCCTCACATCCTTTGGGAGGGTAACTCTTTAGGTTGAGGCCGTTTGTGCAGTGACGGCAGGATTGAATGATGCACGAGCGAGGTTTCCCCTGGCCGGTCGCCAGAGATCAGCCGCTCGGCCGTATCTCGGGTCTGATCTGACAGCGGGGACACGGAGGGGCTCCTGGGAAACCGGAACAGGAGCAGAGCTCAGCCGAGCGGAACGCCACGGAGACAGGACGGTGATTTAACTGTCAGGGCAGCAGCGATGGGATGGCTGGGAGAGACCATGGCGTCACAGGGGGACACCCAGGCGGAAGCTGGCTCCAAACCGGTGGTCGTCTCACCCCGTCACCGGCCGACCATCTCAGGCATTTTTAACCCTCTCCCCACGGCAGGGTGTCCGTCCCATCGTCTTGATTGTCAAAACGGGTCAAATTCTCCTCCGACCGCACTCGGGCGATGCCAGAGGATCCCAGAATGAGGGCGCCATCAGCATCTTAGGCTTAGTGCCCCAATTCTGTCCAGTCCCCGGCAGAGCTGTCAGTTATGCTCTTCCTTATTAATTCAGAGGACTGGATATTAATGATCTAAAAACAAAGCACATCTAGACCCGAAAAAAGGCTGTTTGCTTTTTGGCACATGTACAAACCCATGTTGGAGGTGGGCTGTTATTAACTGTACTGGAGCCTCCCACCAGAGGGCGTCGGAGCTGCTTCAGCCACCTCTCAGGGCTGCGTCCAGCTGATTGGACGATGTGTCTCTGGTCAGCGTTCAAATAAACTCTGCTGGAATTTGAAGCTTCTGGCAACTTGATCATTGGGTTGATTTTAATTGGATTATTTCGACCACCAACCACCCGCTCAACCAAACTGGTCCACAAATAAACAGTCGGCTTTAGGGGTTAGAAATGAAGCATCAGACCCTCCCTGGTGGCGCGATCGCCTCCGCTCAGCCTGAAACGCTAACGTGCATCGGGGAAATGTTCCTGCAGTTGTCCTCGGTAGTAACGAGCCCTCTGGAGCAGCCATCGCCACGGCGACAAACGCTGTTGTTTTCAATATCCTGACTCTACGAGTGCACCACAGATCACAAATGCACACCAGGAACCATTTCTGCTACATTTCTGCAACTCTTTTGTACTTTACCACGCAAATAGATGCAATTGCGCATTAAAAGGGTTCGAAAGGCCAAGTTTGTTTCTATTAACACGTTTAAGTGCAGCGACGGCTCCACATTTAGCATCGCAACTTCACACCAGCCGACTGATTATTGTCATTTGACTGACCTCCCATCTGTCTGTCTGTGGGCCGCTTTCTTAATCCCGTCGTTTTCGTGCCGAGGATTTTACTAGTGGACAAAAAAGAGTAAAATACACACACACACACGCAGGGCCTCATGGTAAGTGAGCTAAAGCTTAATTGCAGCCAGTGTGAGCACAGATGGCGGCCTTATCTGAAGTGAAAATGACCCATATGTCAACTTCTCTTGTGTAACTTCCCAGGAAACGCAACGCTGTGCCTCGGCTTTTCGGAATCGAACTTGCGGTAACTCGACACAGATTACGGTGCTGTTGTGGTCAGTTTTACTCAATTTTAGCTCCACCACACTATCTGCTTCCTGCGCGGCAGCTGGTTATCGATATATTTATATATAAAAGACATTTGCTGCGATGAGACAGAATTTACCAGATCTCGCCTGAGTTGCTTCAGCCTAAGAGGCACGAAACTGTCAAACCGTGCACGTGCAAACTGAAGTTATAAATAACTGGCAGCATAATCTGGAGCTACCATGAAACGAGGGGCCTCATTCACACATCGGCTGCAGTTGTAGACATCGGCCGACCGTATTCGAGCGCATCCCTCAGCTCATCCGCTGCTCTCTCTGACCTCCGCAGGGCGAGGGGTCGCAGGCCGGACCGTCATGCCCTTTGCTCCGGCTCTCCGACAGGAAGTGTGCGTGTGAGTGTCCCCCGGTCGGCTCTGCTGGGATGAACATGCCACTGCACCAGATCTCCGTCATCCCCCGTGACGTCACGTCCTCGCGGGCGTGTGGCAACGGGAAAGCGAAAGACAAAGACAAGCAGGTACGCGCTGATTTCCTCAGATTTACAACGGTTGTACTCGGACCAAAATGTGCTTTTCCCCAGAAGATGTTGAGTATGTGTGTCGTGTCCTGTCCGTGTAGAGCTAAATGTCCAATCATGTATTATTATTTTAGACTAACAAGCCTCCTTGTAGACAAGTTGAAGCATATCAGCAAAAAAAATAAACTCCCATGTCATGGTAAAGTAGTCCTGACAGTCCAATTTAGCTTCTTCACCACCACTGCTGCTGACATTGTCAGTTTTTAACTAAACCAATAATTTCCTGCTGTGCATCTTTTGTATTACCCAGAGTTCCCCTGTCCACTGTTACCGCCGCGGCAGCCTGACATCGGGGCTGATTTTGGCTTTTTCTGCTCCTGTGGCAAAAAACGAGGCAAATAAGACGCATTTGTGAGGCGATGTCGGCATTTAAGAGCTCTTATCCCTCACATTTCCAATCTTCCCTCTGTAAATGTCACAGCCTCTGTGCTCATAAGAGAAGTTAATTAGAAGAAGGAATACTGGTATTTATCATGTATGCTAGGATTTGGTCTGCTAGTTGCTGTTGTTTCCATCATATCTGTGGATTAAAATGTGAATGAGGAGAACAGACCCTCCTGAAAATGTCTGTCCGGGCTGTCCTCCAGCCACGGATCAGTCCTAAACCTATTATTTTCTGAATGCCAAAAATGTCACGGCGCTGTCGATTCTGCATTACAGACCTCCTCCAAACAAACAAACAAACAAACAAACAATGTCTCTGTTGCCTGTGGGTGGAAAAGAGGTTTTGAATCTAATGAGGCCTGTTCTCATTAGAGAACATTCTTCCTGCACTTGCATTAATGCCCAAAACTGCCTGGAGAAAATCGGCTTCTGCGGCTCCGTGGTGGACTCTCGCAGGGGTCGGCGCTCTTGTCATTTCTGTAATAGTGTCCTTAAACGGCTGCTCATGATTCACATTTATTCATATTGCCTGGACAGATGCGTCACGCAGAGACGCGTCCGTGTGCTGAAGGCCAAAGGCAAACTCTGGTTCCGGTTTACCCAGATTAGAAACGCTCCGTCTGAGCCTGCCGAGAGATTTAAATGTGCTCTGAGAGCTTGTGTGATTTATTTTCTCAGAATCCAACAATTAGGCTTGGAAATGTTCGACCTTGAATGAGTTGTTAGGGATTGCCGTGGTGATTTTCCTCCCTCTGATTCATCAGTTCAGCTTCACTTCCTCCGTTTCTGCTGCTGGACGCTGAAGTGCTCTCACGCCGCCGTTGCTTTTTTAGGCTCTGCAACAAAGCGAGCTGCTAAGACAATATGTCCGTGTCACGCTCCCTCTGCCCGGCCTCATCAGAGCACTATAGATCCTCCAGCACAGGTGTTCTCAAGAGGCTCCTCCATTTCTTTTCTTCTTCAGCATACATATGGGAGAGCTTCATCCCCCTCTCGAGGCCACGTGATGTGCACACATGCACCAGTTTCTCTTGTTAGATTTAGATAGTCCCCTTTCTGCTCCACCTGTTTTAATAATCCAGACAGGAACAGCAGGGACTCCCGGAGAGATGCAAACAGCTGTCTGCTAACCTGATGAATACATCTGGACATGATCAAAAAACCTGCCCTGTATTTGTAATGTAGCCCTGGTGGTGCTTGGTCACTTCATCCTGCAGTTGCATCCATCTGATAACCCAAAACTGGCTCTTTGGGGTTAAACTCCAGTCAGCTGTAGCTGTGGGAGTGAGACTACAACGATCTACCTGCTCCCCATCTCATCCGTGCTGGGCCTCCAGCGCCTGTGTGGATCGGTGCATCCTCGCTAACATGCTAACACGGAGTTCTGCTCTATGCACAACCAGCTCAGGCACCGGCAGCTGTGAACTCTGCTTCAGCTTCCTGTTGTCCAAGGTTAAATGAAGGTGTGCCGACTCCTCGCACAGCACCAGGGATGTAAACCTCGAGGGCTGTTGTCTGTCGGCTAGAAACGTTAGCTTGATGACAGCTGTGGCTGCCACGATGGGTAACAATGTGGGATCAAAACTCACATCGTTCCCCTCAGCATCGCCCTCTCGCTGCATCGCCTGTCGACCGGGGCTACTTTATTCTGCTCTAACAGCAGGGGCCCAAATGCTCCTCGTAGAACCTTCAGAAAAGTGAGGAAAGGAGAAAAAGGGGGGTGTAGCAAGGAGGAAAATTGAGGGTTGGCCCTGAATACTGATTGTTTTGGGGATGCTTGAGGTTATGCGTGTGTCTGGAGTTTGGAGTTTAGTCACAGAGCACAGGCCCATCTGGCCCTCTTCGAGAACACAACTGCTCTTTTAACATCTCAGAAAAAGGAGCGCTCGTTAAAATTCCGGCTCGGTCAGCTGCTCCTTCAAAGAGCAATGCAGCTTTAACACTTGCTGGCCCCTTGTTGGCCTCTTTCCTCCAGCCTCCTGTTTGTTTCTTTTCAAAATCCCCTTATTGTTCTTGTGTGAAACTGTGGATTCTTCATCTTTGGGCACATCATTGAATTTTTTATTTCGTTTAAAAGCCTCTACATGAGTTTATTTCCCAGGAAAAGGAAGGCTCTCTGATATTCCCCAGAATAATACGCTCAGATTTATTTGCACCTGGGGTTCTTTGATAAGACGTGCAGGAAATGGATTATGTATGAGCTGACAATAAAATAAGCTCTGGCACAGTTTAGCGGGTCGGTAAAGTGTGGGTGTAGGGAGGGAGCAACTGTGTCTCCAGGAAATACACAATGAGCTGTTGCCTCTTTAGCCCTGTAAGCAGCATTAGATCTGAAGTCTGAACAGAGAGTTTTCAGTGTCCACCTCCCTGAAACCTGAGCGGCACCAGTAACCGTAACGGTGCCGTCACTCAGCGCCGGGACACTCGATACGCTCCCTTTTTGATTCCGCATGTATTTTTTATCGGGCAGCTTTGTCCTTGGAGTCAAGGTCGGAGGAGACTCCTCGCTCTCCCGCGTGTTGGCTGGTGTCACCGAAGCTAAACGGTGGCTATTTAACGTGGAAGCTGACTGGGGTGAGACGGGGGAGCCGCCCGCCCGCTGCCACGCCGCACGGTTTTATCAGTAACTTATATGAAAGGGGCAATTTGATTTAAGTTCTAAAAATGCCTTTGGGAAATCTGGAAATATCCTTCTGCCTTGAGCCAGGAAAGTTTTCCAAACATTAGATAAATGCAAACCATCCAATCAGCCCCCGCCAGCTTGCCGAGGGGCTTGCACGTGAGAGCGCCACGATAAGGAAAGCTCAGAGCCGGGTAAAGTGGGCACGGGATGCGGAATTATCTGGAAAGGGGCTCTGTCAGTGTTTGTTTCCCATCTATTCTGCTGCAAGCTGAAACCCAGCGAGGTTGTTGTTTTCTTCAGTTTAAATCCAGAAAATGATCAGGTTCCAGAAACAACCACACGCGTCCAGCTCAAACACACGCAGGCTCACACCCGAGCAGCCCCCGCAGCCGTGATTTGGGGGGGGGGGGGGGACCAGTTCCCACAACCTGTCGTGGTGCAGAAGCTGGGGAGGGAAGATAACGCTGCAGCTGAGCAGGAATCCTCTCGGTGGCAGAAGCTGCGGATGTTGTGTCAGGTTCAGGAAATCAGTAAGCAAAAATATTTTAATTTGTGTGTGTGTGTGTGTGTGTGTGTGTGTGTGTGTGTGTGTGTGTGTGTGTGTGTGTGTGTGTGTGTGTGTGTGTGCGCACACACACTGGCAGGTGGGCCCCCGATGTGGGCGGGACTCTCCTCCAACTCAAGATTTAGAGGAAATCGCTTCCTCCTTTAGGACGGTGCTGCGGGACAAAACCCTCCACAGCGTGTTGAGCTGAGGTCAGCGTGCACGAGCGTACGTGCGCTGAGCCTGAAGTACCGGTCTGATGGCCCGGTCGTGGAAAGGCCCCGTCCGAGTGGCTTTTGCTTCCCTTTCTTCGTCCCCTCAGGCCACTTGGCCGTCTGCTGCTGGGTCTGATGGATTTTGTAGGTGCGCTCGGTCGTCCTGTTCCAGCTGCCAACAGAGGTTAAGAGGCGCAGCAGGTGATAATCCCCCCCCCCCACTGCTCTCTGGAGATGTGCATGATGCAGTGAAGAGTCTATCCCCTAATTAACCGCTCAGCCATCACCTCCACCCATCACAACGTTCGCTGGAATCAGAACACTCGGCATCTAAATACGTACAAGATGTCTATACGTTAAGCTGCTTTGGGATTATCTCCCGGGAAAATGCATTTTGGAGAGATAATCTCACCGCTTGCTCACTATACTAAATTAATAATAATCCAAAGGATAGAGAGTTATTAACCTACTAACCAGTGTGATCCACTGGTGTTATCCACCTGACATGTGAGTGGGTAACACCTGGATACTTGCAGATGTAAATAGATAATAAAACCCAATTTTAATCTTTAAATGTAAAACAAACTGGCTGTAAGCGTGCGTTTACGCTCCTGCTGTTGAATTAAAGATCTATAATAAGCGGCTCTTTTAGTAGTAATGGCTGCGAGGCGTTTACGTCTGGAGCTCCGAAACCTTCACACTGAGGTGGTGGAGAGAGCACGATGAGTAAACTTTGAATGAAAACCTCTCTGATATTTACGCTAAGAGATGAGTCAAAGCTGACGACGCTGAGGAAATAACGCACAAATCGCCACCCTGAAGGTTAGCTCTCCGTCCATGTCCAAGTCTCTGCCTCCTCTCGTCTCGTGGTTTGACCACGGTGTGGATGCAGCCTGCAGCTTTGTCCCTCACTGCAGCCTCCGTCCTCCGTCCCCTGGGTCACAGTCGTCCCCCGGCTCGGGCGTCGGTTGTGGCGGGCGTGCAGTAACCACGCGCAGAAGGTCCCGATGTGAAAATAACAGGTATCCAGATGCCCTTCTCGATATTTCCTCTTGAAAAGTCCGTGTATTTCCTCCACAGCAGAGGTTGCCTTTTATTTATATCGGTTCCCTGTCCCCCAAAATGTCTCCATCTGTCATTTTCCTCCTCCTCCGCCCGCCTCCTCTGGTTCACCCTCCTCCGTTAGCCAAACACGAGTGCCGCTAATCCCTCCATACATTCACCACAGCATCACAGATTTGTGTCTCCGTGTGGGCAACATGTGATTGTTGTGATAAAGGCATTTTTCCTGCCTCTGAGTGATTTATTGCACCAGCTCTGTCGCGTCTGTTAGCAGACGTAGCGAACAAGAGAGGATTTATTTCACAGCAACAGTATTTGGTTCTGAAAACACGTCAGTGCCTTCACAGATATCACAGTTAGAGGTTCAAAGGGCCCTGGAGACGTTTGTGATTACTGGAAATCATGACGGGACCAGAAACTGATGTAAAAATAACCACCAGCAGATTCAGCTGAAATGCTCACTTGCACAATCAGCCTGTCAGAACTGCTGTCTGTTGTTTTTTAGTTAATTACTGCAGCTGCAGGTCCATTTTTGTGCTGTTATTACAGGGAAAAAAAACAGATGTAATTAATTAGGATTGTCCTTCACAGCATCCTCGTCAGAAAACTGTCATTTTCCTTTTTTTCCGCAGCTCGACAGCAAAGCAACTTAAATGAGGCAGTGATGTAAACAGTCATTAGCTCTGATTGAGGCTTTGAGGAACGGGTGTGTTAATTGCCACCTCAGGCAGGAGGAAGCCCTGATCCAGGCATGTTTTAATGTAGGGATATGATTTTAAAATCAGCCTGACGTGATGTCAGCCCCCAGGTTAAATGAGTAGATCGGAGCTGGGTTTACATCGATTTGAGATTTATTGTGTTAAAACCTGTGTGATGAAGCCCTGCAGAGGGAAACGAGGTCACTTCACAACGGCAGAATTTGTTCCTTTCGCGGCATTTAGGGAAGTGAGGACAGAATATAATAAGTATTTTTGTCTGCTTCAATGTTCTGCAGTGTGACTTTGGCATTTTTATGGAATGTGCTGCCTCAGAAGCTGCTTTTCTTGCTTTATTTTGTCGTCACACATGACTCTTACCACTTGTTACTCACCAGAACCGCTCCGTGACGCTCCATTAGACTAAAGAATTAAAGTCCAATCTCTCTATAAGCCCCATATGTCCACTTCATTTTCTGCTTTTAAAAAAGCTGCAGCAGCTTTCATCCCACCTACCTGTTTTCCTCTGTGAATTTCTGTGATTCCACGAATGCATTTTCAGAGTTGAAATGTAGAACTCCACCGGCCTCGTATGTAAATCAGATTTTAGCATTCAGTCTCCACCAAAGGGCACTGAAATACCGGCTGCATCAAAAGTCCCCTCGTGTGGGGAGACCACATCTCTGCTCGGTGATTCATCCTTTTTCCATATTTTATAGAAAATGTGTGTGTTTGGGATCCCTGTGTGCCATTTTACTCCTAAAGTAGCTGTTCAGGAGTAGCGTAAAGAAGTAAAATGATAGAGGGAGGCTGAAGGGCTTCTTAGAGGAGCCGTTAGGCGCTCTCGGAGCCTCCTGCCTGCGGTCGGTACGGCTGCACAAGTGCCTCGGCTCCTAATGAGCTGTTTGCTGCACTGCAGAGAGCAGAGAAATGACGTCTGGCTTTGACTCGCCTGAGTTTACTCACATCGGCTCTGAACTGGGGCGAGATGTTGAAAATAAGACGCGTGTGATGAGCGTGCGTATGTTCAGGGTCTGATGCCAGCAACAAAAAGGGAGCAGAAGATGTGCACGCCGTTGCCTTAGAAACGGAGCACAGACAGAACGAGTGTCTTATTGGCAGGGGTGAAGACGTCCTGGAGCTGGCACGCTCAGATCCCCTCCTGCCTCAGCCAACCAGTATGGGGCACTGGTTTCACCCAGCTGTTCCAGGAGCCTCGGAGGGCCGATGCCACCATCTAAACCCCAAACCTGTTCTTTAGAGTTCAAGAGGGGGGAACGAGTTGGAGCGACACGTTAAAACCATGACAACTTCTGCAGCGACGTAAGGAGGGTTGTGTGTTCTGATATCTGTTGCAGAGCAGACGGTCTGTGCTGACGGCGGTGACGGCGGTCGGGCTGTTGATTGTTATCATTATGATCTTTCCCGTCTACCTGTGGGGCTGCGGCCTTCCTGTGGCTCACCATTAGGTTGTCAGGGCCTGAGAGGAATGTGGGTGATTAATGTTTAACCATGGAAAACAGTTCCCTTCTATTCTGCTCTATTTTATAATGGTTATGGGCTTCGGAAATTTGAAATGAAGGCACTCATTAAACGAACGTGTAATCACCGATTCGCAGAAATTAAAATGAAAAGTGCGTTTTTGTCTGTGAGCACGGCTCGCGTGGGTGGGCGGCCTCCTCCTAACCAAGAGACAGAGGAAGGAGACTGGACCCCGGTGTTTTGAATTCAAGGCTGAGTTGGTGAACTCGTTGTAAAAAGCGGGAGTGATGATGAAGGACGGAGCGAGCTGAGAAGCGCCGTGAACGCCAGAACATGTCACCGGGAGTGTAACACCATCTGCTGCCTCCGCGAGAGCTGATTTTAGTCCCGTTTGAAGGCTGTTGTTAGTGATATCGAATGCTTAGTGCTGAGAGAAGGAAGATGTGAGGACGGGTATGGATGAAACTGGGCTGCAAATGTTATATTAACCTGTGGTAACATTTGAAATCTGGCTCTGGTTCTGTTCGACATCATAACGCACGCCATTGCGCTCTTGTTGCCGTCCTGCCGGGGACAGAACCGTGTAAAACGGGTCGGCAGCAGCTTGTCATGACCGACTGTAAACCCAGCACAGCTGCGTTCTGCGACGTGGAACAGTCCAGGCCAGTGGCATCGGAGCATCCCCCATATGGAGAGGACTCAGCACTTGGCTCGTTGGCGTGCACCTGACACCACCTTGATATTATAGATGTGCGCATGTGGTTTGGTTGGCCGATTGTTAGCGGACTTCTAAACAATCACTGCACAACTCCAGTGAAATCATCCTTGCCTGTAAATGAAAATCAGGAAAGTGGACTTGGTTATGAAATGGCGATGCGTGCACATGCTGGGACACACCAACAGGGGGCGGTATAGGACACATGTCACTTGCATTCATGCAACCAGGAAGTGGCATTTTTCTCAGATTTGATTTATCTCTCATTTCAATATAGTTCCATCTGTTCTGGATCCTCTTTTAGATATTTTCTCATCATTTTCCTCATTTTTTTTGCCTCAATCTTGAATCGAATAATTTGTTTTGCACAGATCTCAAACATTTAAATCCAAATCCAGTTAAATCCAGCCTCTTGCAAATGCAAATAGGCTTTTAGCGAAGGTTGTAAATGAGGCATTCAAGATGATCGATTGCCTTGAGCACAATAGCTTGCAGCAGGTTGGTGGGTACAGATGGTGAGAGATGAAGGTTACACACCTGGAGCCATAGCTGCTTTCCTGAACAGCAAATATTTGATGGTAAAAACAAAGCAAGTGGGAGGGAAATCAAATTCTTCCATTTGTTCGCTGGCAGAACAACTTCCCACTGAAGGGAATGACTTGATGAAACGTCCTGCGTGATCAAACGTGTGGGTCTCTGCTCAGTGACACAGCAGTTCGTCTTGGTGACTGGTAGAAGCTATCAGATTCAGATGTCTGTGTGTTACGGTCTGTATTTAGATCCTCTGACCAGGTCTGTAAAAGTGTGCCATCTGTTTCCCAGCAGCTGATGACCGATGATGCCCAGTAGGACCTGAGGTGGTGGTGATGGTGGGTGGGGGGGGGTGCTCTTGCTCTATGTACGACCCGCTAAGCTCATCCCTGCAGCGATGCACATGGACAGCGACAGCTCGGCCGGTGAAAGACGAAGTCTGAAGAGACAAAATCATGAAAAATATAAACCAGCTGATGTTTAAAACTCGTCCTGCTACCATATAATTTTGGGGAGATGGGATGCTAATCGTCATTACCATCGTCAGACTGTCGATCGGTATAGAAAACGGCCTCAGAGCTGGACGCTGCACATCGATTTGACCTCACAATAGGCGTAATTACATCTCATCTGTCTTTGAGAAGAACTAATTGTGGCCATTGTGCTAAAAGAACCTTCAGTCATTTTTGTTTTCCTAACTTTTGGTCAGGTTTGAAGCCAGAGACGCCAGGTCAGCACCCCCACAGAGTCGGCTCAACCTGTGGCCCCGTGACTGCGTCGTAATCCCGTTCGGCGAGTCGTCCGTTCTGCAGTGTGTTAATTAGGAGTTTTGTCTGGCCTAAGATAATTTCCTCCTACATAAACGAATGTGCACCTCACACACTTATGCAACACCAGGTAGTCATCTCGTCTCAAAGGTAGCAGAAACCTCTCGTGCTGAGTCTGCACCATTTTATGTCCTTTGGCACTGATAAGATCTGCAGCTGAAACTCTGACAGCACTTACGTGCACGTGCACGTGTTCGCCTGCTAAGTGGTAAATTTATCTGACTGTTTGACCGCCTGTTAACAGCTGTCAACATGTGAAGCTGCAGAAGAGTTAAAAAAGCCGTTAGCGCTTCTGCCAACGCTCCTCTTGCTTTGGATTCTAAATTTCTCCACTTGTACCTTGTGTCGACGCCTTTGATCGAACATGCATGATAAAACGGGCTCAGGCTTCCCTTTATTCTCCAGCTAAATACGCCCACACGGGAAAAGTGTCCTCCTCAGCTGCACGACGCTTCATGCCCGCCACAAACGAAAGGTTTGTTCTGCTCAACGCTGCGAAAGTCGTTAATTAATGGCAGAACTTTGCTGCAGCCAGAGATTTGATAAAAGGCTGTGAAAAAAGCAAATCGTCTCTGGGGTTTCGCGTTAATCTGGAGGGAAAAAATAGCGCGTGCAGGAGATGAAAGCAGCAGCGCATCCAAAAATGAGCAGAGGTTTGATTTTCTGCTGCCTAAAAATGTCTCCTAATTCACAAAAGCTCTAATTAAATGATGGTTTTAAAGACCAGACTGTTGTTTACCTGCCAGCCAGATTAAACAGACATACAAAGGAGCGCTAATCCTGCCATGTTCACATGGCTAATTCAGGGGTCATCTGGTGAAACGGGCTCCAAAAAATAAAGGGAAAAGCATCAAGAAGGTGCATGTTGTCACTGAACGAGAGAAAAAGAGCAAATGGAGAAAATGTCGGGGATAAAATGTTGATGGATCGTCCTTGTTTATTTCAGCCGCTCCAGTTCTGCTCCACACATACAGAAATGAGGCTTTGAGGTGAGACTTTTAGTTCCCCGGCCCCACCCTGTCGGCACTGCTACGTGCGCACGGGGGGCCCACTTTATATAAAATAAAATAAAAGAATCTATCCGCTTTCACCGCTCAAGGTAGATGTGCTCCGCGGGTGTCCGAAATTGAAAATGGAAGCGTGGAGAAGTGGGCCTAAATCAATAAATGGGCTGCAGCCCTGTTATTTGGGAGCGGTGAATTGATGGTGCTGTTTCATGCTTGTGCTGCTGCCATTTTTACCGTTTTGTTCCTCCTGGATGCTCCAAAAGCTGGGCTGCACGGAGATCTCTTTTAAGACTGCGGAAAATCTCCGCTATTTCGCCTCCTTTCTTTGTTCCCGATTCCCGTCTGCACCGTCTCTGTCAAGTTGAAGTGAATTTTTAGTGCAACTTGCTTTATCTGTATGCACGACTGGAGCCGAAAAGCTTTTACAGCTCAATTTCATGCTCAGCAGGATATCTGACATGTTTCTCCTCAAAAACCAAACTATTAAGAGCTCTGCCTTCTCCTCTTTCTCCTTCCAGCTCCTCCTCGGTTGTCTTGAGTCGTGACGCTCGGCCGCCCTGGTCAGGCTGTTGGATAATATCATCCGACAGGGGCTACAACCGTTCCCACCACCAGCCTCCACAATTCCCGTCACTACGACTCGTGTTGAACCGTCCCCAGTTTTCTAGTTTCCAGCTGTTTGGAGGCCCCGTTTGGTCGTCTTAGTCACTTTTTCTTAAACTATCTTTACAGGACATTGACCAAACACATCATTAAATGGCATTAAAGTATTCCAAAATCCACTTGGCAACTGTTTAAAACACATGTAATTGTGCACGTTTGCTCGTGTGGAGGGATTGCGAGCATTGCTGCGTCAGCTGGCTGCGCTCCACAAGTTGCCGTGGGAGCGTATTTAGAGGCCAAATCCGTTTAAGTCGGCGTTACCAACAAAAGTGGAGCCGCTCAGCTCGTTATCCAATAGAACAGTCCTGATCTGTCCTCGGCGTCGCAGATAAGGGAACGTTGTCACGTTCTCGCCTGTCAGAAGCATGTGGAGCGACGGCCCTCAGGACGACGCTGGGCCCGGTTTAATGTTCGTCAGCTCTGTGACGCTGCTTCATTAATAGTCGACGCTGCCGTCCATGAACTGTTGGTGCAAGACGCACGTTCACCAGTGTTCTCAGTGAATTACAGCTTTGAGTTCATTAGCCTGTGGTGTTGATTACTATTGTCGAGCTGTGAACGGCTTAATGGAGCAGCTGCTGATGAAGCACAGCCGTCTCCTCTTCCTCCCTGCGTCCCGGCGATTGGTGGCGTCGGCAGCGGCGGCGGCCGTTATTGGCGGACTTGGAGCTTATGAGCGCGTGTCGGTGTCAAAACACGGGGGTGTGCGGGACGGGCTTAAGCAGAATTAGGGGGGAGTGCTTTAAGGTTAAGCTCGGTGTGTGTACTGCAGGCAGCCGATTTAAAGGACAACACCAAACCCTCCCATGAATCATTCATGGGAGGGTTTGCCCCTCCCCCACCGCCCATCATGATCAGCTGGAGGAAGTGGCTGCACAGCCAATAGGATTACAGCAGCAGATTGTCTGTGTGTGTGCGTGTGTGTGTGTGCGCGTGTGTGTGTGTGTGTGAGGGAGAGCAGTCACGGACAAGTAGCAACGGCACAGCAGCAGCTCTCCGCCACTGTGTTTGTGTTTGTGAAGAAAATGTAGGGCAGCCACTCGCTCCCTCCGCTGCCTCTCCATCTCGCCGCCCGCCTGCATGTCCCGACGCCGCATCCACAGCTGACGCAGCCCCGCTCGCGTATTCGCACCGGCTCAGATCTCTCATCGCCTCGCATGTAACCTCCCGGAGGAACCATTGTCTGCACGGGTGTGCGTGGGGATCCTTTTTTTTGTGTGAGATTCTGCCTGTGAGAGGGGGCGCTTCCGGATCCAGACATGAATTCCTGTTGGAAGATGAAGATTCAGGTACACACACACACACACAGACACACACACTGATCCAGCTGATGGTGTTGTTGTCAGTGTTGCTGTGAGGGCAGCAGCCTTCCCTCCAGGGTGTGTGCTTCAGCTCACGCTCTGTGGTGTAAAAATGCAGCGTCATGTAAGGGACACGCAAAGAACCAGGTGATGTTATGGAAGTCAAACGCCCGCCTGTCATCTCCAGGCGAGGCCGGGGACGCTGCATGGGAGCGAATCTGCTCGGATCAACGCATCTGGAGCACTTATGATGCTGTGCGTGGCGTCAGCGCCCATGTCGAGGTCGTACAGTATTTGTTTGTTCGGGGTCACTGTGAAGGGATGACCCACTTTCTCCTGGGCCTCTGCCCTTTGTTCTGCAGCAGCAGGGGGGCACGGAAGTGCTGTAAATGGCACAGGGGTGTTGATGTTATCGATCCCCCCGCCGTGCGCATGGCTGCATGCTTGCTTTATTATCTTTAAACAGTTGTGCGACCATCTTCAGCCTGTTAATCAAACTGTGTGAGGTGTTACTGCACCAGCTCCTGCAACACTCCCCTTGTTTCATTGTTTGCACGCCGGTCCAGCCGACGAATGGCGCCCCGGTTTGGCGGGCGTGAGCCGCCATGAATGCCTTTTCTCTTGTGGGCCAGCAGCTTAGCATGTCGCATCAGCTGATGCACTAAATCACAGAGGTCCGTGTCACATCTGGAGCATGGAGATCGGGGGAGGGGATAAACGAGTCACACGGCACGACAGCGCTAAAACCTGTTTGAGAGGGAATAAAGAGCGATGGTCCGGTGCTAGCTGCAAACAGGCTAATCGTTGGGCTACACAACGCAGCGGTCCTGCCCTGAAACATTTATCTGTGGCTTCATCTGTTCGCACGGGTCACGAATAATGACTAAAGTCACGTTGGGAGCAGTGATCAGAGCAGCCAGTGAGGAGCTGAACTCTTGTAGCAGTCGCAAAAATATGCTTTATTTCATTTCATCTCCCACCAGCTTTTCATGTTTGTTGAGTTGGACATTGGTGAAGCTCTTTTCTTATGGGTCACCCATTAAGAATGAGCCATATGACCCACCTACACTGGTCTATTATGACCATCACATCTACCAAAGGATGAACACACACACACCCACACCCCTTGCACGTTTGTGTACATGACGCACACTCTGCTGCCTTCACACACACACACACGTCTGTTACCAGCTAAACGCCTCAGTTTCGTCTAGTTTTCGTATGTTCACGTGCACAAACGCGCAGATGCCACCTTAAGAACACAATCTGAGCGGCTGTCTGGCCTTGATCTTGTTGCATTAGCGCTGTTATTTTCTCAGCGTAGGAACTTCAGACATGAGCCCGGGTAATATTTGCAAACCTCCTTTGCTCGGGCTAAAGGAAAACGATGGTTGTTTGCAGATAAACAACAGTGCACGTGTGTCGGTGTCTTGGCAATGTTTCACCTGGCTTTTAAAGCTTTCATTTACATTTTACCTTTATAGCCTCAGATCCTGTGCTTTTTCCTCATCTGCAGATGGTTTCCTGTCCAGCCAGACTGTGTTTCCTCCCCAAGTGACTGTTATGAGTTGAACGTTGTGGGAAAACACATATAGGAGGCAACCTTTTCCTGTTGGGACCCCTGGTCAGTGACGACCGGGGGAAACCAGACAGACGCGTCCAGACAGTGTTTACTTTGATACGTTGGTCTGTCTGGAGGTATTTCACGTTGGGCATTTAACAGGGAGGCGGATCTCTCAGTGATCTCAGTGATCAGTCAGGGAAGATGGACCTCAGGTGTTGACGTCCTTACAGTGTTCCTTTGTCTGTTATTACTCTTGTCCACAGATTCCTGGCGGACACAACATTCATGCGCCCCCCCCCCCCCGACACTGTAGAATCACTCTGATCCTTTGGGCTCAGCGGTTCTGCTCTCCTTGCTCTCCTCTTGGCCCTTTCAGCCATGCCAACCAACCAGTTCTCCAACTGGTTTTGATGTGGGAGGGAGGGTGCAGCCAGGGGAGGGCAGCTTCTGGTGGATCTGACAGTTAGGGAGTTTTGATCAACCGGTTTCTTTCTTCCTTGTCTTATGTCCAATTCCACTTTAAATGTTAGTGGGCGTGTTTCAGCGGTTGTAGCCGCATTTACACATGAACTTAAAGGAAGGGTCCATATATGAGGATTAAATTTGTCCCAGCTGAAGGGAAAATGACCTGGACGCAGCACAGAGGAGTTGGACCTTTTCACAACAAGGCCATGAAAGCTGGACACTGATGAAGAACTCTTCCTCCTCGTTGTTTTCCAACCTCTTTAACACATTTGCCTCTGTGGTTCTTGCTGTGATATTTGCTGTTGCTATATTTCTTCATGAATAGGAAGATGCTAATGGCGCTAGTGACACAGCTTTTAACAAAACCACATTATTTCAAACTCAAAACCAAAAAAAAAGGAGCGAGCGAGCATTATTTAAGCCATTTCACTGGAGTGGCCTGGAAACAAAAACACTATTGTAGTTGCACCAGCTTCTCTTCATTTGTTCCAAGATGTTCTTTGTTATTAACACATTTTTGATGAGATAATTATTCACCACTTCAAAGCTCTAACGACACTCGGTTGTGGAGGTGGTATTTATATTTCTGTAGTTGCTTCAAAGTCTTTGATTATTTTCCATTCCCATTAAATGTCCTCTCCAGGCCTTTCTGCCACCTAATTTTTGGCTCTTTGTAACTAATTGATGCGTTTAAAACAAACTTGGATCTACTGAGATGGTTGTTGGAGCAGGTGAGCAGATCTCAGGTTATGCAGAGAAACGAGTAAATGACCAAAAAAATAGGATATTCAAGAGGTCAGAGGAGAGATTAACTGGGACCGTGTTGAATTCTTTGTGATATCAGCAGATTACAATTGTGGTGTAATATAAAATCTTTGTCTTGATCTTTTTACAGAACAGCGCGTGATTTAAGGGTTACAAATCTTATATTGTAGACAGACAATTTCAAAGGGCCACTTTTAAATTCACCGTAGTTTGAGCCTCGCTGTGGATGACGGGAACAAAAAGAGCCATATCCTCTGAACGTGACCTCCTCTCCTCTGCTGTACTAATTTAAGCTTCCGTCTCTCACAAGCTGCAGCCTGAAAGTTGTTTTATCAAAGCAGGGGGTTGTGAACAGGCAGGAGGCGGAGGGAGGGAGGGAGCGACACGGTGGGCTGCCAAGCCAAACGTTCTTTATCAGGATTATGCAGACGAAGGCGGTTTCGCCGCTGCGATCCAGGTGGCGACGACGGCGACTCCTGAGCTCCAGGTCACACGGAAAGTTCTGACATCATCCTCTTTAAATAGATCTGAGCTCCTTTTTACTCTTCTGTTGTGTCTGAATCGTCCCCACTTAAATCAACCCCAACCTGCAGCCGGGCCACATCTTTGGCCCGGAGAGGCTCAAGGACAAGGTCGTTTATTTAGTCCCAATCCTCTGTCTCTGTCTCGTTATCCTCACGTGTCATTTTTCTGTCTCGATCTCGCTCGGGAAGCGCCGACGCAGGAACTTTAGAATCACCGTCGTCGGCACGAACCTGCGGCAGAGCATCAGCGTGCGACGCAAACCCGGATCGTGTCACACCTGGCGCGTCGGTCTTTAATGACGCTGCAGGAAAACAGGGATGGAGCGAGGCAGGTAGCGGTCCTCCGTCGCCATGGAAACTACCCCGGGCAGAGACGCAAGCGTTGCCCTGGAGTAATCAAGCATACGTTGTGTTCCGTCTCTGTGCGTCCGTAGCCTGCTGCTCCTCTCGGCCGGGCCCGTTCTGAGGAGATTTAGATGCAGAAATGAAATTTGTAAACACTGTTGACAATTCAATTCAGTTTAGTTCCCTGCAGCATCTAGCTAGCTAGCACTAGCAGTGCAGTATCACCATGTCAGATATTCTAATAGGTCATTCATTAAAGAAATCACACATTATGAGAGAGCTTTCTGCAGCTTTCTGGGTGATAAATAACTCGGCTCTGGTGGATTATTAATGCTGATGGTGATTGCATGCGTGACCTGGCGTGACCCCGTCTCTGTCTGGGATTGGCCGCTCCTTGAGGAACCCTGTAGTCATCCCAGAACCACGGCTTAAGTCTGCAAGGTGTTACTCGCCTCAGATAGCCACACAAACACCCTGAGAAGGTTTGTTTTAAGATGCAGATTTTTGAGTTGTGTAATCGGCTTGTTTGTTTTATCTCATTCCAGAGCAGCGTGACATGTTGAGAGGGAATGGTCTCAGAAATGAGACTTTGCTGCATTCTATCACAACTTCCTTGTTGGGAAATAAAGAGTCAGTGTGTCTATTATCTTTCTGAGTGCTGTAAAGCTGTCAGATGTTATTGACAGAAGAACAGGAACGTCGTTGTTCTGTCCGTAGCCTGATTAAACTTTGGCTCTTGTTGAGGTTTTTTTTGTGGGGTTTTTAACAGATATTATTGGTTTCTGAAAGATATTTCTGATGTTGGTCTGGTCTCATGTTCTGTGCCACTTTATCTGGAAATTGTGGTTCAAGCTGTAGGAGGCCAACCAGCTCCATTCTTACATCACTTAGATGACCGTTTTAGTTGTTCTAGGCTCCATGTGTGTCACACTTTGAGTCCATGCTGCCTGCAGAGGTTTGATACATCCACGCTGCAGCCAGTGGGGTCACAGAACTAGGTTCCGTCAGCTTGCTCGTGGATCTCTGGTCTGCTACACTGTAAAAAGTGTTGAAAACCATTTAACAGCATCTTGGAACAATTATTTCTTCTGCCGTCTTTAGTTTGCTTCAAAGCTGGTTGTTGTTTGACCCTGCTGCAAGCGAAGCTGCATCTCACTGCTGTCGTTCAAATGTCAATATTTCATCTGACCTGGTCACGGCGTAGATCGTACCTATAGGAAACATACATTTCTGCATGGGTGCTTTCACTTACTGGAGCTGTTTTTTCCTCTTTTTCTTCCAGAATGAAAAGCCCCTGGGTCATTCTGCCAGCAGGTCCAGCAATATATCAAAGGTGAGCAGAGCACACGCGAATGAAAAATTAGGATGATGCACGGCCTCCCTCCACCTCGGCGAGAGAACGAGCAGATAACCGACTCGGGCAGAGATGACAGATCTGCGGGACAGATAGACGTGCGGCGGAGTTGAAAGATAACCCGCTCGCTCTCGCATCACCCCGATCGGCTGCTCCTTTGATCAGCCGCCGGAGAGCAGACGTGTCTTTAAACTCCGCTGAGCCTGAAAGTCAGACCGACTTTACAAACTTCTGCTGTTGGCCGCTCCCTTTCGTCTCCATTTACTCAGAAACAAATGTTGCTTCTGCGTACGTTAAACACCGGCGTTTCACAATCGGCACCGTCTCAGCGCGCCGACCTTTGCTGCAAGGTCACGAGCGACGCGTATGTGATGCCTTTCAGGTCTGTGCAGGAGCAACAATCAGCTGAAAACGTGGCTTCACCGGTCAGGAAAAGCTGCACCCGACACCCCGAAGCCGATATCCAGTAACTGTTGTTGCATTAGAGATAATCGGGGGTCGTTTTCTGTGGGACACATCAATAACGTGGGTGCTGGAGGCTTCCATAAAGAGAGGGTGGACTTCCTTTGTGCAACGCCGCTCGTCCGCGGCGCCGTTGGGCTGATAAATGGGTGGGAGCAACAGGCAGAAAATGTGGACGAGACTGCTCAGTTTGACAGCTGCGATTCATAAGGGACAGTCTCGGTGCCAGCTGGTGTTTTCTGCTCCTTTCCATGTGGAGATGCAGAAAACTGGCAGCTTTAAAATCAGCTTTAATCAATCTATGCAGAAACGAGTCCACCGGGGGATTAAAATCCAGTCGCCGGTTTGACCCTAGCAGGTCCCCCCAAAACCTCTGACATTTAGGCTGACATCATTTCCCCACAACTGCCCTTCCTTCAACTGTTCTGTGGCACTACAGACCATAATATTTGATCCGTGTTTGATCCCTTTCGCAACTCTCTGCAGCTTTGCCAGGAACGTGTTTATAGATTTTCCGTGGCCCAGAAGTTCCTGGGCTCTGAGGTGATGTTCAGTTAAAGTTCACGGGGTCATGACCCTGCTGATTGAATCTCGGTATTCTCAAACACGACTCGATTTCACTCATTTTCCACGAAGCCGTGCGCGTGTCTGGTGTCTTCATGCAGCAAACGTGTGCACGGCTTAGCACGGGACCGGCTGGAGCTGGGTCACGCTGGCTCCTGTCGCATCAAATTCGAAATTGAATGCGTCCAATCGCTGACCTACTTCAAAAAGTATCTTATCGCATAAATAACCACATTTCTGGCATTTCTGGTGGGAAAAGCCCAAACTTATTCTGTTAGATCTGCTCCGGTCGCTCCAGGCTTGGTGTTTGTGGTCATTTTTAGCTGCTGACTTTGGGCGTTTCTGTTATTCAAACGGAGGATGACTCGGCGTTCACGTGCCCGTGGCGCTCCCTCTGTAATGACTGTCATGAGACACGAACAGGGATTAATACCATAACAGAAAATAAGTTGCAGCCTTCAGCCGGAGGTGAAATGGTTTCATTGGAATTCCACAACAAGCTGCAGTAGTTCCAAGTCTGCTTTATTGATTTCTCTGCCTTCAAAGCTTTTTTATCTGTTATTTGGCTGAAGAAGAGGTGCCAAACACCTAGAAATGAGGCTGCAGCGGAATATGAAAGCAGACCTCTTAGCTGACGGACTAGGATTCTGGCAGGCGTTGGGAAGAGGCTTAACTGCACCAGAAAACCGCCTCCAACCCTGGGAGGACGTTAAACTACCGCACTTAACGCAGCAGCGCGCAGCTCTGCAGGCTCGTGGTCATTCAAACATCTGCCAGCGAGACAAAATGTCTCTCAGTTCCAGCTGATTCTGGGATTGGACCAGCTCCCGGGCAAACGGCCGGGCCACCAGAGCCTGAGGTGCAGATGTTACCTGTTAAAGTCATTTAATCAGAGAGCGATTGGAGCCCAGCAGAGAAACGCTGAGTCAGGAATTCATCCTTAACATTTAGCTTTCATCTTAGTAAACAGTCTTTGCAGGGATCTGCTGTTTTAATTGGAATCAAAGTCTGAATTCCAGGCGATATTTTCCCAGCAGCTTCTGGGAAACCGGTTTATTACATCTGAAATTAATAATTGATAGTTATCCTGTGTAGTCATGACGCAACATGCTAACATGGTGATGAATAAAGGCGAGCCTGCGCTGGAATGACATCTTCATTTACAGAGGATTAAAATACGGCCTGGACTGATCATCACTCTTAATCTGCATCTTTTCCTTATTCATATCCAAAAGAAGCAGGTTTAGCACCAGCTTTGCTGCTGTTCAGCTCGGGTCCACGCTCATGGAGCGTCCAACAAAGCTTTATGTTTTGTCCCCTCAGTCCGAGGAAGGAATTCAAAGGTCTGATGAATCTATAACCACTGATTAATAATTAAAAACAAACGGAAGGAGAAGAGCGGCACGTAAAACGAGAAGCTCTGCTTTTTCAAAAAACAGGCTAAAGGGCAAAGGCCAACATTGAATTTCCTATCGATCTTCGTCAGGCTGTGAGGAATAAAACCCCCTTTAGTTTGAAGTGAAATCAATAGATAATTAGTTTATTATTGAAATGACCAGACCCCCCCCACCTCCCCCACGCTGTCTTTGTTAACAGGCCAAACACCATCTGACGCCCAGTGACTGCAGCAGTTAACATCTTTACACGCAGCATCTCGGCGATTATGAGTTCAATTCCATAACAACCGGTGCAAATGTTTTTCAGATGAATCCCGTTTATTCCGTCTAAACCTGCATCTTTGTGGAAGCTAAATATTGCTGGAGCAGGGGGTGCAGATGGTGTTTGGATGACAGCAGCCTCATTTTGGCAGATGTATCTGTTTAGGGATTCTCCTTAGGGGCGGGACCAGACTCCACCCCGAAGTGCTGGAGGACAGCGGCTCCCTCTGCAGCGGGCCGCGTTTAGACGCAGCCATTTTCTAGCGCCGCTTGTTTTCCATTAAAAAAGCGTCACCAATACTGTGTTTTATCCCTTAATTGTGCGGCAGATTGACTGTGGAGATGGGATTTGATCCACTGACACAGTCGGTTGAACTGTGCCGCGCTTTATGTTGCCACAGTTAAAAGTCGGCGTGTGTGTGTTCAACAGGCGGGGAGCCCCACTTCCGTCAACGCTCCGTGCAGTTTCTCCAGGACGTCGGTGTCTCCCTCCAGTCAGGACATCTGCAGGTATGATCTCCTTCACCCTGACTCCGCTCTGGACAACCTTAGCTCTGATACTGGTCTACTTTGAACCCCGAGTCCTGTCTAAATTCCCGGTTTTCCATAGGGATGATTTTTTTTTTCATGTCGATTGGGGTTGTTTCCGGCGGCAGCAAAGCCCCCAAATCCTTTGTTTCCATTTTCTTTGAATTTCTCTCTGTTTAAATGTTTTTTTCCCCATTTCTTCCCTTTGTTCTCCCCTTGTTGGTCTCCGCTATCATCAATGCGCGCACGCACGTTCTGTTACGGCAGCAGTCAGGAACAGGAAGGTCAGAAGAAGACCGCGGTGGTGCTGTTGAGCTCGAACGGTAAAACGGGGGCAGGTTCAGAGGGTGTTTCAGTCACCACACTTTGCACAGACATGCTTCCCGCCCCCAAACATGGCAAACCGCGAGACTGGCTCACCCTGATCCGCCCCCTGTCTGTGAACATGCGCCCCGGCAGCCCGCTCCGGTTTTCCTTGTCCCTGAACGACGTGGGCCAGCGCGTGGACAGCCTCTGTCGCGGTCTGCGGTTCATAGACCGCACCTGCTCCGAGGGAGAGCTGGAACTGAAGGCTGAACCTGCTCCGCCCTCCAGTTCACAACGACCAACGCAGATGCTCCACGGCAAGCTGACGCCGGCCCCCACGCCACAAAACCCATATTCAACCTCAACGCCCACCCCCCCACACTTAGTCCCATCCTTCACCAACAACTACAAGTACATGCTGGGCAACCCGCCCGTCAGCCCATCAGACCCCACCATCATCGCCCCTCCGCTCCTGTCCGTTAACCAGCCACATTCCCATCGCTCCCACAGCTCCAGCTTCCTCCGCGTCCTCTTCCCTTTCTCTCACTCCCCCACCTCAGCCAGCCTGCAGTGCTCGGAGCTGGGCAGCTACACCTCCCACCTCCACATCACCAAGTCCTCCAGTGCTCTGGAAGATGGTGAGTTAGGCTTCCCCACCGAGGAGCTGCTGGCAGATGAAGACATTGGTGAGGAAGACCAGCTCAGTCGAGCTCCTGAAGCCCATCAAACGACCCCAGCAACAGTCACCAAGGCTGGGGCAGCCCCCCTGTGCTACATGGATGAGGACAACGACCTGGACCCCTGCCCTTTGACAGAGAAGTCAGGTCCGCAGTCACTTTACTCACTGTCAGGAGACTGCTGCAGGTGGGTGACTGGATGTCTGGATGGTATAGTCCACACCCACCCCTCCTGTGACTTGGTAGAGCCCAGAAAACCCCCTACATGGCAGTCAACCCTAGAGTCCTGTGGAGTGCTTTGCGTCCAGTAGTGTGAGAATCCAGTCCCGGCAGCAGTGTTCGGCCCCTCCGCCTGGATTAAAGCTGCTAATGAGAAGAACCTGACTCAGAAATGCTCAAATCCACACATTCATTTCTGTCTGACCCCAAACACCATCATTCCAACCCTTCTCTCATCCAGCGGGTGGTATTAGTAATGTTGAACAGTAGATGGTGAATCTGCCATCCATGCCCCACGTCAGCTCCTGGCGGCAGCTTTCAGCAGGAGGGTCGGCTTGGAAACCCGAAGGAATGTCCCTTGTTTGTTGTGCTTGTTGAGCCGCGGTCCGTGCATGCGCCTCTATCCGCATTACACATTAGCTAATCCAGGCGCTGACGGAGACGCACAAGCAGGTTTGGAAAGGTGAGCACCAGAGATCAGCGGGGAGATTATTGGCTTCAAATAGCATGCGTAGTCCCTCACCGTGCACACACAGTTGGGCGTCAGGTGGCGTCAAACGTGAGGCTGAAGTCACCTGTTCAGCCACGTGTGTGTGTGTGCGCGCATGTGTGTGTGTGTGTGCGCATGTGTGCACCTGCATGCAGTAAATAATTATCCAGCTCTTTCCTTGGTGCACTCTCCTACAGATCCTGATAAACCTGCGTATCTTCTTTTTCAACAAAGATGATTTGTCATTATTGAAGCAGCTGAATGTTTTATAATTGAGGGACAGGAGAGAAAGAAAATAACCTTGATGCCTCCGCAGGCGTGAAACCTTTTAGGGCTCTTTTAGCCTCGAGTTCTGTGCTTGTTACGTCACACCTTTTTATTAAGACCACTTAACTGCGCCATTGTGATCTTTAGCTAACGGACAAAATGGCCGCTCAGCGACCAGCTGAGTTTCACCATTATTGTGAGCTTCAAGGCTCCGGCTGCTTAGGCTGATGTTCCCGCCAGTCGTCTGAAAGAGAAGCAGCCTTTAGGATCTTTAAAATCAAAAGCCAGAAAGGAGAATCAACTCTTCCAAAGATTTTATTTGTGCTACCTTTATTCCTTAATCCGCCTCCTCCCCTGCAGTTAAGACAGCAGAGTAAACCATCTATTATTAATCCTCCTCTGTTAATTTAGTCTCTTAATCTTGAAACACTTCGGGCGGCTCAGTCTGAGAATAGAGGTGCGCATGTGCGCTTCTCCTCCCTAGATCGGCACTTTTAAACCCTGTTAAACCGCCTCCTCCCACCTTCTTCTCCCTTTTTAAGCGTCTCTGTCTTCACTTCCTTCCCTCCTGTTAGAAAGACCGATAGTTTAGTGTGGAGGTCTGTCGTCGACCTTCACCGCCTCATCCAAAGGGTTGAGTGGTGGATGATTAAACGGCAGCAGCTCTGTGACCGAGAGAGCTTTTCTCTGATGTCCGCATGACTCGGGCTGCTCTGGCAACACCCGTTTGCTTTGACCCTTTCCACTCAGCCGTCTGCTTTAGTTGGCTGCGGCTTTGAAACACACCATGAATGCGGCACCGCAGGTTTCCCAAGCCTTTAATTCGAAATGGACCGAGCAGCACTTTGATAGCGTCTCATTCGTTATTGCCGAAGCACTGGCGAGGGTGTGTGTCCAGTCTGGATCAGCTGCACAGACACACATGCAGGTTTTTACTAGATCCGCTGCGGTTTTCCAAACAGGAACGACTTCCCGAGTGCTGCCGATCAATCACACCTTGTAGCTACGGAGCCACCAAAAAGGGCCGCGGCTGAACTTTAGCCGTTACTTCCAGCCAACAACTTAACCTCGACCGAGCTGCTTGTCTTTAAATGAGCGGTCATATTTGCGAATTCTTTATCTCTGTCTCATTTTTCATGCCTGTAAGGGCAAACGTTGGCGTCCATCTGTTATTGCCCAGCAGCGTTCCTCTGCTTCAGCCCACCACTGATTCTGTCCTCCTGCTCCCGCAGGATCTGTCATTGTGAAGGCGACGAGGGCCCCCTGATCACGCCATGCCACTGCACGGGCAGCCTGCGCTTCGTCCACCAGTCCTGTCTTCAGCAGTGGATCAAGAGCTCCGACACCCGCTGCTGCGAGCTCTGCAAATACGAGTTCATCATGGAGACGAAGCTCAAGCCGCTGCGCAAGGTGAGAGCCGCTGATGTCTGCGCGGCGCCAATGCTCGCCTTCGTTTTTGTACCATTTCCAGCTGCTTCGAGCAACAGCGTGGCCCTGAGCTTTTAAACCTTCAAAATGTCCCCGCTCAGAAGTGCCTTGCTCTTAATCATCCGCTGCAGGCTGCAGATAGCAGGAGGCTCTTAATTAAAATTTGCTCCTTCCTTCATTAGCCAAACAACAAACTTGGAGCACGAGCTCCTCTCTTGATGGCCTCTGAATTCCCCCGTTGAACACATGTTGGCCAAGAAATTCCTAATAAGACGAGGATGAAGTGTCAAGCATGTAGCTCCATCTGCACCACAACAGCTCCTCACTTAGGAGGTGCGAGGCTCTGTCACACCCCTGCATGCACGAGCCGAGCATGTCGTGTTCTCCGGGGAAAATGCTGAAATGTTTGACAGCGTGGTCACTGGTTAACGTCCTCCAACGTTCTCCACCCACAGTGGGAGAAGCTCCAGATGACGGCGAGCGAGAGGCGGAAGATCGTGTGCTCCGTCACCTTCCACGTCATCGCCATCACCTGCGTGGTGTGGTCGCTTTACGTGCTTATCGACAGGACGGCAGACGAAATCAAACGAGGTCAGCACACACACGCGCACACACACGCAAGCTGATGTAGCGTTACTCTTCGTGTCAGACGTAGCGTTAAATGTCTTCCATTCAGCTGCAAATCCGCATGCGTCACCAGATCATCCACGTGTCTGTAAAGCTACACGTGTAGCGTTCAGATCAAAGCTGCTGGGTCAGGGGTCCTGTTTGGTCCTCAGAGGTGCAGAATTATAACCAAAGCGCCCTGGTCCATGTTTCATTGTTAATGGTCGCATGCTGAATGACATTTGTAAGGTGTGCAAGTGTAATATTTGTCTTTTAATTTCTGCATTCTGCCTTTTTTATCGATCTGTTTGTGTGTCCTCGGTAACACATGATACTTACACTTTCTCTACTCATGCAGACGGAAGAATCCCAGGTAAACATTTTCATCTTTGACCTTTTGACCTTGTCTTTCTATCCAGTTTACCCAGTCCTTTTACCACTGCTCTTGACACCCTCCCCTCCCCTTCCTGCTCTGATTACTGCAAACATTTCTATGCATTTATTTTTTACTTTTCACAGTGTTAATTTACTGATTCAATGCTTATACACTGGGAGCTTAAATCAAACCTTTTATCCAGCAGATAACAGAATCATTATTAATGAGGTCTCGTATTTCTTAGTTAATGCCACAGTAGAAAAATCTTATTGAATAAACATCTTTTCAGATGATTCGGCAGCTTGTAAGGATGCACACATCCTAAATTTGCTCTTTAGCCTCACACATCAGCAGTTTAGCGTTTGCAGCTGCCTCAGGAACCACAGGAAGGACTCGGATCTGCTATAATTCACTGTTTTTCACTTGAGTTTAATTAAAATGCAGCTGCTTCTGTTTGATTCTTTATCATATCTAGATGTTCTATTGATGGAGCTGTGATTGGTGGGTTGCACTGTGAAAAGGTTCCCCTTACTATAGCTCCCCTGCACCACCATGACCCCCCCACCCCACCCCCTCCATCCTTTCTGCTCCGCTCCAGTAAACAACACGTAGATGTAGCGCTCACTTTGAATAGATAATTAAACAAGGACTATTCATGAACATGGTTTAGAATTGAAGATTTATTTTGATATTTTGCCACTTTTCCTTGTCTCCTCTCTCAGGAATCCTGGAGTGGCCTTTCTGGACCAAGCTGGTGGTGGTGGCCATCGGGTTCACAGGCGGACTGGTGTTCATGTACGTCCAGTGCAAAGTCTACATTCATCTATGGCGGAGACTAAAGGCTTACAACCGGGTCATATATGTCCAGAACCTGCCGGAAACGTATAAAAAGCTCACGCTGGAGAAACCACCTCTGGTGGAGCCAAGCTCAGAGAGCAAGGAAGTTCTAGCTCCGACTCAGTCAGACACAAACTCCTCCCAGTACACGGAGACAGAGGATTACTGCATGGACATTCTCCAGGTCTGAAGGCCTCTCAGACCACGTCTGTGGGTGGCGGAATCTCCACATACGTGAAGATAGAAGAGAGAGAGACCATCACGGAAGTATTGGGTGGCAGAGGAGGGACAGGACACCTGTAAAACCGACAGACGGTTGGATCACGTCTTTCTTCTGTCCCAACCACCACCTCCACATTGTAGGACCAGAACATTTTTCTATTTGCTGTATCCTGGAATCATCCCAAACACACACACACACACACACACACTTGTACGTGCTCTTCTGCACGAGCAGGACCGAGAGACTGCCTGTGGGCGTGTTGGACCTGTCCATCTTTACCTCCTATGAGTTTTGATCAGTATGTAGCACCGAGCGTTGGATCCACTCAGGCGCTCATCTGAACATTATTTAAAAAGCACTTTTTATTAAAGGCCCAACTTTAAAAAAAACAAAAACTCTCCCGGTTGTAATTTTGCTCCTTTCTTTAAGACCGGTTTGTTGTAAATGCAGAGATGTTCTGTGGACAATGGATTTCCTCACACGCGCTCACATGTCAAAACTCCCGTGGACGTCCAGGAACGAGGAACTGGGGTTTAGATTACGCGAAAAGAAACGAGGGGAAAAGATATGTTTCGACCAGGTTCTTCCCCCCCCTGATGGGAAATCCAGGCACACAAAGTCAAAACACCAACACAAGTTTCTGAAAACTTTGAGAATGTATGCTTTTTTTAAAACGTGATTGGGGGGAAAAAGATTTTTTTTTTTTTTTAAATGCATTTAAGGGAAATTGTGAGACCATTTCCGATGTTTTGATAAAATAAGAAGCGCCTGTGGGCAGTAACAGCTTTGCTTAATGCTATGGAGCCATTGGCGCAGTATTTATCATGTGCTGATCCTGGAGCAGTTTCTGTGATGTTGCTTTATGTTTCCACACCTTGGGAAATCCACAGCTGTCTAATTTCAGCCTCCCTTTCGCTCCCCGTCTGCAGGCGATGCAGATCCTCCCCTCTAAAGCTCGACCGTTTCATCCAACCTCGTTCTCATCGCACATTTCCAACATCTTTAACGTGCGATCTGTGTAAAATTTAGCAGAATTTTCCAAAGTGGGAACTTTGTGACAGTGAAGCACAAGATCTTTATAAAAAAAAAATAAAAAAAAGATTTTTTTTTCTTTGTTTACATCTGTAATGCATTTCTACACTTGTCACAGTCATAGTTCCCCCCACTAATGAGTTAGCCAGAACGCCACCTGCTGGTATGGAGCTGAAGGTGCAGTCAAAGGCAGCGGTACATTTCTCAGGGCGTTTTGGGCTTACAGTCGCTGTAAATGCCGTCGTAGATGTGGAGACATCCTAACACCAGGCTCACGGTGAGCCTTGGAGACATTCCAGCAACACATTTTTTCAAACCCGTCTTTGATACCGGTGAGCGGCATCAGTCCTTCATACCTTACGATTACTGCTAGGCAGCAATAAATGAAATCTGTGCTTCTGTTCAGTTGCATTTTCTACCGATGTATACGCCCCACAATGATGAGATCTGGAGTCTATGATTTCAATACCTGATATGAGCTGAGGGAGCTGTTGCTTTTCATGCCTCTGAAACTCCAATAACCCCCGAGGCTCAGCGCAGTTAAGGAGATTAAAAAGTGCAATTACCCCTTTTGTTGTTATTCTACAGTTACATAATGTGTTTGATGTCCAATGTGTCCTGAGTATAAATAATTATTTCTTCATTTTGTGTAGTATTTATTTTTAAAAGAGTAAATTTGGAAAAAAAAAAACAAGGAAAAAAACCTTCATTAGTAGTTTTATGTAACTGACATTTATGTTTTCCCAGACATGATTAGAAAAATCATTCACTCCTTGTTTTGCACTATGTTTTATAATCCTGAAAAAAGTTGTTTGCTTGACCATCGCCCTCCATCCTTGTTTTGGAAAAGTGAACAGTTTGACGTATGCGAGGTTAAAGATGGACGTTTTACTCTGTGCTAAGGAGCTGGCTCCTCACACGTTACTGGAAATGGAGGTTTTGATGTCGCCTTAACAAAGACTGAGGCCACTTTCTGGTGATATGTTTTACAATCTTTTAGGTCACCGACAAGTGACACTGTCATGAGTAATCCTATGGAGCGGGACATCACCTCCAGGTGCTCCACCGTCCTCTCATTTTAGGTCTGTTTTGATTCAGTGACATCTTGTCTGGGATCAATGTCATTTGCATAAAGCTACACTTTTTTTACGACTACTTGAACATATATGACTGTTCCCCTGTCTTAAATCATTCCACAACTTTGTGAAGTTCATTTGGAATAGCGGTTGTAAAGCATTTGGTAAAAATACTTTTTTTTTTTTTTTTTGCCTTTAAAAATGATTGAATTATTGTGTTTTCAGTTTAACTTCCCATTATTGAACAAAGTATGTAGAATTAAAGAGCAACCAAATAAATATTAAGTTACTTTTAGTGTTTGTATGTCACTCCATGAATCTGATAGAGACATTATGGTAGAAATATATTGATAAGAAATGTATTAAACGGCATGTTTCAGAGTTGGCAACAACAGACAAATACTCATACTGAGAGACACTTTGAACTCTGGAAATTTTTTACAATATAAAATATCTATTTCTAATAAATTAGATTTCCATGTTACATTTAATGTAATTTCCCTATTGGATCTATCTTTTAGTGACATTTGACCTTCACAATCTGTGCCATATTAAAAAAAAAAAATCCTTTTTAACAAATATTCCATTAAACAAGAGTGACTGGTACAAAGCTGACACCACCTAATCATGTAAAAATGTCCTTACTCTAAGAAAATGCTACATGGCACTGATTTTGAAGTTCTAAAGATTCTGTGCTTGATATAATTTTTTATGGAGGATATAATTTTATCTCAAATTAGAATTTATTTCTTCAGGATTGATGGGGGGAAAATGGCCTAAAGAGTCTATCCCAAATGTGCGCTTGTGAGTAAGGAAGCCCTTTCCCCAGCTCTCGGTGGGAATGTAAGCAGGGATGGTCATTATGTCCAACACGTGCATTTAAAATCCAGTGCCACAAGTCAGTTTTTTCTTTTAAGTAGTCTTTGTGTTTCTTCTGTTTTTGTTTTTTTTTAACGGCCATTTTTATAATACTCCGGCGCCTCATTTGCATCAGCCCTCACAGAGACACACACCCGTAATTTATAATATTGGGCATGTTGGCACAGGAAGCTATCAAACTGACAAAATAGCCTGCTTAGAAAAAAACAAGGTGAAAAAAACTAGGTGAACATGCCCTGGAACAGGTTTTTGTTACTGCAGCAATCATGTCCCCGTGAGTTCATCTGCTGCAGCGGAGGAAGTTGATGCATTTTGCATCTTTACAGGTGACATTGAGGTATTTCAGAAGGCTGTAAGGATGACCTTGAATTGCTTAATTTTTGTTGAGGACCCAAGGAAGGACTCGCATTCCTTGGATAACATCTCCAACGGCTACAGGAAGTGGTTGGGACTCATTTCCTGCTTCTCAGCCTCAGGCCTATTTGACAGGAACATTGCGCAACTCCCCTTAAAGTCCACTAACATCAAAATCAAGCAGGAGAAGATCCAACTGACAGTTAACTTGAGCTCAGAGACCTGACACAGGGGCGCAGAAACAAACGATCGCAAGAGGAGGGTCCAGCTTTGAGGTAGACAAAGATATCAGCACACACAAAGAGGTTGGGGAGCAACCAGGTAGCACCATCGACCTCTACGATCTACGACCTCGAGGTAGCAGCAGAAGATTGGTCATGGAAGAGTGTCACAAAGCTGGATTGACGGCGTTACCTTATCAGTGTCCCAGGGACTCCCAATTTCAGACCAATTCCCTCTCATTAAACATTTTGGTTGAGGTGATGGCCACCACTGTGGCTCAAAAAACTCACAAGGTTAGTTGTGTTGAAAGGCATCAACCAGAGAGATACTGCAACAGGAATGATGCATTTTGTTGCTTATGAAACATTTATTGGGTATTTGTTATTTTATTTGGATTAACACTTTTTGTTTATTCCATTCCAGAATATAACAATGACTACAGTCACATATAGGAACTTAAATGTAACATCAATCTCAAATAGCCACACTGAAAAAAAACAATAGTAACCAGAATTTTACCCATTAACTTATTAGAAAACAGTTAGAAATTGAACCAAGACACTCAGTGGGAATATAATGATTAAAATCACATATTGGAGCTTAAATGTAACGTCAATCTCAAATAGCCACACTGAAAAAAAACAATAGTAACCAGAATTTACCCATTAACTTATTAGAAAACAGTTAGAAATTGAACCCAAGACACTCAGTGGGAATATAACAATGATTAAAATCACATATTGGAGCTTAAATGTAACGTCAATCTCAAATAGCCACACTGTTTGGGATTTTATCGGGGGACATGTAGTAGTAAGGAAGATCCTTCCCCTCGTTCCTCTTTTTGATGGAGAAGGTGATTTCTGCAAGCTGTTTCCTAAACTTGTCCATGGCTGCCTTCACTGGCTGCTCGGTGAAGTGGTCATCAGGAAATGTGCCCAGGTACAACTGTAGACACAGAAATCAATCAGCCTTGATGGTTAAAGAATACAATTCTTGGGGAATGAAATAATTGGGCTGCTACAATGTTCAACTACTTAATCTCTATGTACCTCGTTCTCCTGGTACTGGCTGAGGGACCAGACGGCACCCAGATGCCAGGCAGACCGTCCACAGTCTGGAAGGGTCTCCATGATTAAGGTCATATCAGCCAGGCCCTTCTGTTTGGGCGGGGGTCTCCGCATGGTTGATGGAGTGTTGGGGACCCAGGAATACCAGTCAAACTGCACAATGTACAACAATTAGTGGCAACACTGCTCCTCACATACAGAGTTTGATGTTGCCTGGTACATTTTTCCAAAATCAAAGCTTTGACCTAAGTCAAGCTATTAGAACAACATTTCTTTTAAAAATTCTTTTAGATCAAGTTCATCTTTTTCTTTAGTGATGGGGATCTGACCTGTCCAAAGTTGACCGCGGCGTGTTGAGCAGAAGCCGTGAAGATAACCACAGTCAGGTATTTTGTTAGTTCCTCCTGGGTTTTGAAACATCTGGGAAACTCTGTTGGACAGGAACACAAACTCAGTAAGAGCTGCAATTATTTGGACAGCAGAATTTTTGTCTTTATTGACCTCACCACATTGGTCAAAGTTCTGCATCCCAAAGTCTCTCACATCCTGAACAAAGGCCTGGATCTCTTTGTCATGCTGAACCGCTTCATCGTCCTTGTAATAAATACAGACAACCTCACAAATATAACTGCAAAAAGAAAACAAGACATCAGTCACCAACAAAGATGTAGCGCTCTTCAACACACCCATCGCCATAGAAACAAGATGCCTCTGACCTCTTGATGGCCTCCCACACCTTCAACCCATCATCTCTGTAAAAGTAGGCGGGCAGCTCCTCCTTGCTGTCCATTCCGCGAGCTTTGATTGAATCCGGGAAGCAGAGAGATCCAAAGGTCAACGTCTTCATGGCCTTCTGAACCAGCTGGACGTGACCACCTCCCCCTGTGGAATTTGCCTTGAAGATGGAAAAGACGCTGTTTCATCTCACATGTTCTGGAAATTTATCCCCCTTTATGTCTTTTCCCCAAACTCACCTTGTCAAAAAGGCCTCCTTTACATATTAGTTTCTCTCTGGCTTTGGTGTTGATGCCAATGGTGAAGCGAATGTGTGGAATGAGAAGCTGGAGGAAGGGACATTCATCTGAGAGAAAACCAATGGACGCCTCACTTCACCCTTTAGGCTGATCTTTACCTTATACACGGGGTGAACAGCAGGGAGCTGCCTAAACAGGGCGATAGCAAACATCTCGGAGATCAAGTGTGTCTTGAGGAGATGCGTGACAGTCTGGTGGTGCTGGAAGTCAGTGGAGCGTACCCACATCTTTGCCAGCAGCCAGTCATACTCGGCATCGGTGGGCAGGAAGATGGGGTTGTCTTCTCCAGGAATTTGATTGAGCTGGAAGGCAATTAAGGCGATTCAACTAAAATGCTGTCACAGACACCATGTGAACATGAATTACCTGTATGGCAATGGGAATTATCTCCTTCTGAAGGTCTCTGTAGAGCAGACAGATCGGAGCTGCCAAGTACTGCTGCGTTAGAGGATCTGTGTCGTTGGGTTTGATGCCATCCATGAACTCATAATCAGCGATGTAAATGTTACCTGCCTGAGACCAGAACATCACTTTCAAACCAGTCCAGCTGGAATCTGCATGTTCTTATTGATCATCATGATCACAAATCTCTTCAATTTCCTTGAACGTTGGGATGATTTGAGAGCTTGTGCGGTTGTAGAAGAACAGATTTCTTTATTGTCGTATCTTATCAGGAGCAGGTCTACCTGTAACTCCTCCTCCAGAGTCAGTCCTCTCTCCAGGCAGACAGAGACCATCTCATTGGTGACAGGAAGTTTGTCAGGAAGCTTGGTGCACTTTTCAATCACAACAGGGTTGCATCCATTCAGAAACTGGTAGCCAAACATGAGGTCCTCCTTCCAGTGTTTCCTCACATACTCTGGAATAATATAATATATAATATAATATAATATAATATAATATAATATAATAATATAATATAATATAATATATATATATAATATAAAAGCTGACCTGAGACTGTGCTTTTCATCTTCTGAAGGATCCTCTCAAAATCAGCAAAGTCTTCCCAACGTGACTGAAACATATTCTTGAACTTCGTCAAATTCAGGCTCAATATTCTGCAATTTTATGGAATGTCGCCATTTTATTTTTATACTTACATTATGAATTGTGTACAATGTACCTGACTTAACCTACGCTGCAGTGAAGTTCACGTCAAAATCCACCTCCTTGCGAGTGTCAAACTGGATGTCCTGGGGTAAATCTTTGTATCGGACAGCATCGATGCTCATAGGAAAACCAGGTTGCCACTCTGACCATCTATGAAAGAACCTGGTTTAAATCATGGTTTCACATGAGAGCACAAACTGCTGGTGTTGGAAGAACCTGCCTGTAGGTTTTCCTCCTCAGCTCCAGCTCTTTTTCTCTATGTTCCATCAATGGGGCACTCTTGTCGTCCTGAGGAAGGATCGCTACAGTACACATGAGACACAATGAGGCCTCTAGATGTGATAGTTAACAAAACAGGACATCAACTCATTGCTCCACCTTGGCCATCTCGCAGCACCACCTCCTTGTCATCCACCAGCCAGCGGAAACAGGGAAATTCCACAGACTGTCCAGAGGGGGTCTTCACTGTGATGGACCTGCAGTACCAGTCATCAAACACCAGGAACTTCTTCTTCTGAAGTTTCACCATGATGATTTCTCCCAGGTCCTCTTTGATGTCAATTACATATGTGTCCACCTGCAATTAAGTCAAAGGATCTTCTGCACAAATGTTCAACAAATGGTGGAAACTGGGATGCAAGAAAGCACACGTGCAGGCAAACAGAATGAAGTCAGCAGTGATGTCATTTCTTTTATAGCTACTACAATTATAGCTTTTACATGCATGTAATGTGTCTTTTAATGTATACCTTATGACCACTAGAGCATTCTTCTAACCTCTACACTTAATGCAAAATGATCTTTTGGCAGCAAAAAAATATTTAGAATATCACAGAAAGATGACATAGTATAAGAGGCATTACCGACATCCTGGCAAAATCATTGTGCAGAGGCTTGTCCAGCAATGTTCTTCTGCTGCACTGCAGAGTGCCCACCAACGTAATGTAGACAGAGTTATCCGTCCCATCGAAAGTGTTGCTCCCTGTGGCAGTGGTCACCGTGTAAGAAGGCATAATGCTGAGACTGGTTCTGAAGATAAGAAAATCCAGAGTTGTACAGTGTAACCAAGTCATTACTGATAAATATTCATGAGGGGGTTCTGGTTACCCAGTGGCTATCTTCTCCCCCCTTGTATCACACGGTTTTCCTAATTGTGCCTTCTGCTGTGACCTGTCATTTGAGCTGTTAGCTAGGCCCACCAACAGACGTTAAATTATCTTGTGTTAAGTTTCCCAGTTATTGTTTTTGTTTAGTTTCACATTAAAGCCCTGAGTCTACTGGACTGACAAGATATGGACTAAATTTTAAAACTAAATTAGTGTACACTGTCCATCATCAGGACTATTAAAAACTAGACATAGAGTCATTTATCGAAAGTCAAAAGTAGTTTTGCTTAGTTTTGCAATACACTGATCTGTGTTGCAGTAACTTTTTTACTCTGTTCCTATTGAAATTGTTTAAATGTGCAATATTCCTTTTTTACTCCAGAGTGTCCTTGACAGCCACAGAAGCACATAAGAAAGGGAAGAAAGCGTAATAGTATTGAACACAAGATTAAACATAGGATGACTCAATATACCTGTTTGAAATGGAGTGGAAGGAAGTATAAATGTATTTAGTACCACCCTTTTCCACAATTTCCACCCCTTAATACAATGTTATAACTTTTCCTTTCAACACCATCCTACTTAATATAAAAATATTGTGCCCATAGTATAGATATCATATTATACTCATATCACACCACACCACAGTATTCAGTGATTGATTTTATTTTTTAAAACACTGTCTTCACTTTTGTAAACTATAGAATTTCTCCTTTCAAGTCTGAGTGTGCCAGGAGTTTGGCAGCTAGCACATGATGGTTTCTCTCCAAGCCACAGGTTTTCGATTCTTGGGTAGGGGAAGAGCATCATAGGTGACTCTAACGATAAGGCAGATTTAGCTTCCTTCAATCTCCCAAAGATATCTCTATATCTGAGAGCAGATAATGCCTTCTGTAGAATCTCGGATGTAATCCATCTCCTTCCAATTGCCAGTTTGGGAGCCACCAGTCAGATGCTGTCATCCCGAGTCTTGATCAGGGTAATGTTCACCCTCACTTAGTTGCATTTATACTATGTGAGGCTAGAGACCGGTAGTTCTAGGATTTCATGCCTATACAAGCTGATATTGCCAAGACACTGGGAGAGAACAAGCCACTTCTTGTATGTTTTCACTGGCCTCTCCAGATTCTCCACTTTGATAATGGGCGTATCATAGAGCGTTAGAGGCTACAACAGGTGGAGGAGCAATCTGAACTGCAGATACAACAGTTTCAACTTGCCAGGGAGCAAGATCTTGTCTATACCAGCAAGGATTCGTATGGTGACTTCCCTCAGGTAATCACTCTGGTCTGAGTCTTGAACGCTCTCATTATACCAGTAACCTAATCTCTTATCAGGCAGCTCTGACAGTAAAGGAATGGGCGTGTCTTTGACGTAGAAGCTCTGGGCCACAAGTTTTCCTACGATGATGGCTATACTCCTGGATTTGCTGGAGAAAATAGATGCAGATTAAATATATCCACTTTATGGCCAATCATACAAACAGTATGCAATGATGTTAAGGATGTTAGTTGTTCCTCTCTGTGCCTCCACACAGTTAGCATGTCCGCCTGACAAAATGCACAAAATGCTTACAGTTGCATACAATTAACAATGTCACAGTCTGCTTCTGCATAATCAGTGCAATCTAGCACACCCTTATCTTTTCTCTGCGTGATCTTGCACACCTGTTTGAACCCCAGCTGTTTAAACTCCCTGCCTGGCACTCAAGCTTTCCTAGATTGTGTTGCGCTCACATCAGACTTTCCAGTGGTGCTTCTCGGACTGATTTCACAGTATCGACCTTGCCTGTTTCCATCCAGGTACATTGCCAGTTCCTTGCCTTTTATAGTCTCTCTGAGTTTTGCACATTCTTGGAAGTTTTCTTCTCTGTGGAATATCGTACTGTAGAATTACTTCCTGGATTACTTGGATGCTGGTCTCACTGTGAATTGGAACTGATTTCTAATAAAATAAGATCTCTTAAGTCCTGCTCTTTTGTTTGTGCGCTGCATCTGGGTCCTGTTTCTACCCACGACAATGTTACTTTCTAAATATACTCATTCGTTCAAAATGAGCCCAACATGAATTGAATAAGTACCATGAAAAATGCTGAAAGTCACTCTGATTCCTTGTCTAATTTTCAACAACTCATTGGATAAGTCGAGGCAAGTGTCACTCCTGTTGCTTGCCATTCGGGGTCGTTTAGTCCCTCCCATTTGTTCCACTTTCTTTCTTGACTGTCCAATAATTGTATGTAGTTTTTCTGAGCACCCATCAAAGACTTCTGTTGAAGGCATAGCTCAGTCTGTTGAAGACTTTGGCTGAGAAGTTCAAGCCCCAGTGCTGGAAAAATATGGCAACACTAGCGAGTAGGTATACTTAAAAAGTACTTACTTGGCTCTGGTACCCCTAGTGAAATAGCCTCCAAGCTGTACTGTGTTGAGTCAAGTTGCGGTGATGAGGTACTAGTGGGAAAGTGGCTTTTGTTTAATAAAACTGCCACTGCATGTGTTTTCATCCAAGCTGGCATGCCTGTTAGCTGGCCTTCTCACGCTATATTCTTAACACACTCGTGACTGTTGGGGTCCAGGGTTCTGGCTCGCTCGTTGCCTGTTTCTTCCTGCAGGGGGCGTGAAGGAGCTGGTGATTGTCCACAGCTGGCGCTGCAGGCGGACGCACCTGCCGGCAATTGTCATCAGCTTTCCAATTAAGGGTGGAGCGCCTGCCTGCCAGCGTTGGATGGTTTCCGTACTCCTTATGGTAAACCTGACTCTTGCTGCCTAATATTTAACGAAACCATCCCGATCATTGCTTCTCGCTCTTTTGAGTTCTCCACCTGCGGACGTAAACTGCTCACTGGACCTGTCCTCCTGATGCACCCCGGAGGACTGGACGAGAGTTTTCCCTGCAGTCCAGGAGGACCTTTTGAGTTAAACCTTAATAAAGACTGTTATTTGGACACTATCCCAACTGTGTTTGCCTGCTTTTGGGTTTGGAAAGAACCAATCCAACAATGACTTCCTATTGAAAAACTGGGCTCTTCCCCAGTTCATTGTGAAATTTTCAGTGGTATCAATTTGGCTAAATTTTGACCCTCATCCTGTGGTGCCACTTTTTTCTTATTTGTGCTCTCTCTCTGCCTGCAGCCCTGCCATGCCACCTACTCCGTTTTGCTTGACTCAACCTTGTCCTGAGTCTCATCCTCCATTGTTCTTTTCAGTCCCGTGCTCAGTCAGTATTGTTCGCCATTGATTCCTTATAAATATTATCAGAACTTGATCCAGTATCCCATGTCTGCATTAGGGGTTCAGTCTGTGCCTATGATTGTAATTCATTGTGGAAGTTGAAAGGTGAATGAGGTTTCTTCGGTCCACTGCTGTAAAATTTACTAATGTTCCATGAGTGGGTACTATTTGAAAGAGTTTCAGGCGTAACCTTCTCCTCTATCACTGACCCTATTTATTTAGGGAGTGTATCAGTGAGAGAACAGGTGAGCGAGGAAATAATTGTGGTCAGGATTGAAGAGGTCAGTTTTGAAGAGAAACCAAAAGGCAGAAGAGAAGAATGTGAGGGAGAGGATAAGGATGGTAGGATTAGAAGTAGATGGCTCAAATGTGGCTGGAATTGTCCATCCCCTCAGTAAGCCCAACCAACCAGATATCAAATTAATCACTGTGAAATAAAAACACAAACAACTTGATATAGAATAAAAACTATTAAGTATAAATAAATATACATAACCCAGCCACTAAGACTATCAATCTCATCAAACATTCCCCCAAAAAGCCAGCCATGCCACTGCATGAAGTTTGGGGTTTTTTTTCATTTAAATTGAGTCCACATGGTGTCTCTTGGTAGATCACCTCCCTAAACTTGCATGCATCTTTTCCCACTTGAGAAAAAAATAAAGAGCCACCCAGCAACCCTGTTATAAAATGTGCCTGGCTTCATTTCAGGAACAAGTCTGTTGTCTGTACCTGACTGGTGAACTCTATAATCGCTCTTTCTTCAGGGAGTTCTTGAAAATGTTGAAGACTGCAGAATCATGGAAGCTGTGACTTCAAACATGGCTTACAAAGTTTTAAAGAGGTTGCTCAAATTTTCCACCTCAAATTCCACATTGTTGGTCCGCCTCCTCTCCAAACCTCACCCCACTTTCATGTGCAGAATGAAGATTACGACATCATCCACAGTGACTTGTTTTGGATTTACTTCTGAGTTTCTCTCTGTGAATCCCCCTCACTCCACCATGCATCTTTGCCTCTATTTTTCCCTACTTTTTAATCTTTGCTACTCAGCACTGATATCGTGATAGCATTAGAAAATCGAGTTCTGTTGGCACTGGACCAGCACCAATGCTGTGCATGACATGTGCAAGTTGAGAACTGCATAATAACCCCTTTCACATGGAAAGCCTTGTGTAACTAGTCCAAGAATGTTTTTATCAAATGTAGCAGGCTGTAATGTTTTTGACCTTAACTTTTAAAATGCTGAACAATAGACATCCTAATATACTATTATAAATACACTTTGGATTCTGGAAATTATTTAAAAATATAAAATACCTTTTCTTAACACATGAAATGTAGATTCATTTAAATTATGTAATTTCCCAAATACTCGGATATGTAGTTTTTGGTCACCTTTGACCTTAAAATGTTTCCCATATAAATAAAATTCTGGTTTGGAACGAAGATACTCCATTTAAAATTAAAGTGACCTTGTCATTAACAATGACAAATGTAAAATATGACATCAACATTGTGACATTGAAGACTATTTTGATGATAATTGGAGTACAATCCTTTTTTCACAAAGATCATTATGACACTATAAAACAGTTATTATCAGGTTCTAAATAGGACTATATGCTTTACAGAAATTTCTCAAAAACACGTGCTTGAATAGCCAAGAGAACTGATTAACACCTGAAAAGATAAACTTGTAACCATTAAAGGGTTTGAAATGGGGGGAAGGATTTAGATTGGACTGCTTTTTATTGTTCTGCACAAGATTTTAATGATTGCTCGGTGCATTGATTGAAAATTGTTTACATGTCACAATCAATCTGGATAGATGTTCCCAATACCTGAAATAGAAAAACTGAAGAAAAAAAATCACAATTGGGTAAAATATCACGAATAATTGACCATAATTTGACCCATTGAATGATTAGAACAGTAAGAAAATAAATAGAACACCCAGTGGGACTATAACCATGATTAAAATCACATATTGGAGCTTAATTTAACATCATCTCAAATAGCCACACTGTTTGGGATTTTTTATCGGGGACATGTAGTAATAAGGAAGCTCCTTTCTCTCATTCCTCTTTTTGATGGAGAAGGTGATTTCTGCAAGCTGTTTCCTAAACTTGTCCATGGCTGCCTTCACTGGCTGCTCGGTGAAGTGGTCATCAGGAAATGTGCCCAGGTACAACTGTAGACACAGAAATCAATCAGCCTTGATGGTTAAAGAATGAAATTCTTGGGGAATTAGATAATTTGGCTGCTTCAATGTTCAACTGATTAATTTCATTGCACCTCTTTCTCCTGGTAACAACTGAGGGCCCAGGTGGAACCCAGGACCAAGGCAGACCGTCCACAGTCTGGAAGGGTCTCCATGATTAAGGTCATATCAGCCAGGCCCTTCTGTTTGGGTGGGGGTCTCCGCATGGTTGATGGAGCGTTGGGGACCCAGGAATACCAGTCAAACTGCACAATGTACAACAATTAGTGGCAACGCTGCTACTCACATACAGAGTTTGATGTTGCCTGGTATCGTATTTTCACGACTATAAGGCGCACCTAAAACACTGAGATTTTCTCAAAAATCGACAGTGCGCCTTGTGTGTGGACTGAGTTCCAAAATCTGCTATGCACCTTTGGTGGGTGCACTACGGTAAACTCTCCGCCAATCGATTAGCGGCACACCTACGTGTAAGGATCCCCTAAAATGGCGCCGGTCAAGCAAGACGTGTATGAATGAGGCTTACTTTAAACTGCAGGCCATCGAATATGCGGCTGAAAATGGCAATCGAGCAATCTTAGTGTTTTCGCTTTATGAGGAGGCGGCATCTCTCCATACGCGCAAGGACAACTGTTGCGCAGCGGCTGCCTGCGGACTACCAGGAGAGGTCGGCCATCTTCCGCACCTACTGCCACGACAAGATAACCGCGCCCAGCCACATCACCAACATGGATGAGATCCCTCTGACTTTTGACATCCCTTTGGGACCAGCACGGTGGCGATACACACAACGGGGCACGAGAAGTCATCGTTCACCGTGGTTCTCGGCTGCCACGGAAACGGACGGAGCGTTGGATAACGGAAGGCGGACACTCCTTCACAAAGACTGAGGCAGCGGCGGGCGAGTTATGCCACCATATGCGGGTGGATTGTAGACGCATGGGCTATGATACCGTCTTCATGTATTGTAAGAGCTTTCACAAACAACGCTGAAGCGGAACCGGTCGGTGAGTCCGATTCAGATGATTAAGAAGAGGAATTCGGGATGTTGGACATTGAAATAGTGCAGCTGTTTAATTCAGATACAGAAGATAAAAACTTTGATGGTTTTGTGGCGGAAGAATGAATATTTTGTTCAATAAATGTGTCGAAACTCACTGTTTTACTTCCGTTGTCATTTTTTTACTGTATGTTTCAGCATGCGCCTAATAATACGGTGCGCCTTATGTATGTTTTAAATGCAGAAATAGCACCCATAACTGAGACTGCGCCTTTTAATACAGTGCGCCTTATGGTCGTGAAAATACAGTACATTTTTCCAAAATCAAAGCTTTGACCCAAGTCAAGCTATTAGAACAACATTTCTTTTAAAAATGCTTTTAGAATAAGTTCATCTTTTTCTTTAGTGATGGGGATCTGACCTGTCCAAAGTTGACCGCGGCATGTTGAGCAGAAGCCGTGAAGATGACCACAGTCAGGTATTTTGTTAGTTCCTCCCGGGTTTTGAAACATCTGGGAAACTCTGTTGGACAGGAACGCAAACTCAGTAAGAGCTGCAATTATTTGGACAGCAGAATTTTTGTCTTTATTGACCTCACCACATTGGTCAAAGTTCTGCATCCCAAAGTCTCTCACATCCTGAACAAAGGCCTGGATCTCTTTGTCATGCTGAACTGCTTCATCGTCCTTGTAATAAATACAGACAACCTCACAAATATAACTGCAAAAAGAAAACAAGACATCAGTCACCAAAAAAGATGTAGCACTCTTCAACACACCCATCTCCATAGAAACAAGATGCCTCTGACCTCTTGATGGCCTCCCACACCTTCAACCCATCATCTCTGTAGAAGTAGGTGGGCAGCTCCTCCTTGCTGTCCATTCCGCGAGCTTTGATTGAATCCGGGAAGCAGAGAGATCCAAAGGTCAACGTCTTCATGGCCTTCTGAACCAGCTGGACGTGACCACCTCCCCCTGTGGAATTTGCCTTGAAGATGGAAAAGACACTGTTTCATCTCACGTGTTCTGGAAGTTTATCCCCCTTTATGTCTTTTCCCCAAACTCACCTTGTCAAAAATGGCGCCTTCACCGATGAGCTGCTCTCTGGCTTTGGTGTCAATGGCGATAGTGAAGCGAATGTGTGGAATGAGAAGCTGGAGGAAGGGACATTCATCTGAGAAAAAAACAATGGACGCCTCACTTCACCCTTTAGGCTGATCTTTACCTTATACACGGGGTGAACAGCAGGGAGCTGCCTAAACAGGGCGATAGCAAACACCTCGGAGATCAAGTGTGTCCTGAGGAGATGCGTGACAATCTGGTGGTGCTCGACGTCAATGGAGCGTACCCACATCTTTGCCAGCAGCCAGTCATACTCGGCATCGGTGGGCAGGAAGATGGGGTTGTCTTCTCCAGGAATTTGATTGAGCTGGAAGGCAATTAAGGCGATTCAACTAAAATGCTTTCACTGAAACCATGTGAACATGAATTACCTGTATGGCGATGGGCATTATCTCCTTCTGAAGGTCTCTGTAGAGCAGACAGATCGGGGCTGCCAAGAACTGCTGCGTTAGAGGATCTGTGTCGTTGGGTTTGATGCCATCCATGAACTCATAATCAGCGATGTAAATGTTACCTGCCTGGGACCAGAACATCACTTTCAAACCAGTCCAGCTGGAATCTGCATGTTCTTATTGATCATCATGATCACAAATCTCTTTGATTTCCTAAATGCTGAGATGATTTGAGAGTTTGTGCATTTGTAGAAGAACAGATTTCTTTATTGTCATATCTTATCAGGAGCAGGTCTACCTGTAACTCCTCCTCCAGAGTCAGTCCTCTCTCCAGGCAGACAGAGACCATCTCATTGGTGACAGGAAGTTTGTCAGGAAGCTTGGTGCACTTTTCAATCACGACAGGGTTGCATCCATTCAGAAACTGGTAGCCAAACATGAAGTCCGCCTTCCAGTGTTTCATCACATACTCTGGAATAATATGATATAATATAATATAATATAATATAATATAATATAATATAATATAATATAATATATAATGTTAAAGCTGTTAAATCATTTCATATCATGTTAAAACTGACCTGAGACTGTGTTTTTAATCGTCACAAAGATTCTCTCAAAATCAGCAAGGTCTTTCCAACTTGACTGAAACATGTTCTTGAATTTTGACAAACCCAGGTTCAGTATTCTGCAAAATTAGGGAATTAGGGAGTGCCTTTTTCCCCACTTAGAATCATTATTTAATGTGTACAAGTTAGCCGATGAAACCTACGCTTGGCTCAAGTTCAATACAAAGTCCACCTGCTTGTCAGTGTCAAACTGGATGTCCCGGGGTAAATCTTTGTATCGGACAGCATCGATGCTCATAGGAAAACCAGGTTGCCACTGTGACCATCTATGAAAGAAGCTGGGCTTAAATCATGGTTTCACATGAGAGCAGAAACTGCTGGTGTTGGAAGAACCTGCCTGTAGGTTTTCCTCCTCAGCTCCAGCTCTTTGTCTCTATGTTCCATCAATGGGGCACTCTTGTCGTCCTGAGGAAGGATCGCTACAGTAGACATGAGACACAATGAGGCCTCTAGATGTGATAGTTAACAAAACAGAACATCAACTCTTTGCTCCACCTCGGCCATCTCGCAGCACCACCTCCTTGTCATCCACCAGCCAGCGGAAACAGGGAAATTCCACAGACTGTCCAGAGGGGGTCTTCACTGTGATGGACCTGCAGTACCACTTATCATTTACCCAGAATTTTGTCTTTTTCTGAAGTTTCACCATGATGATTTCTCCCAGGTCCTCTTTGATGTCAATTACATATGTGTCCACCTGGAATTAAGTCAAAGGATCAGCTGCACAAATATGCATATAATGTGGATAATTTACTGAAACTATGACACATGAAACAGACTATTTGAAGAGTGAAACAAAGGTTGGGAATTTCACTGTCTGTCTTTGATATAGAAAATACACAAAATTTTACTGGCTTCTAAACCTTCAGACTTTGCATATAGGCTCAAAACAAACAGATGAAGATGACAATGCAGGTTTAATTACAGGTGATAAACTCTAATCTTAATGCACAATGTTTTGATGGCTGAACAAAAATATTTATGGAACCAAAAAAACTACATCATGAGAGTGACAATCTTTCAAAACAAACTTTACTTTCCAAACAAAGCTGTCTAATATTTAGCCATATAGATCTACATCATTGTCACTTTACTTACCGCATTACTGGCAAAGTCATTGTGCAGAGGCTTGTCCAGCAATGTTCTCTTGCTGCACTGCACGGTGCCCACCAATGTAATGTAGACAGAGTTATCCGTCCCCTCAAAATTGTTGCGCCCTGTGGCAACGGTCACCGCGTAAGAAGGCATAATGCTGAGACTGAGTTAGGCTGGTTCAAACGCCACCTCAAGATAAGGAAAATCAAAGATGTACAGTGTAAACAAGTTGATACTCATAAATATTAATTAGAAGGGGCTTTTGTTTGCCAGTGACTATCTTTGCCCCTTGTTTCACATCCTTATTTTCAATCCCAGGACAGGTCATGGGCTGGGGTGCCCCTGTGCAAGGTACCTAACCCCCATTGCTCCCCGGTGTGCAGCACAAGTGCAGCCCACTGCTCCTGCCCCTGGCTTGTGTGTTTTCACTCCTGGTGTGAAAATGCAGAGGTCAAATTTAGTGTCACTGAATTTGGTTTGCATGCAAATATCTCTTTTCGTCTTATTCTGGTGAGAGATGTGAGTGGAACTGTTACTGTTAGTGATCTGTGTGTTCATATTAAGTAGAAAGTGATTTTGTTCACATTTGTTGTTCATGTACAAGAACTCCACCCATCTACTTTTTCTCTTTGCTTTGTTTTCCCTCCAGTTTGTTAACACACTTGTTCATTTGGTTTTGAGTAGTTGCATATTTAAGCCTGTCTGCCTTTTTGCCTATGCCAGATCATGTCAGTAAGTCACCAATAAGTTTTGCATGCTTCACAAGAGTCTTTGTAAGCATACAACCTTTGTTTTATCTTGGGATTTTGGAGTTCTGTTTTTGGTAATTTATAATTGGAAGAATTTGTCTGCTCTCCAGTTTTTCTGTTACACCTTGTTCTTTGCCAGTAGACAGATGTTGAAGACTTGCTATTCAAGCTTTATTGTGTTGCCTGTTTGTGGGTCTTTCTTCTACAGAACTCTAATAATTTACATGTCAAGAAAAAACAAAAGGACAAAGCCTTCAAGAGGGTGCTTCAGTCTGGTGACACAATGTCTGGTTCAGACTGAGAATGGAGTTTGGTTTTTACAAAATGTTAAATGAACAAATTTTCAGAAATTTGGTGTCACGGGAATCTTACTGGGAAATGCCCCACTGTTGGAGACCAACTGCATTTTCCACGTGACTAATGGTCCTCCAATTATTTATTTCAGGTATTTTAGAATATGTTTGTCACCCTGTGAAATTGTAAATAAATTGTGTGATTTTTACAAAACTATCTTTGTTATTATTTAGTTTTCTATTATAATCTAGCGAAGAGACCACTGGACTGAGTAGATGTGGGTTAAATTTTAAAAAATGCCCATTGTCCATTATCAGGACTGTTGCAAATTAGACCTAGAGTGGTTAATTGAAAGTCAAAAGTAAAGCATTAAATTTTACAATATATTAACTACTGTCTACTGCAATTGAAAATTGTTCCCTTTGTTGCACTTTCATTTTTACTATGTATTTACATTGTTAAAATGTGCAATAGTCCTTTGAATTTTTTTGCTATTCATCCTATGCACTGAATGTGATTATTGTTTTCTTATTGCACACAGATGTTGGTCACTTTATATTTGGTTAGACACTTTTATTGTACATTGACTACATTTATGCAGGAAAAAATTTGTATTGTTTTCTGCAGGGGTCTGTCTCCTGTGTACTTCATCCTGCCTCTCTTGATCCTGATGCGTTCACCTGTTGACAGTCAGCTCAGCTCTATAATGATGTATGTAGACCCCGTCCTCTTGCATACCAGACTGTCCTGTATCCGAGAAACTAGCATTCTTCCTGCGTTCAAATGTACATGTTTTCCAATATTAGGATTTTGGAATTGGACTTTTGAATTGGACCTTGCCTGTGGACTTGGTTGCTTATTTGGGGTCATGTCATGGTAACAGCTATCATTAAACTGTTCAAATCAGTTTGTTTTCATGTCACAACTGAGTCCTCATTTACCAGCCCCATTACAGTTTTCAAAAGAAATCCCTTAAGTGAAGTTCATACCTGCCAGCATTGGACTGGTAAAATGAGGGAGAATTGGAATCGTCGAATCACAACATCCCTGACCCCATATAATCCTACACCACAAATCAATTTCAAGGATGGAAACAAAATTACTTTTAATTAGCTTTAAATTGTGATGACCTGCCCTCTCTATCTGCACACTGGTTGTGTGTTTGCTGGGTGGAACTTGGGATGTGTGTCAGGCTGAGTTGTCTCACCTGTGGGTGAAATTCAAACAGGGGGTTTAAGGGTTAGCTGTTCAGGTGTGTGCAGGAATCCTTCTCCCGGAAAATAAGTATTGAACTCCTGTGAATTGTTTGGGAATTTAGGGTTGGGGTTTAATTTGTCTATCAATAATAAATTTATTTTGCTTTAAATTGTGTGCGGACACCTTCTTTGTCACTAATCCTTCCAGTTTGTGACAAAACCCATAATCACCACAAAATGTGTTACCACGTAACTCACAAACTGTGTTAGGTGCATGTGCTAAAATTGTGAGAAGGTAAGTGACTGTCTGTGGAAGAGCCATCAGGAATAAAATTGTTCACAAAAGTCAGCTAAATTTATACATGTGAGATATTGGTCCCGTTAGGATTTTTTTTATGAGTAAGAATTTAAAAGCTGTGAGTACAAATTCTTGTGAATACAACTTTAATTACTATGAATATGAAGTGTGAATACAACCACAGCTATGAATTCTTGTTCACTGTGAACACAAATTCAAGTTTGTAGGTATGAGTAAAACATGTGAGTGTCCATAAATGAGTGCTAGCATTACTAGCATTAGACGTTTGCTTGTCTTAGCCAATCAACACTGACCTGCAAAATATTAAATGTTTTAATTTGAAACATAAGGTTGATCAAAATGCAACTTATCAATTTATAAATTATGTAATTTAAAATACAAATCTATCCATATAAGTGTGGTCTATTTTCCTCTTTCCCAACCCTCCTCTCCTCCTTATTTAATTGTTTTATGAGTCACCAAAGGTTGTTATACTCAAAAGGTAAATATGATTTGCATATTGTGTGGTTAAACTTTACACTTGGTGATACATTTAACATTTACATTTAAAGTAACATTTAACAGTCAATATTTACCATTTACATTTGTTTTTAACATTTACAGTTACATGTACAGGGTTACAGAGGGTTAACTCATAGCTAAATTTGACTTTAATTTTTACATTTGGTTCCACTGCAAATAAAACAGCAAGTACAACATCTTGTTTACTGAAAATGATGCAGTTAATTGCAAACAAAACATATTTTTTGAAAAATTTAAAGTTGCCATATATATATATATATTTTTAATTTATAGTTCACATTATGTACTGTATGTTTGAGGTTACCTTTTTGTCTTGTAAGAAATTTTCTTTCTCATATTGTGTTTTATTCTATTCTATTTATTTAGAATCTAATATTTGTTTGACGGTGAAGTTTTTTAAAATTCTTTTGATTCAAATGTATTTGAAGCTGATGCTGATTGCAAAAGACTGATAAATGAGAAAGAAGCAAAGGAAAGGCACCTGTTATCAAAAAGTGGAATACAGATATTTTACATAAAACAAATCATTTGTTTCCAAGTTATATTTTGCTTTTTAGATTAGGTTTCTTGTTTCTGTGAGGTTTTGTTCATTTTGTTCTTTCTCAACCTGTTTTGTTTGACATTGACGAAAACAAAGGTAATTCCACACATATTCCCCCCACACTTTTGGAAAGCTGGCCACATCACTGTATGGATTTATTTATGCATTTGGGTTTTTGTTTTGTTTTTCTAAAATTAATAACCACTCTGATTCCCTTTTACACCCACATGCATCTTCTCTTACTTTTAAAAATTTAGCCATACACAAAACTGGGTATAAAACATGTCTGGCTATATTTTACGAGAAAATCTATTATCAGTACCTGACTGTTGATGAGAGCAGGAACGGCCCTTTTCTTTGGGAGTTCTTGACAATGGTGGCAACCGCAGGACCAGAGAAGCAATGACGAAAGACTCAGCATCCCTCAGCGCTACTCCTCCAGATTATATTGCTTTGTTACTCCACCTACCACCTCCTAGCCAAACCCCATCATCTCAAAGCACGTGTTTTACTCTGCCATCCACAGTAGCTTGTTATTAATGTATTTTTTGAACTCACGTCCCTTTTCTCTGTGGATCCCATCACTGCACCATGTATCTTTGTCTCTACCCCCCGACACACACTTTTTCTTTTATTATTATTTTTTTTAAATATGTATAGCCATAAATATACATACCCTGTACATTCACTACAGTTATAGCTTGCATATACTATATGTACATTTGTAATATATTTGCTAAAGCACTTCTGAATGGATGCAAACTGCATTTTGTTGCTCTGTACTTGTGACATGTACAATGGCAATAAAGATTCATTTTAATTCTATTCCAAGTGGAGGGAGGATCTCATGTCAATACTTTTGCAGGGCGTGTTTTTTGTACCAAAGGTAATTTTAAACACAGTTGACAATTTAACATGCCATTTACTATGTTCTGACCATATTTGTTTATTAAATCAACATAAAATATAAGATGTGAAAGTGTTAACTTGATTTGCTTCTTTGTTTCTTACTACATTTACCTACATCTGTCTACAGATGATTGACTTGAATATATATGTTTCCCTGTCTAAAATATGTTTGTGTGTGAATTTACTCTGAATTAGCAACTGTAGAGCATTTGGTAAAAGTGCTTTTCCCATTTAATTTAAATCTTATGTCTTTGATTTAACTTCCAGTTATTGAACAAAGCATGCAGTATTAAAGAGCAGCCTGTTAACAATGTGTTTCATCTCACATGTTCTGGAAGTTTATCCCCCTTTATGTCTTTTCCCCAAACTCACCTTGTCAAAAATGTCGCCTTCACCGATGAGCTGCTCTCTCGCTTTGGTGTCAATGGCGATAGTGAAGCGAATGTGTGGAATGAGAAGCTGGAGGAAGGGACATTCATCTGAGAGAAAACCAATGGACGGCTCACTTCACCCTTTAGGCTGATCTTTACCTTATACACGGGGTGAACAGCAGGGAGCTGCCTAAACAGGGCGATAGCAAACACCTCGGAGATCAAGTGTGTCCTGAGGAGATGCGTGACAGTCTGGTGGTGCTGGAAGTCAGTGGAGCGTACCCACATCTTTGCCAGCAGCCAGTCATACTCGGCATCGGTGGGCAGGAAGATGGGGTTGTCTTCTCCAGGAATTTGATTGAGCTGGAAGGCAATTAAGGCGATTCAACTAAAATGCTGTCACAGACACAATGTGAACAGGAATTACCTGTATGGCAATGGGCATTATCTCCTTCTGAAGGTCTCTGTAGAGCAGACAGATCGGAGCTGCCAAGTACTGCTGCGTTAGAGGATCTGTGTCGTTGGGTTTGATGCCATCCATGAACTCATAATCAGCGATGTAAATGTTACCTGTCTGAGACCAGAACATCACTTTCAAACCAGTCCAGCTGGAATCTGCATGTTCTTATTGATCATCATGATCACAAATCTCTTTGATTTCCTTAAACGTTGAGATGATTTGAGAGTTTGTGCATTTGTAGAAGAACAGATTTCTTTATTGTCATATCTTATCAGGAGCAGGTCTACCTGTATCTCCTCCTCCAGAGTCAGTCCTCTCTCCAGGCAGACAGAGACCATCTCATTGGTGACAGGAAGTTTGTCAGGAAGCTTGGTGCACTTTTCAATCACGACAGGGTTGCATCCATTCAGAAACTGGTAGCCAAACATGAAGTCCTCCTTCCAGTGTTTCATCTCATATTCTGGAATAATATCATATCATCATATCATATCATATCATATCATACCATATCATGTTAAAACTGACCTGAGGCTGTGTTTTTAATTGTCACAAAGATCCTCTCAAAATCAGCAAAGTCTTCCCAACTTGACTGAAACATGTTCTCGAATTTCGTCAAATTCAGGTTCTCCAACCTGCAAATTTATGTAACATCCCCTTTGTCTTTATTACATTTATAACCATTATTTATTTGGTACAATGTACCTGATGCAATCTACACTTTGATGTGGTTCAATAAAAAAATCCACCTCCTTGCGAGTGTCAAACTGGATGTCCTGGGGTAAATCTTTGTATCGGACAGCATCGATGCTCATAGGAAAACCAGGTTGCCACTGTGACCATCTATGAAAGAAGCTGGGCTTAAATCATGGTTTCACATGAGAGCAGAAACTGCTGGTGTTGGAAGAACCTGCCTGTAGGTTTTCCTCCTCAGCTCCAGCTCTTTGTCTCTATGTTCCATCAATGGGGCACTCTTGTCGTCCTGAGGAAGGATCGCTACAGTAGACATGAGACACAATGAGGCCTCTAGATGTGATAGTTAACAAAAACAGAACATCAACTCATTGCTCCACCTCGGCCATCTCGCAGCACTACCTCCTTGTCATCCACCAGCCAGCGGAAACAGGGAATTCCACAGACTGTCCAGAGGGGGTCTTCACTGTGATGGACCTGCAGTACCACTTATCATTTACAAATAATTTCATCTTTTTCTGAAGTTTCACCATGATGATTTCTCCCAGGTCCTCTTTGATGTCAATTACATATGTGTCCACCTGCAATTAAGTCAAAGGATCAGCTGCACAAATATGCATATAATGTGGATAATTTACTGAAACTATGACACATGAAACAGACTATTTGAAGAGTGAAACAAAGGTTGGGAATTTCACTGTCTGTCTTTGATATAGAAAATACACAAAATTTTACTGGCTTCTAAACCTTCAGACTTTGCATATAGGCTCAAAACAAACAGATGAAGATGACAATGCAGGTTTAATTACAGGTGATAAACTCTAATCTTAATGCACAATGTTTTGATGGCTGAACAAAAATATTTATGGAACCAAATAAACTACATCATGAGAGTGACAATCTTTCAAAACAAACTTTACTTTCCAAACAAAGCAGTCTAATATTTAGCCATACAGATCTACATCATTGTCACTTTACTTACCGCATTACTGGCAAAGTCATTGTGCAGAGGCTTGTCCAGCAATGTTCTCTTGCTGCACTGCACGGTGCCCACCAATGTAATGTAGACAGAGTTATCCGTCCCCTCAAAATTGTTGCGCCCTGTGGCAACGGTCACCGCGTAAGAAGGCATAATGTTGAGACTGAGTTAGGCTGGTTCAAACGCCACCTCAAGATAAGGAAAATCAAAGATGTACAGTGTAAACAAGTTGATACTCATAAATATTAATTAGAAGGGGCTTTTGTTTGCCAGTGATTATCTTCGCCCCTTGTTTCACATCCTTATTTTCAATCCCAGGACAGGTCATGGGCTGGGGTGCCCCTGTGCAAGGTACCTAACCCCCATTGCTCCCCGGGTGCAGCACAAGTGCAGCCCACTGCTCCTGCCCCTGGCTTGTGTGTTTTCAAATTGTGTGAGAGGTCATGCAGAGGTCAAATTTAGTGTCACTGAATTTGGTTTGCATGCAAATATCTCTTTTCCTCTTATTCTGGTGAGAGATGTGAGTGGAACTGTTACTGTTAGTGATCTGTGTGTTCATATTAAGTAGAAAGTGATTTTGTTCACATTTGTTGTTCATGTACAAGAACTCCACCCATCTACTTTTTATTTATTTCAGGTATTTTAGAATATGTTTCACCCTGTGAAATTGTAAATAAATTGTGTGATTTTTACGAACTATTTCTTTGTTATTATTTAGTTTTCTATTACAATCTAGCGAAGAGACCACTGGACTGGGTAGATGTGGGTTAAATTTTAAAAATGTCCATTGTCCATTATCAGGACTGTTGCAAATTAGACCTAGAGTGGTTTGTTTTCTGCAGGGGTCTGTCTCCTGTGTTCTTGATCCTGATGCGTTCACCTGTTGACAGTCAGCTCAGCTCTATACTGATGTATGTAGACCCCGTTTTCTTGCATACCAGACTGTCCTGTATCCGAGAAACTAGCATTCTTCCTGCGTTCAAATGTACATGTTTTCCAATATTATATTAGGATTTTGGAATTGGAATTTTGAATTGGACCTTGCCTGTGGACTTGGTTGTCAGGGTTTCTGGGATGTGTGGGTCGTTGTCCTGCAGGGGGTGGTGTGGGGCACAATTGGTGGCAGCTGGCACTGCTGGCAAGCACACCTGTAGGAAATTTACATCGTGCTGCCTATTTAAGCAGGTTGTGACTGCCTGTCAGGGCCAGGGTGTCTGTTTGTCTTGTCAGCGTGTCTGTTTGTCTTCCTCGTCTTGTGCTGGTGTTCTGTGTCTCCTGGAGGACCGCCCCAGCTTCGTGTCTCCTGGAGGGCCGCCCCAGCTTCGTGTCTCCTGGAGGGCCGCCCCTGTTCCCTGCGCCATGGAGGGCCGCCCTGGTGTTCCTCGTGTACTCTGTGTTCTTTGTGTGCCCCCTCCCCCCTGTAAATAAAGCTGTTTGACCATTTTACCACTGTGTCCTGGCCTGCGTTCGGGTCCTAATCAACCCATCTGTGACAGAACACCCTGGCCAGTGTGGACCCGGCAGGTCAGGACGCAGTGAAACTAAAGACACAACCCCTCCCTTCCCCTCCCCTCCCCTCCCCTGACAGTAACCTTCCTCGTCGCTTCTGCTGTGCCCACCTTGATGTTCCTTGTAGGGCGCCAGGAGGCACCCGTTGAGGGGGAGGTAATGTCAGGGTTTCTGGGTTGTGTCGGTCGTTGTCCTGCAGGGGGTGGTGTGGGGCACAATTGGTGGCAGCTGGCACTGCTGGCAGGCGCACCTGTAGGCAATTTACATTGTGCTGCCTTTTTAAGCAGGTTGTGCTTGCCTGTCAGGGTGTTCTGTTCGTCTTCCTCGTCGTGTGCTGGTGTTCTGTGTTTCCTGGGGGGCTGCCCCAGCTTCGTGTCTCCTGGAGGGCTGCCCCTGTTCCCTGCGCCCTGGAGGGCCGCGCCAGCTTTGTGTCTCCTGGAGTGCCGTCCCTGTTCCTTGTGTGCTCCGCAGCCCTGGAGGGATGCCCTCGTGTGCTCCGTGTTCCTCGTATTCTTTGTGTGCCCCCTTCCCCCTGTAAATAAAGCTGTTTGACCGTTTTACCACTGTGGCCTGGCCTGCGTTCGGGTCCTAATCAACCCGTCCGTGACATTGGTTGCTTATTTGTAATCATGTCATGGTAACAGCTATCATTAAACTGATTTGAACAGTTTATTCATGTCACAACTGAGTCCTCATTTACCAGCCCCATTACAGTTTTCAAAAGAAATCCCTTAAGTGAAGCTCATACCTGCTATTGGACTGGTAAAACAAGGGAGAATTGGAATTGTCAAATCACAACATCCCTGACCCCATATAATCCTACGCCACAAATCAATTTCAAGGATAGAAAAAAAATTACTTTTAATTGGCTTTAAATTGTGACGAACTGCCCTCTCTATCTGCACACTGGTTGTGTGTTTGCTGGGTGGAACTTGGGACGTGTTGTCAGGCTGAGTTGTCTCACCTGTGGGTGAAATTCTATCAGAATGAGTTGTCTCACCTGTGGGTGAAATTCAAACAGGGGGTTTAAGGGTTAGCTGTTCAGGTGTGTGCAGGAATCCTTCTCCCGGAAAATAAGTATTGAACTCCTGTGAATTGTTTGGGAATTTAGGGTTGGGGTTTAATTTGTCTATCAATAATTAATTTATTTTGCTTTATATTGTGTGCGGACACCTTCTTTGTCACTAACCCTTCCGGTTTGTGACAAAACCCTTAATCACCACAAAATGTGTTACCACGTAACTCACAAACTGTGTTAGGTGCATGTGCAAAAATTGTGAGAAGGTAAGTGACTGTCTGTGGAAGAGCCATCAGGAATAAAATTGTTCACAAAAGTCAGCTAAATTTATACATGTGAGATATTGGTCCCGTTAGGATTTTTTTTTATGAGTAAGAATTTAAAAGCTGTGAGTAAAAATTCTTGTGAATACAACTTTAATTACTATGAATATGAAGTGTGAATACAACAACAGCTATGAATTCTTGTTCACTGTGAACACAAATTCAAGTTTGTGGGTAGTCCAAAGACATGCATGATTGGGGATTAGGCTAATTGGAAACACTAAATTGCCCGTAGGTGTGAGTGTGAGAGAGAATGGTTGTTTGTCTATATATGTTAACCCTGCGATTGACTGGCGTCCAGTCCAGGGTGTACCCTGCCTCCGCCCATTGAGCTGGGATAGGCTCCAGTCCCCCCGTGACCCTCAGTGGAGGAACAAGCGGTAGAAAGTGAGTGAGTGAGTGAGTGAAATCTGTCCATATAAGTCTGGTCTATTTTCCTATTTCCCAACCCTCCTCTCCTCCTTATGTATTTGTTTTCCCCTTTTACACCCACATGCATATTCTCCTACTTTTAAAAATTTAGCCATACACAAAACTGGGTATAAAACATGTCTGGGAAATTCCACAGACAGCCACAGAAGCACATAAGAAAAGGAAGAAAGCTTAATATTTCTTTAGGGAGTGTATCAGTGAGAGAACAGGTGAGCGAGGAAATAATTGTGGTCAGGATTGAAGAGGTTACTTATGAAGAGAAACCAAAAGGCAGAAGAGAAGAATGTGAGGGAGAGGATAAGGATGGTAGGATTAGAAGTAGATGGCTCAAATGTGGCTGGTATTTTCCATCCCTTCAGTAAGCCCAACCAACCAGATACCAAATTAATCATTGTGAAATAAAAACACAAACAACTTGATATAGAATAAAAACTATTAAGTATAAATAAAAATACATAACCCAGCCACTAAGACTATCAATCTCATCAAACATTCCCCCAAAAAGCCAGCCATACCACTGCATGAAGTTTGGGTTTTTTTTCATTTAAATTGAGTCCACATGGTGTCTCTTGGTAGATCACCTCCCTAAACTTGCATGCATCTTTTCCCACTTGAGAAAAAAATAAAGAGCCACCCAGCAACCCTGTTATAAAACGTGCCTGGCTTCATTTCAGGAACAAGTCTGTTGTCTGTACCTGACTGGTGAACTCTATAATCGCTCTTTCTTCAGGGAGTTCTTGAAAATGTTGAAGACTGCAGAACCATGGAAGCTGTGACTTCAAACATGGCTCACAAAGTTTTAAAGAGCTGCAGGTTGCTCAAATTTTCCACCTCAAATGCCACATTGTTGGTCCGCCTCCTCTCCAAACCTCACCCCACTTTCATGTGCAGAATGAAGATTACAACATGATCCACAGTGACTTGTTTTGGATTTACTTCTGAGTTTCTCTCTGTGAATCCCCTCACTCCACCATGCATCTTTGCCTCTATTTTTCCCTACTTTTTAATCTTTGCTACGCAGCACTGATATCGTGATAGCATTAGAAAATCGAGTTCTGTTGGCACTGGACCAGCACCAATGCCATGCATGACATTGCAAGTTGAGAACTGCATAATAACCCCTTTCACATGGAAAGCCTTGTGTAACTAGTGCAAGAATGTTTTATTAAATGTAGTAGGCTGTAATTTTTTTGACTTAAACTCTTAAAATGGTGAACAATAGACACTCTAATATACGAATTATAAATACACTTTGGATTCTGGAAATTATTTAAAAATATAAAATACCTTTTCTTAACACACCAAATGTAGATTCATTTAAATTATGTAATTTTCCAAATACTCAAAAATGTAGGTTTTTTTGTAGTTTTTATTGTTCTGCACAAGATTTTAATGATTGCTCGGTGCATTGATTGAAAATTGTTTACATGTCACAATCAATGTGGATAGATGTTCCCAATACCTGAACTAGAAAAACTAAAAAGAAAAATCACAATTGGGTAAAATATCACGAATAATTGACCATAATTTGACCCATTGAATGATTAGAACAGTAAGAAAATCAATACAACACCCAGAGGGACTATGACCATGATTGAAATCACATATTGGAACCTAAATTTAACATCAGGCTCAAATAGCCACACTGTTTGGGATTTTATGGGGGGACATGTAGTAGTAAGGAAGATCCTTTCTCTCATTCCTCTTTTTGATGGAGTAGGTGATGTCTGCAAGCTGTTTCCTAAACTTGTCCATGGCTGCCTTCACTGGCTGCTCGGTGAAGTGGTCATCAGGAAATGTGCCCAGGTACAACTGTAGACACAGAAATCAATTAACCTCAATGGTTAAAGAACAAAATTCTTAGGAAATTAAATAATTGGGCTGCTACAATGTTCAACTACTTAATCTCTATGTACCTCGTTCTCCTGGTACTGACTGAGGGACCAGACGGCACCCAGATGCCAGACAGACCGTCCACAGTCTGGAAGGGTCTCCATGATTAAGGTCATATCAGCCAGGCCCTTCTGTTTGGGTGGGGGTCTCCGCATGGTTGATGGAGTGTTGGGGACCCAGGAATACCAGTCAAACTGCACAATGTACAACAATTAGTGGCAACGCTGCTACTCACATACAAAGTTTGATGTTGCCTGGTACATTTTTCCAAAATCAAAGCTTTGACCCAAGTCAAGCTATTAGAACAACATTTCTTTTAAAAACTCTTTTAGATCAAGTTCATCTTTTTCTTTCATGGTGGGGATCTGACCTGTCCAAAGTTGACCGCGGTGTGTTGAGCAGAAGCCGTGAAGATAACCACAGTCAGGTATTTTGTTAGTTCCTCCCGGGTTTTGAAACATCTGGGAAACTCTGTTGGACAGGAACGCAAACTCAGTAAGAGCTGCAATTATTTGGACAGCAGAATTTTTGTATTTATTGACCTCACCACATTGGTCAAAGTTCTGCATCCCAAAGTCTCTCACATCCTGAACAAAGGCCTGGATCTCTTTGTCATGCTGAACCGCTTCATCGTCCTTGTAATAAATACAGACAACCTCACAAATATAACTGCAAAAAGAAAACAAGACATCAGTCACCAACAGAGATGTAGCACTCTTCAACACACCCATCTCCATAGAAACAAGATGCCTCTGACCTCTTGATGGCCTCCCACACCTTCAACCCATCATCTCTGTAGAAGTAGGCGGGCAGCTCCTCCTTGCTGTCCATTCCGCGAGCTTTGAATGAATCCGGGAAGCAGAGAGATCCAAAGGTCAGCGTCTTCATGGCCTTCTGAACCAGCTGGACGTGACCACCTCCCCCTATGGCATTTGCCTTGAAGATGGAAATGATGTTGTTTCATCTCACATGTTCTGGAAGTTTATCCCCCTTTATGTCTTTTCCCCAAACTCACCTTGTCAAAAATGCCGCCTTCACCGATGAGCTGCTCTCTCGCTTTGGTGTCAATGGCGATAGTGAAGCGAATGTGTGGAATGAGAAGCTGGAGGAAGGGACATTCATCTGAGAGAAAACCAATGGATGGCTCACTTCACCCTTTAGGCTGATCTTTACCTTATACACGGGGTGAACAGCAGGGAGCTGCCTAAACAGGGCGATAGCAAACACCTCGGAGATCAAGTGTGTCCTGAGGAGATGCGTGACAGTCTGGTGGTGCTGGAAGTCAGTGGAGCGTACCCACATCTTTGCCAGCAGCCAGTCATACTCGGCATCGGTGGGCAGGAAGATGGGGTTGTCTTCTCCAGGAATTTGATTGAGCTGGAAGGCAATTAAGGCGATTCAACTAAAATGCTGTCACAGACACAATGTGAACAGGAATTACCTGTATGGCGATGGGCATTATCTCCTTCTGAAGGTCTCTGTAGAGCAGACAGATCGGAGCTACCAAGTACTGCTGCGTTAGAGGATCTGTGTCGTTGGGTTTGATGCCATCCATGAACTCATAATCAGCGATGTAAATGTTACCTGCCTGAGACCAGAACATCACTTTCAAACCAGTCCAGCTGGAATCTGCATGTTCTTATTGATCATAATGATCACAAATCTCTTTGATTTCCTAAATGCTGAGATGATTTGAGAGTTTGTGCATTTGTAGAAGAACAGATTTCTTTATTGTCATATCTTATCAGGAGCAGGTCTACCTGTAACTCCTCCTCCAGAGTCAGTCCTCTCTCCAGGCAGACAGAGACCATCTCATTGGTGACAGGAAGCTTTTCAGGAAGCTTGGTGCACTTTTCAATCACAACAGGGTTGCATCCATTCAGAAACTGGTAGCCAAACATGAAGTCCGCCTTCCAGTGTTTCATCACATACTCTGGAATAATATAATATCATCATATCATATCATAGCATATCATACCATATCATGTATATATATAATATAATATAATATAATATAAATAATATATATATATATAATATAATATAAATAATATAATGTTAAAGCTGTTAAATCATTTCATATCATGTTAAAACTGACCTGAGACTGTGTTTTTAATCGTCACAAAGGTTCTCTCAAAATCTGCAAGGTCTTTCCAACTTGACTGAAACATGTTCTTGAATTTTGCCAAACTCAGGTTCAGTATTCTGCAAAATTAGGGAACATCTCAATTGGCTTTTTCCCCACTTAGAATCATTATTTAATGTGTACAATTTAGCTGATGCAACCTACGCTTGGCTGAAGTTCCATACAAAGTCCACCTGCTTCTCAGTGTCAAACTGGATGTCCCGGGGTAAATCTTTGTATCGGACAGCATCGATGCTCATAGGAAAACCAGGTTGCCACTGTGACCATCTATGAAAGAAGCTGGGATTAAATCATGGTTTCACGTGAGAGCAGAAACTGCTGGTGTTGGAAGAACCTGCCTGTAGGTTTTCCTCCTCAGCTCCAGCTCTTTGTCTCTATGTTCCATCAATGGGGCACTCTTGTCATCCTGAGGAAGGATCGCTACAGTAGACATGAGACACAATGAGGCCTCTAGATGTGATAGTTAACAAAAACAGAACATCAACTCATTGCTCCACCTCGGCCATCTCGCAGCACCACCTCCTTGTCATCCACCAGCCAGCGGAAACAGGGAAATTCCACAGACTGTCCAGAGGGGGTCTTCACTGTGATGGACCTGCAGTACCACTTATCATTTACAAATAATTTCATCTTTTTCTGAAGTTTCACCATGATGATTTCTCCCAGGTCCTCTTTGATGTCAATTACATATGTGTCCACCTGGAATTAAGTCAAAGGATCAGCTGCACAAATATGCATATAATGTGGATAATTTACTGAAACTATGACACATGAAACAGACTATTTGAAGAGTGAAACAAAGGTTGGGAATTTCACTGTCTGTCTTTGATATAGAAAATACACAAAATTTTACTGGCTTCTAAACCTTCAGACTTTGCATATAGGCTCAAAACAAACAGATGAAGATGACAATGCAGGTTTAATTACAGGTGATAAACTCTGATCTTAATGCACAATGTTTTGATGGCTGAACAAAAATATTTATGGAACCAAAAAAACTACATCATGAGAGTGACAATCTTTCAAAACAAACTTTACTTTCCAAACAAAGCAGTCTAATATTTAGCCATACAGAGCTACATCATTGTCACTTTACTTACCGCATTACTGGCAAAGTCATTGTGCAGAGGCTTGTCCAGCAATGTTCTCTTGCTGCACTGCACGGTGCCCACCAATGTAATGTAGACAGAGTTATCCGTCCCCTCAAAATTGTTGCGCCCTGTGGCAACGGTCACCGCGTAAGAAGGCATAATGCTGAGACTGAGTTAGGCTGGTTCAAACGCCACCTCAAGATAAGGAAAATCAAAGATGTACAGTGTAAACAAGTCAATACTCATAAATATTAATTAGAAGGGGCTTTTGTTTGCCAGTGATTATCTTCGCCCCTTGTTTCACATCCTTATTTTCAATCCCAGGACAGGTCATGGGCTGGGGTGCCCCTGTGCAAGGTACCTAACCCCCATTGCTCCCCGGGTGCAGCACAAGTGCAGCCCACTGCTCCTGCCCCTGGCTTGTGTGTTTTCAAATTGTGTGAGAGGTCATGCAGAGGTCAAATTTAGTGTCACTGAATTTGGTTTGCATGCAAATATCTCTTTTCCTCTTATTCTGGTGAGAGATGTGAGTGGAACTGTTACTGTTAGTGATCTGTGTGTTCATATTAAGTAGAAAGTGATTTTGTTCACATTTGTTGTTCATGTACAAGAACTCCACCCATCTACTTTTTATTTATTTCAGGTATTTTAGAATATGTTTCACCCTGTGAAATTGTAAATAAATTGTGTGATTTTTACGAACTATTTCTTTGTTATTATTTAGTTTTCTATTACAATCTAGCGAAGAGACCACTGGACTGGGTAGATGTGGGTTAAATTTAAAAAAATGAAACCCTGATGAAATGAAACCCGAACACGGCCGCTCCTGTTCCCTGCGCCCTGGAGGGCCGCTCCTGTTCCTTGCGCCCTGGAGGGCCGCTCCAGCTTCGTGTCTCCTGGAGGGCCACGCCAGCTTTGTGTCTCCTGGAGGGCCGCTCCTGTTCCCTGCACCCTGGAGGGCCGCGCCAGCTTTGTGTCTCCTGGAGGGCCACGCCAGCTTTGTGTCTCCTGGAGGGCCGCTCCTGTTCCTTGCGCCCTGGAGGGCCGCGCCAGCTTCGTGTCTCCTGGAGGGCCGCCCCTTCCTGCGCCCTGGAGGGCCGCTCCTGTTCCTTGCGCCCTGGAGGGCCACGCCAGCTTTGTGTCTCCTGGAGGGCCACGCCAGCTTTGTGTCTCCTGGAGGGCCGCTCCTGTTCCCTGCGCGCTGGAGGGCCGCTCCTGTTCCTTGCGCCCTGGAGGGCCGCGCCAGCTTCGTGTCTCCTGGAGGGCCGCTCCTGTTCCCTGCGCCCTGGAGGGCCGCGCCAGCTTCGTGTCTCCTGGAGGACCGCCCTCATGTTCCTCGTGTGCTCTGTGTTCTTTGTAAATAAAGCTGTTTGACCATTTTACCACTGTGTCCTGGCCTGTGTTCGGATCCTAATCAACCCGTCCGTGACAGAAGACCCTGGCCAGTGTGGACCCAGCGGGTCAGGACGCAGTGGAGCTAAAGACACAACCCCTCCCTTCCCCTCCCCTCCCCTGACAGTAATCTTCCTCGTTGCTTCTGCTGTGCTCACCTTGATGTTCCTTGTAGGGCGCCAGGAGGCGCCCGTTGAGGGGGAGGTAATGTCAGGGTTTCTGGGTTGTGTCGGTCGTTGTCCTGCAGGGGGTGGTGTGGGGCACAATTGGTGGCAGCTGGCACTGCTGGCAGGCACACCTGTAGGCAATTTACATTGTGCTGCCTATTTAAGCAGGTTGTGCTTGCCTGTCAGGGTGTTCTGTTTGTCTTGGGAGGGTGTTCTGGGTGTTCTGTTTGTCTTAGGAGGGTGTTCTGTTCGTCTTCCTCGTCGTGTGCTGGTGTTCTGTGTTTCCTGGGGGGCTGCCCCAGCTTCGTGTTTCCTGGAGGGCTGCCCCTGTTCCCTGCGCCCTGGAGGGCCGCGCCAGCTTCGTGTCTCCTGGAGTGCCGTCCCTGTTCCTTGTGTGCTCCACAGCCCTGGAGGGATGCCCTCGTGTGCTCCGTGTTCCTCGTATTCTTTGTGTGCCCCCTTCCCCCTGTAAATAAAGCTGTTTGACCGTTTTACCACTGTGGCCTGGCCTGCGTTCGGGTCCTAATCAACCCGTCCGTGACATTGGTTGCTTATTTGTAATCATGTCATGGTAACAGCTATCATTAAACTGATTTGAACAGTTTATTCATGTCACAACTGAGTCCTCATTTACCAGCCCCATTACAGTTTTCAAAAGAAATCCCTTAAGTGAAGCTCATACCTGCTATTGGACTGGTAAAACAAGGGAGAATTGGAATTGTCAAATCACAACATCCCTGACCCCATATAATCCTACACCACAAATCAATTTCAAGGATAGAAAAATAATTACTTTTAATTGGCTTTAAATTGTGATGACCTGCCCCCTCTATCTGCACACTGGTTGTGTGTTTGCTGGGTGGAACTTGGGACGTGTTGTCAGGCTGAGTTGTCTCACCTGTGGGTGAAATTCTATCAGAATGAGTTGTCTCACCTTTTTGTCTTGTAAGAAATTTTCTTTCTCATATTGTGTTTTATTCTATTCTATTTATTTAGAATCTAATATTTGTTTGACGGTGAAGTTTTTAAAAATTCTTTTGATTTAAATTTATTTGAAGCTGATGCTGATTGCAAAAGACTGATAAATGAGAAAGAAGCAAAGGAAAGGCACCTGTTATCAAAAAGTGGAATACAGATATTTTACATAAAACAATAATTTGTTTCCAAGTTATATTTTGCTTTTGAGATTAGCTTTCTTGTTTCTGTGAGGTTTTGTTCATTTTGTTCTTTCTCAACCTGTTTTGTTTGACATTGACGAAAACAAAGGTAATTCCACACATATTCCCCCCACACTTTTGGAAAGCTGGCCACATCACTGTATGGATTTATTTATGCATTTGGGTTTTGTTTTTTTTTTCTAAAATTAATAACCACTCTGATTCCCTTTTACACCCACATGCATCTTCTCTTACTTTTAAAAATTTAGCCATACACAAAACTGGGTATAAAACATGTCTGGCTATATTTTACGAGAAAATCTATTATCAGTACCTGACTGTTGATGAGAGCAGGAACGGCCCTTTTCTTTGGGAGTTCTTGACAATGGTGGCAACCGCAGGACCAGAGAAGCAATGACGAAAGACTCAGCATCCCTCAGCGCTGCTACTCCAGATTATATTGCTTTGTTACTCCACCTACCACCTCCTAGCCAAACCCCATCATCTCAAAGCACGTGTTTTACTCTGCCATCCACAGTAGCTTGTTATTAATGTATTTTTTGAACTCACGTCCCTTTTCTCTGTGGATCCCATCACTGCACCATGTATCTTTGTCTCTACCCCCCCACACACACTTTTTCTTTTATTATTATTTTTTAAATATGTATAGCCATAAATATACATACCCTGTACATTCACTACAGTTATAGCTTGCATATACTATATGTACATTTGTAATATATTTGCTAAAGCACTTCTGAATGGATGCAAACTGCATTTTGTTGCTCTGTACTTGTGACATGTACAATGGCAATAAAGATTCATTTTAATTCTACTCCAAGTGGAGGGAGGATCTCATGTCAATACTTTTGCAGGGCGTGTTTTTTGTACCAAAGGTAATTTTAAACACAGTTGACAATTTAACATGCCATTTACTATGTTCTGACCATATTTGTTTATTAAATCAACATAAAATATAAGATGTGAAAGTGTTAACTTGATTTGCTTCTTTGTTTCTAACTACATTTAGCTACATCTGTCTACAGATGATTGACTTGAATATATATGTTTCCCTATCTAAAATATGTTTGTGTGTGAATTTACTCTGAATTAGCAACTGTAGAGCATTTGGTAAAAGTGCTTTTCCCATTTAAATTAAATCTTATGTCTTTGATTTAACTTCCAGTTATTGAACAAAGCATGCAGTATTAAAGAGCAGCCTGTTAACAATGTGTTTCTAGAAAATAATATCAATATCAGATTCATTCAGTAAAACAGAAACAATAAAAATCACTTCATTTTTAATTTCCTGCTCTTTAATTCTACATGCTTGATGAATAATTGGAAGTTTAACTTAAAGCTCTTTTGAGACATTGTCACAATCTGCAGAAACAATCAGTTTAATCCGGCACACCTGTGCCATTTGTCCTCAGTCATCAGCTTATTCAGCACACATGTTTTGCCCTGCTTTCAAAACCCAGCCTTGTAGACCGTCTGCCAAGTTGTTTGTAGGTTACTGCTGTTCTCTCCAGTGTTAGTATTTGGCCTGTCTTGCCTTTGTCCTGTACCCAGCTTTCTGTTCGATTATTGCCTGTCAAGATTTATTACTGGCTGTATATGAGTTGGGCATGAGTTGTTTGGAAACTGCTCATGGTCAATAAAGTGTGTTTGGAAACTTCAACTCAATTTGTGTGTGCTGCATTTGGGGCCTACTGCCCTGTGAGACATAACTATTACATTGGTTAACAATAGATAACAATAATTAACAATAATTTTAAGGTTTATTTGGTGTAAAGAGAGATTGGACTGATTTTATTTTTTTTTAATTTTTTACAACATTTTAATCTGTGCTTGATTTGGAATCACCTGAAATGGAAAATAATTTTTTTTAAAAACCCATAGTAACCAGAATTTGACCAGACCAGAATTTTACCCATTAACTTATTGGAAAACAGTTAGAAATTGAACCCAAGACACTCAGTGGGAATATAACAACGATTAAAATCACATATTGGAGCTCAAATGTAACATCAATCTCAAATAGACACACTGTTTGGGATTTTATCGGGGGACATGTAGTAATAAGGAAGCTCCTTTCCCTCATTCCTCTTTTTGATGGAGAAGGTGATTTCTGCAAGCTGCTTCCTAAACTTGTCCATGGCTGCCTTCACTGGCTGCTCGGTGAAGTGGTCATCAGGAAATGTGCCCAGGTACAACTGTAGACACAGAAATCAATCAGCCTTGATGGTTAAAGAATGAAATTCTTGGGGAATTAGATAATTTGGCTGCTTCAATGTTCAACTGGTTATTTCATTGCACCTCTTTCTCCTGGTAACGACTGAGGGCCCAGATGGCACCCAGGACCGAGACAGACCGTCCACAGTCTGGAAGGGTCTCCATGATTAAGGTCATATCAGCCAGGCCCTTCTGTTTGGGCGGGGGTCTCCGCATGGTTGATGGAGCGTTGGGGACCCAGGAATACCAGTCAAACTGCACAATGTACAACAATTAGTGGCAACGCTGCTCCTCACATACAGAGTTTGATGTTGCCTGGTACCGTATTTTCACAACTATAAGGCGCACCTAAAACACTGAGATTTTCTCAAAAATCAACAGTGCGCCTTATAATATGGAGCGCCTGTGTGTGGACTGAGTTCCAAAATCTGCTGTGCACCTTTGGTGGGTGCACTACGGTAAACGCTCCGCCAATCGATTAGCGGCACACCTACGCGTAAGGATCCCTTAAAATGGCGCCGGTCAAGCAAGACGTGTATGAATGAGGCTTACTTTAAACTGCAGGCCATCGAATATGCGGCTGAAAATGGCAATCGAGCAATCTTATTGTTTTCGCTTTATGAGGAGGTGGCATCTCTCCATACGCGCAAGGACAACTGTTGCGCAGCGGCTGCCTGCGGACTACCAGGAGAGGGCGGCCATCTTCTGCACCTACTGCCGCGACAAGATAACCGCGCCCAGCCACATCACCAACATGGATGAGATCCCTCTGACTTTTGACATCCCTTTGGGACCAGCACGGTGGCGATACACACAACGGGGCATGGGAAGTCATCATTCACCGTGGTTCTCGGCTGCCACGGAAACGGACAGAGCGCTGGATGACGGAAGGCGAATACTCCTTCACAAAGATTATGAGGCAGCGGCGGGCAAGTTATGCCACCATATGCGGGTGGATTGTAGACGCATGGGCTATGATACCGTCTTCATGTATTGGAAGAACTTTCACAAAATCAACGCTGAAGCGGAACCGGTCGGTGAGTCCGATTCAGATGATTAAGAAGAGGAATTCGGGATGTTGGACATTGAAATAGTGCAGCTGTTTAATTCAGATACAGAAGATGAAAACTTTGATGGTTTTGTGGCGGAATAATGAATATTTTGTTCAATAAATGTGTCGAAACTCACTGTTTTACTTCCGTTGTCATTTTTTACTGTATGTTTCAGCATGCGCCTAATAATACGGTGCACCTTATGTATGTTTTAAATACAGAAATAGCACCCATAAGTGAGACTGCACCTTTTAATACAGTGCGCCTTATGGTCGTGAAAATACGGTACATTTTTCCAAAATCAAAGCTTTGACCCAAGTCAAGCTATTAGAACAACATTTCTTTTAAAAACTCTTTTAGATCAAGTTCATCTTTTTCTTTAGTGGTGGGGATCTGACCTGTCCAAAGTTGACTGCGGCGTGTTGAGCAGAAGCCGTGAAGATAACCACAGTCAGGTATTTTGTTAGTTCCTCCCGGGTTTTGAAACATCTGGGAAACTCTGTTGGACAGGAACACAAACTCAGTAAGAGCTGCAATTATTTGGACAGCAGAATTTTTGTATTTATTGACCTCACCACATTGGTCAAAGTTCTGCATCCCAAAGTCTCTCACATCCTGAACAAAGGCCTGGATCTCTTTGTCATGCTGAACTGCTTCATCGTCCTTGTAATAAATACAGACAACCTCACAAATATAACTGCAAAAAGAAAACAAGACATCAGTCACCAACAGAGATGTAGCACTCTTCAACACACCCATCTCCATAGAAACAAGATGCCTCTGACCTCTTGATGGCCTCCCACACCTTCAACCCATCATCTCTGTAGAAGTAGGTGGGCAGCTCCTCCTTGCTGTCCATACCGCGAGTTTTGAATGAATCCGGGAAGCAGAGAGATCCAAAGGTCAGCGTCTTCGTGGCCTTCTGAACCAGCTGGACGTGACCACCTCCCCCTGTGGAATTTGCCTTGAAGATGGAAAAGACACTGTTTCATTTCACATTTTCTGGAAGTTTATCCCCCTTTATGTCTTTTCCACAAACTCACCTTGTCAAAAATGCCGCCTTCACCGATGAGCTCCTCTCTCGCTTTGGTGTCAATGGCGATAGTGAAGCGAATGTGTGGAATGAGAAGCTGGAGGAAGGGACATTCATCTGAGAGAAAACCAATGGACGCCTCACTTCACTCTTTAGGCTGATCTTTACCTTATACACGGGGTGAACAGCAGGGAGCTGCCTAAACAGGGCAATAGCAAACATCTCGGAGATCAAGTGTGTCCTGAGGAGATGCGTGACAATCTGGTGGTGCTGGACTTCAATGGAGCGTACCCAGATCTTTGCCAGCAGCCAGTCATACTCGGCATCGGTGGGCAGGAAGATGGGGTTGTCTTCTCCAGGAATTTGATTGAGCTGGAAGGCAATTAAGGCGATTCAACTAAAATGCTGTCACAGACACCATGTGAACATGAATTACCTGTATGGCGATGGGCATTATCTCCTTCTGAAGGTCTCTGTAGAGCAGACAGATCGGAGCTGCCAAGTACTGCTGCGTTAGAGGATCTGTGTCGTTGGGTTTGATGCCATCCATGAACTCATAATCAGCGATGTAAATGTTACCTGCCTGAGACCAGAACATCACTTTCAAACCAGTCCAGCTGTAATCTGCATGTTCTTATTGATCATCATGATCACAAATCTCTTTGATTTCCTAAATGCTGAGATGATTTGAGAGTTTGTGCATTTGTAGAAGAACAGAGTTCTTTATTGTCTTATCTTATCAGGAGCAGGTCTACCTGTAACTCCTCCTCCAGAGTCAGTCCTCTCTCCAGGCAGACAGAGACCATCTCATTGGTGACAGGAAGTTTGTCAGGAAGCTTGGTGCACTTTTCAATCACGACAGGGTTGCATCCATTCAGAAACTGGTAGCCAAACATGAAGTCCTCCTTCCAGTGTTTCATCTCATACTCTGGAATAATATCATATCGTCATATCATATCATAGCATATCATACCATATCATGTTAACACTGACCTGAGGCTGTGTTTTTAATCGTCACAAAGATCCTCTCAAAATCAGCAAAGTCTTCCCAACTTGACTGAAACATGTTCTTGAATTTCGTCAAATTCAGGTTCTCCAACCTGCAAATTTATGTAACATCCCCTTTGTCTTTATTACATTTATAACCATTATTTATTGGGTACAATGTACCTGATGCAACCTACACTTTGATGTGGTTCAAAAAAAGATCCACCTCCTTGCGAGTGTCAAACTGGATGTCCCGGGGTAAATCTTTGTATCGGACAGCATCGATGCTCATAGGAAAACCAGGTTGCCACTGTGACCATCTATGAAAGAAGCTGGGATTAAATCATGGTTTCACATGAGAGCAGAAACTGCTGGTGTTGGAAGAACCTGCCTGTAGGTTTTCCTCCTCAGCTCCAGCTCTTTGTCTCTATGTTCCATCAATGGGGCACTCTTGTCGTCCTGAGGAAGGATCGCTACAGTAGACATGAGACACAATGAGGCCTCTAGATGTGATAGTTAACAAAAACAGAACATCAACTCATTGCTCCACCTCGGCCATCTCGCAGCACCACCTCCTTGTCATCCACCAGCCAGCGGAAACAGGGAAATTCCACAGACTGTCCAGAGGGGGTCTTCACTGTGATGGACCTGCAGTACCAGTCATCAAACACCAGGAACTTCTCCTTCTGAAGTTTCACCATGATGATTTCTCCCAGGTCCTCTTTAATGTCAATTACATATGTGTCCACCTGCAATTAAGTCAAAGGATCATTTGCACAAATGTTCAACAAATGGTGGAAACTGGGACGCAAGAAAGCACACGTGCAGGCAAACAGAGTGAAGTTAGCAGTGATGTCATTCCTGTTATAGTTATTACAACTATAGCTGTTACATGCATGTAATGTGTCTTTAAAGGTTCAATTCTTTGTATCCAGACTTAAACAACAAGTAAAACTTTCATCAGAGTTTTCAAACTCTAATCTTTATACACACTATGTTTATTTGGCTCTGAAGCACAAAAAAATGAATATACAAAGAATAAGATTATGTTAGTGGTATTATCAATAGACCACAACATTTGGTTTGGTTTTAACACTGTGCCTAAAAAGAACCGCTTTCATTCCAAAGTTGCCGCATATTTATTCTTACAGCTCTTCATCAATGCAACTTCACTTACCGCCATCCTGGCAAAGTCATTGTATAGAGGCTTGTCCAGCAATGTTCTTCTGCTGCACTGCAGAGTGCCCACCAACGTAATGTAGACAGAGTTATCCGTCCCATCGAAAGCGTTGCTCCCTGTGGCAACGCTCACCGTGTAAGAAGGCATAATGCTGAGACTGGTCCAAACGTCACCTCAAGATAAGGAAAACCAGAGATCACAGTGAACCCATCTAGGTGTTCATGCATTTAAATAAGAGGGATTTGTGGTTAGCAATGGCTAACTCTGACCAGACCATTTTATTGGTGGACTCAAAAGCAGGACCACAAAGCCATCTTCTACATTCTAGAGAAATGACTTTCTAATTAATCTAGAATCATTACAAAGACTATGATATGCTTCTACACTAATCTCTGGCATGAAACAGTCACAAGACAAAAAGAACTGGGAAGAAAAATACTCTTCAAACACTATTAGTTCACATGTGGAAATCATCAAGAATGTGCACAAGGGTGGGTAACACAACAGGGCAGGGGGCCAGGAACTTGAGTCTGAGATTTATTAAGAGGGATCCAGTGTCTCTCATCACAGAGATGATCATAGCCCTCCAGTCAACTAGGTACTGCTTGTCATGGCCCTTGTTTCTCACAACCAACCACTTGTTGACCATGTAGTCTGGGCCTTAACTGTCTAGGGTGGAGAAGACTTGGAAGTTGGAACCATCAGAGTGTCTTTTGCAAGCCTGGCTTTACTACTCTGACGTGTATGGAGCAGAGTGTCCATGGTAGTCAACTGCTGCCTTCAACCAGGCTGTGTCTTGAACAAGGATCCTCCCAGCCACAGTTTTGCCGCAGGGTCTGAGTTCCAGATAAAACAGTTGTGACCAGCTGGTTTAGTGTTCTGAGAAGTGGGCGTGTACAGCAGAGTGAAAGTGAACAAGCTAATTGGTCAACAAGGAATCGTTGAACATTTTTCGATTATCATTGGCTGGCCAATTGGCAACTGCACAGTCTTTTTCCAGGTCCATGTGAATCTGATTTGAGTTAATTACGTAACCAAGGAAGGAGAGTGAATCTCCAGGCTGGACAGCTGGAGTGTTGGTTAAACCAAAAGGCATGCTCACCATCTTTGATTCTGATGGATTTCTGAGGCCTAATTTGGTGAAGATCAAGGGCTTTTGTGAGAGCTCAAAACATAAAATAGCAACTGTAGATGGTACCGATTCTTTAACATTATTGCATTCAAAGGGCTATAATCAGCACGTGGCCTCAACAATCAACCCGTTTTGCCAATAGAGAACAACCCTGCCAACTGCTGATAATGATAACGTTCTTTGCTTTCAATGAATTTTCTATGCATTCCTCCATTGCCTTTCACACACGTCTCAAAATCAAATACAAACTCGCTTTAGAAACTGGAGCACCAGGCAGCAAACTTATGGGGCAGTCAGAGGAGGTGAGGAGGTACAGCGGTTGCTTTGCTTTGTTAACTACTTCCTTTCTGGTCCCAGTAGCATAAAGAAACTTTGGAAAAACACAGATAAACATCTTTATTAAACTCCTGTGTGCTGTCTTCTCCCAGGATAATTCAGTTTGCTCCACTCTTTGATTTCTCTCAGCCACTTATGGATTGTTTTTGGAACCGAGGAAGTAACGAGGTGAAATCATACGGCTTCATTGCAATTCCTTGTAAAATAAAAACATGAACAAATATGACAAAACATGCAACACCAGTTAAAATACTATAAAATCGCCTCAGGTCTCGGTGCCCAGCCATGTCTCAGCTTGTTTGTGTGTGTGGGTGTGTGTGTTTGAGTGTTTTAGCACTTTGTGCTACCCAGTGTATGAAAAGTGCCATATAAATAAAGATTGAATTGAATTGAACTGAATTGAAATGAAATGAAATGAAATGAAAACAACAGTTGAGCCTGCACCCTGCCTCTTGGTGGATCCCTTCAGTACACTTACCAGCATTTTTTTAATACCCAGCAAACCTGCTATAAAACATGTATGGATATATTTCATGAGGAAATTTATTGTTATCAGTACCTGATGAGTGGAGGTTCTTGAAGATTGTAGACCCGAGCAAGCGGTGAGTAGAGTCTCTCAATCTGAAACTGATTTTCCACAAGCTCCAGGCTGCCACCTCTATTGTCGGAGACACCTGAAACGTGGTTTAGCTAGTTTTACAGGAGAATCTCCACCACCAGATTATTCCGCTGTGCCACGCCACCTCCCACCTTCTCACCTACTGCCACCTTCACCACGAAAGTGGATTACTACGCCATCCAGAACAGTTTGTTATCAACTTATTTCTGAGTCCACACCCTTTCGCTCTGTGGTTTCCCCCCTGCACTATGCATCTTTCCTTCTATTTTTCTCTGCTTTTTAATCTTTGCTACTCAGCACTGTTATAACCATAGGTAGTTGGGCATACTTCACTGGGAAATCTAGTTCTGTTGGCACCATACCAGCACCAATGTCTGCAACCTGAGAAATACTTGAATGAAGTAGGTGTGTTCCTCCTGTTTTTCAATGCGGCAGCCTGAGATGAACCTCTTGTTTATTTCTTCTTTAGTTTTGTTGAATAAAATCCCCAAGGCTGCGTCCCACTGATTCCTTTGATTACTGGTGGATGTGATCCACATTGTCTACGGTTTAAACACCCATAATTTCCCATTAAGGAAAGTGCATCTGGGCTGTAATGAGTTAAAACTGGAGAAGCACGCGGAATGATCAGCTGTACTGTGGTCCACTGGCACCATAGCTGCTGTCACTTGGTTACGTTAGCTGGCATAAACGGTGTTTGTGAGACGCAGGGCAGATGGACCAGCAGGCTGCGCCTTTACAGCCCAACCCGATGATTCAGACGTGTCCAACAAGCTGCCGTGCTCCTCTGAGAGCAACTTTCATCACCATGGACTGACACCCACAGAATGCCACGACTATGTTGTGTTACATTTCAGTCATATTTCTGTCCGTATCTCATACCTGAAGTAAGTAATCCTTTATTTCACTAAAGCTGCATTTGTGTATTAGTGATGGACGTGAGCCTAGACAGCTGTGCAGCTCTTTTTTAATCAATAACATCCATTTTTACAGATGAGTCTGAAAACAAGAGATGGAAAGGTTAAAGCAGGCTAGTTTCCAAATTTCTTTCATCTTCCAAACACAAAAGAGGCACATTTATATTCTCAAACAGCAACACTGTTTGGGATTTTGTCGGGGGACATGTTGTAGTAAGGAAGCTTCTTTCCCTCGTTCCTCCTCTTGATAGAGGCGCTGATCTCCACAAGCTTCCTCCTGAACCGTTCCATGGCTGCCTTCACTGGCTTCTCAATGAAGTGTTCATCGGGATACATGCCCAAAAATAACTGCAGACGCAGAGAAGGGAGCCAGTCCGCACAGCAGGAGGAAGATGTTTCATGGAAGAGAAGAATTTCAGGTGCTAAAGTCATTCTATATGTGCTTGTTGGGTATGGAAAGGAGTGTGCGTGCTCGTGTGCATTACCTCATTCTCCTGATACTGGCTGAGGGCCCATACGGCACCCAGATGCCAGCTGGAACGTCCGCGATCAGGAAGACTGTCCACAATCAAGTTCACATCTGCCAGGCCCTTCTGGTCAGGTGGCGGTCTGCGCATGGTTGATGGAGCATTGGGGATCCAGGAACACCAGTCATACTGCGTAGTGTGCAACAGTTAAATGCCATTAACGGGTCTTAATACATCTGAATGATTCAGTGGTCACCTGTCCAAAGTTGACTGCTGCGTGCTGAGCCGAAGCCGTGAACACAATGATGGTCAGATACTCCGTCAGCTCCTCAAGGGTTTTCACAGACTTGGGAAATTCTGGAGGGAAGAAAAGTTCAATTCTGTGCTTAAAGTCAAATTGGGTTTTGGCAATAGGTAATGTAGAAACACAGGAAGGGGATTACAACATTGCTTCTCAGTTACTGACACCACAACAGTCGTCCTCCTTAAACCGATTGTAAAAAGACATCATTTGTGATGGCTAGTTGTCGCGATGCTCAAAATAGATCTAAATTCCATTCTGGAAGTGACTTTATGGACCCTAAAAATAGCAGAGTGGCGCTTATTTGGGCACCTGCACTGTGTCGGGGCAGGATAATTGACACACTGATGGTGTTGCCATGGACATAATGGCAGCGCCTGCTGTGCACCGTGCATTGCTCCGTGCAATTCCTCTGCAGCGGTAGCGTGAAAATCCCTGGAGAGAATAATTACGACTGCACAGAGCATCGTGCGGTGCTCCGTGCACGTGCAGGATGACATTGCTCGCGGTGCTTCTGGCTCAGAGGCCTTGTACATCCAGGAATCCTTTGGGAGGATGCTGGGACACCATGAATCCAGTTAGGGACTCATAAAAGGGGATTTTTTTACTGCAGGATCTCTGTTTTCCCCGTTTCCTTTGGACCAGGAAGCAAGATAGAATTTTGCAGAGCTAATAACAAATAATAAAGATTTTCATTTGGACGGGTGCAAAGATTTCTACCAGACCCAGACATCTGGTGCACAGAAACAGCAGTTGTGCTGTGTATTGACAACGGTTGGCGCTGCGCTCACCACAGGACTCAAAATCCTGCATCCCAAAGTTGTGCACGTCTTTGACAAAGGCTTGGATCTCTTCGTCTTCCTCAACCGCGTCATCGTCTTTGTAGTAAAGATGCAAGACGTCAGAAACAAAACTGGGAAAGAGAGAAGAAGTGTCACTCATTTTGCTAGGTGTACTTTCTCTTCCTTCAAACTCTCTCATCTCCATGGAAACAAGCCTGTTGCTGACCTCTGGGTGACCTCCCACACCTTCAACCCATCGTCTCTGTAGAAGTAGGTGGGCAGGTCCTGCTTCCTGTGCACACCGCGGGCTTCTATCGAATCCGGGAAGCACAGAGATCTGAATTTCAACGTCTTCACGGCCTTCTGGATCAGCTGGATGTGACCACCTCCCCCTGTGGCGTTTGCCTTACAGGTGGAAATGTAATATTAAATCTGTTGCTATGTTTAAAAAAAAACAAACTAAGAGATGCGATCGATTAACGCCTGGTTTGGTGTGACCCACAGAAAAGACGCAGATTCAGGAAGCTGACAATGAAAAGATGGTGCGAGTTTACCTGTGTCCAAACTCACCTTGTCAAAAATGCCACACTCGCAGATGAGCTGCTCTCTGGCTTTGGTGTTGATGGCGATGGTGAAGCGAATGTGTGGAATGAGAAGCTGGAGGAAGGGACATTCATCAACCAATGGACGGCTCACTTCACCCTTTAGGCTGATCTTTACCTTATACACGGGGTGAACAGCAGGGAGCTGCCTAAACATGGCGATAGCAAACATCTCGGAGATCAAGTGTGTCCTGAGGAGATGCGTGATGTTCTGGTGATACTGGAAGTCAGCGGAGCGGACCCAGATCTTTGCCAGCAGCCAGTCATACTCGGCATCGGTGGGCAGGAAGATGGGGTTGTCTTCTCCAGGAATTTGATTGAGCTGATAAAGCCATAGGAGTAGCAGGAAAGTTGAAATTTAAAATAATGGGATTAAAACACAGGTGGAATGAATGACTCACCTGGATGGCGATGGGCATGATCTTGTTCTGAAGGTTCTTGTAGAGCAGACAGAGCGGAGCCGCAATGTACTGCAGCGTGCACGGGTCTGTGCTGTTGGATTTGATGCCGTCCAAAATCTCATAGTCAACGATGTAAACGTTACCTGCCTGAAGAGATGAGTCGATTGAGAGTCCCGGACTTCTAAGTGTGCTAATTACCGAAGCGCTTGGTTATGCGTAACTGGTAAATTCATGTGGAAAAGCAGCAGGTCTACCTGTATCTCCTCCTCCAGAGTCAGTCCTCTCTCCAGGCAGACAGAGACCATCTCATTGGTGACAGGAAGTTTGTCAGGAAGCTTGGTGCACTTTTCAATCACGACAGGGTTGCATCCATTCAGAAACTGGTAGCCAAACATGAAGTCCTCCTTCCAGTGTTTCATCACATACTCTGGAATAACACAACACAACTCAATACAATACAATACAATACAATACAATACAATACAATACAATACAATACAATACAATACAATACAAGTAAAGCTGACCTGAGATTGTGTTTTTGATCCTCACAAAGATCCTCTCAAAATCAGCAAAGTCGCTCCAGGAGGACTGAAAATTGCGTATGAACTTGTTCATAAACAGGTTCTCGATCCTGCAAGTTCATGGTCATTAGTGTTATCATCCTCCAGCTGACACTCACATACATCCACAAACCAAATTTATCAGGAACTGAAAATAAAATGACATCGCAGACGCTGTAATGTGTGTGACCTTTGCTCAGAACTGCTGCCTAATGCGAACAGGTGCGTTTTAAATGTGACGTGTGAGGGACTTTATCTCTCCAGGTAATTCCAAGCAAGGAAACTAGATGCGTGTTGTGATGGCAGCGGGGAGGGGTCGAGAACGTACGCTTTTGTGTAGTTCAGGACAAAGTCCACTCCTTTCTCACTGTCGAACTGGATGTCGCGGGGCAAATCCTTGTGTCTGTTTGCATCTATGCTCATCGGGAAGCCTGGCTGCCACTCCTTCCATCTAAGAAAGTGGCAGATCACCGTTACTGCCGTGACATGAGTGCACAAATGTGAGTGTCTGAAGAACTTGCCTGTAGGTTTTCCTCCTCAGCTCCAGCTCCTTTTGTCTGTGTTGCTTCACCAGGCTGGTTCTGTCATCCTGAGGCAGAAATGCTGCAACACACACAGGACAAAGTGAGACTTCTGTCTGCCTCTTTGAGAAAAGAAGAGCAACAGATGGGGAGAGGGCAGCCACCTCGGCCATCGCGCAGCACCACCTCCTTGTCGTCCACCAGCCAGCGGAAACAGGGAAACTCCACATAGTCCCCGGCTGGAGTCTTGACTGTGATGTACCTGCAGTACCAGTCATCATCCACCCAGAACTTCCTCTTCTGAACTTTCACCAAAACGATCTCTCCCAGGTCCTCCCCTGCTCTGACGTCATAGGAATCCACCTGCGAATAAAAACACAACCCTTAAATGCGCAACATGTGCTGGAACTGAGGCGGCAAAGCGTTGATCATCTCCCCCCCGCTGGCAGGCCTGGACTAAGAGGGCAGGGGCCCCGGCCAAGTCTTGGACTTGTCCCCTACCTGACTGTCTCTCTCCTGTCTCTGCGCATCCACCTTATGCTGCATGTCCGTTTATGCAATTCCATTCTATCCATTTATTTTTTTGGTTGTACAGGGCGTGATTTGAAAAAATAGAGTTATTTAACGTGAAAATGTTTGTTTTCTCTTTACTTTTGTGTGTGCGCGTGTGTTCCTGACCTAGAATGGCCGTCAGCTAATCTGGCCTTGTTAATAGGAATTTTCAGCGTCGGTGATCTAGTCTCTAATATGATGGCCGTCCTTCTACAGAACCTGGTCCATATAATGATGTACAACAGTGGCTGCCATTTCTCCATCTTTGCATGACTCACCATCCTTCCGCTTCTTCTCATTTTTATGGCTGTCTTGTTTCCAACAGAGATTGCAAATGAAAACGGGTATGAAGCACCAGGGTGAATGATGGCGTGTCTTTTTAAATGCTTTATCCTCTCTAATTTAAGCAACCTAGTGAAGTTTTGGTTTTTATTAAAAGAAAGGCATCAAAACCTCCTTTTAAGCAAATAAATACAGATTATCTTCTTGCTTAAGGTAAAGCATTATTTTTCTCAATCTTGAGGTTGTGTGTGTAAACACCACAGAGGAAGTAGATGGCTGCCAGGTCCTTCTTCCCTCAACAGAGGTCGGTCAGTGTTGTGACACCACTTCAGACTGTAGCGGAGGCAGAATCTACTTCAATAAACCTGCAGCTCTGATGATAAACTGTATCACAATGTGTCGCGTTTGAGAGCTAAACGTTGACGAGAAGGTGCAACCCCCCCCCCCCAGTCAGCTCTGCTTACCGCTCCCCTCTCGAAGTCGTTGTACAGAGCTTTGTCCAGCAGCGTCCGCTCGCTGCATCGCTCTGTCCCCACCAGCGTGACGTAGATGTAGTCATCCGTCCCTGCAAACCACTGGCTCCCAGTGGCAACAGTCACGGTGTAGCAGGGCATGGCGGCGGGAAGATGGCCTCTGATGATGGAGAACGCTGCAGGAGAACAAACCTCTCACCACTCGGCTTCTTCCTCAAACCTCTCGAAAATCTGACTTGCGCCAGTGGTGACTGAGAAGGGGCTGACCTCCGCTTGTGCCCGAGTCACCGACGCTCTCTCCGCCCTCCCACTGCGAGGCCAGACTGGAGGCCTGCCCTCACAATGACAGGCCTTGTGGTCTGCTGTTATCCAGAGATTACAAATATATACAGTATACCACTGGTTTGAATCACATCCTCCATCTTTGTTCATGCACGTACGTTCATCTGGACTCCTTTCACGCCCACTAGTCTAACGGAGAATACATTCGCCCGCTTTACACCTCATATTTAACAGTCAAATTAGTGTGTGGCAGCATGCAGGAACCAGTGGAAGACTTGCAAATGCCCCCGTCTCCAGTGTCACACACAACGCCGTAACAGAGAGCCACTGTTTTTCTCCTTCAGCCGTTTGCTTTGACAGACAATGACGAGAGGGTCGGAGAGTTTCTATGGCAGGTAGTGTATTTTGGACACCGCTCGTAAAAACAAATTACAAAGACAGCAAACAAACAGAGGATGAGGCTTTTCCATTGTTCCGTTTTACCTGCACACATCCCAATCTGGATGTGGGATGAAGCACTTTCAGCTGCTTCATCTACCAAACAGGGATTACAATGAACATTTTTGCACTTTTATCAACCAAAATGCACAGGTGAGCTCAGCGCTGCAGGAATCCTGGAAGAACATGAAAAATACAACTTACAGAATCCTCAATTTGGTGTAGAAACACCATTTCACAACATGGTTAGTAAAGAAGACTTTGGTGTCAGAATCTGCAGGCAAGAGTTCAACAACGGCCAGCTCAGATTAGACCTTGGAAACACCCCTCTTAGTTTCTGTATCAGATAATATTGGCGGACACAACCTAGACAACCTAGTCAAAGGTCTGCGAGCTCCCGACTTCACTTCCAACTGCTTTTGACTTTCATTTAATTTAATTTTGAGCCGTCAATTGTTTCATCCCAAATCCACCGGGAAACATGGAGGCGAAACGCCCAAACCGCCTCATTGTTTAAATAATTAAACTGCACCATCTATGCAAATTCTCCGAGCTCGGCCTGATAAAAGCGCAGAACATACATCACCAACATCTGCACGTACTGTTTCTAATTAATCTTGTGCGTTTATCTTTTCCTGCGGGCAGCAGCAGGAGCAAAGCTGTTTAAGCTACAAGAGGGGAACATCAGCCGTCTGATGAAATGTTGGGAAAGCTTCTGCAGAGATGGTAGGATGCTGCAGTTTGTGGTTAGCTAAACAAATAGTCATTTCAAAGCAATGCTCTTTGTTCAAGTTGCACAAGACTCACTCTTCAAATGTTTAAGTGACAAGTGAATCCTCTGAGCTTGTTTAAAATTATTTGGGGATTATGTCTCCATGCCCTGGAACAACACTGCACCGCCCTACAATCTAAACACACAGCCACTCCACCTCCAGCACAGGCTTCCTCTGCACACCTGTGAGTTGTAATATTTTTAAGACATGTAGGAGATGAATGCCAGCAAAGATGCCACAGACACCACAGCACATGCTGACAGGGGATAGAGGTAGAGTACTCATGTTGCTACGCTCACGTGCTTGTTACCACTTCACATCGAGTGTTCTCGAACTGACCGGAAGCGACTCTTCTAAGGCAACTGCTTTTTGGATCTCTGAAGGCAGAGAGAAACCACATCGCTGCGAGGATGTAAGACTTAGGACGCAGGAGAACGAAGACTAAAAAAGCTCAAACAGACATTGGCAATGGCTTGAAGGCCTTTCAGTCAATAATAAATACACCGTTAATTTCAATCGGCCGGTTCGTACATTCAGTGAGCAGAAACTGCTGGCTGATTTAGGCTGAATCACTGCTTATTTCCCCCCTCTGTCCAGCAACTCTTGACAAGTTCAAGATAATAATTGGCTCGTAAAGTTAAGTGTGTTTGAATGGTCTGTCCACCTCTTCAGGTGAACAGCTCCAGTCCAGATACAATGCTGCCACCCAGCGGCAGCAGGTTGAAATAGATGATTTTAAACCAAACTGGGGTGTAATTTCTCTCCTGAAGACCTCCAAACACCCCAGTTCTGCATACAAGCCAACACCAAGAAGACTCTATATTGTCTGAATGCACAGTAACAAATAAAGAAAGGTATTTAACATGGTATGAAAGATTATAGTGAAATTTCATGTTTTGCAATTTAACACATTAACTGAATGTGACACTTTTTAAATAAAACAATATAAATGATCTGATTATCTCTAAATTCCAAAGTAGATCCCTTAAACATATATTACATATTCAATATTAGAAAATAATTTCTTCTATTTCCGCAACACACCGATGAGTAAACTTTCCTGTTTGATATGTAGGTTTGTTTGGAGTTTAAAAATAAAAAAGACAGTTTAGAAGAAAATGCCCCCATTGCTGCAGCGTAAGGAGAAGCCGGCGAGTCGAAGGAAGCGCCGAGGTCGATCTGTCTGACGTCTCAGGCTGATGTTGAAGAAGCCGCTAGTTCAGGTGGAGGACCTGCTTCATGAACTCATAGGTGGTGAAGGCCATGGCCTGGGAGGGCACGCAGCGGATGTAGTTGAGAGAAAGGCCTCGGTACAATCCCGCCTTGATCCCGTACTCCTTATACACGTACGTCAGGGTCTTGATCAGTGAGCTGTTTTCAAGCACAGACAAGGACAGACTTTATTTTAATGGTGTTGTGGGTTCGCATTTTTACGGGAATCGACGGGGTATCCGGAGTCCTGGGGTGTCCGGTTGGTGGAAGCAATCTCAAGAACCGCGATGGTTTCAGAAAGAATTTCCAAAACAGAAACCACAGCGCGACGCTACAGTCGATCACACCGCTGTGGCCGGCCCTCAGTATTACAATACGCCAACTTGTGAGACAAATTGAGATTCTTTTATTGTCTTTAGCAGCAATTATACCGCAACAGCAACCCTCAAAATGATAAACAGCGTCAAATGTGCAAGTCGTGGCATTATTGTGAGTCACACAGGGATGAGTAACAAGTCACAGTGGTGCTGTGGAAAATGGGAAGGAGAAACCAGGCGGATACTTACACACACTTCTCAGAGTCAGGGAGGATGGCGCCTAACTGCATTCTTCTCCGAGCCACATCTAAAGGGTATCTAAATTCATGGGAATATAATGCGGCACATGATAAATGTGGGTGCTCACGGAGAAGCCGCGGCCAACCTGCAAACAACAATCAGCCGTGTCGTCAGCTCATCATGCCAAAGCTGGTTGGTCTCCCTGACGGCGGCACTTACGATATTGTCTGGGCGATGGCACCGGCCACGCCGCCGCAGAGCAGGTTGACGTGGGGTTTTAGAATCAGGACGTCGGGATTGTCTGAAGACGGGCGACCCAGCTGCTCCGGGAAATGTTTGAGGCCAAGGCTCTTCAGCGTGCCAAAGGTGAAGAACGAGAAGCCTGGAGAGGGGAGCAGATACAGTCAGGAGATTCAGAGTTTCAGCAAAATACACCCCCAAAATGCCACTGGTCACCTGCATAAGGAGCCATTCCTATAAGTGTTGGAGTGAGCCCCCGGTAGAAGCCCAAAACACCCCCTTCCTGTAGCCCAGAGGAGAATTTATGGTTTATAAAGTAGGTAGACACTACAACTAGTCACCTTTTCATATTTTTAACTGTGGACAAGCACTACCTTAAGGTAGATGGTGTGGAAGGCGTTGGCGATCCCAGTGTAGCGATGCTCTCCTGTCACCTGGAAGGCCAGCCGAGCTCTGACCACATCTAGCGGGTAGGTGCAGATGACTGCAGTCATTCCTGAAACAGGCGATTGATCACACACATGGTCTCGCTTAAATGTGGATGACTGGCAAAACACAGAAAAGCCGATCCGGAGTTTACTTTGGATTTTACGGGATTCTTCCATCTACATTCCATTTAGACAGCTGCAAGCATCAGATCTTTAACGTACCATTAAGTGAAAGCAAAGTAAGGATTCGATTAACGCAGGACATGATATCTGGTACTGACTTAAAAGGAAAGGTCTTTGATTTATGGCCCTACCTGCCATAGATCCTGCCATCAGACGATGGATGTGTCCATAGATCCCGATCTGAGTGCCTAAGAGCTGTTAAAAAAAGAGAAAGAAATGATCAGACGGATTACCAGAGAGGAGACAAAGGTCAATGTTTCCACCAAATAATAAATACAATAAAAAAATAATAAATGCACCAATATCTACCAGCCTCATGGTAAATCACACACAGAAGCAGAACCAGTGCTACTAACAATATCGAGCGTATAGGAGCTCTTGTTTGTTTACCTTTTTGTAAATGTCAAAAGCCATGAACTGGATGGCTCCATAAGGAAATATCCTAACCATCATGGCCCCGTTGCCCTTGTACAAGCCAAGGAAGCCTTCTTTCTGCGGCACAGCTTTGAATGTGGCAAAGACGCCTGAAAATAAGAAGACAGTGGCTTCAAGCATGCAGAACACATCACTAAACACATGTGCCATTTCATGTCTGCGGCTGATACCCAGATGTTTGTAATGGGGGTTCTGGGCTTGAAGCAGAATCTTGATTCTGTCCAGAGGAGCAATGGTTGTTTTGGCACAACATCCCGCTACACCTGCAGAGAATAGATGCATGGAAACAACACGCAGTAGTCATTATGATAAAATAGATCACCCTTCTAGCAACTTTACTAACCCCTATTGAAGGAACCATCTGTGCGCTGCGCATTTATCTTACAGTGTTTTGTAATACAACATTTAAGGCTTTAACAGGATTTAACCAAGATGCTGACGATTAACAAAATACAATTCAGCCATATTGCTGGGACGTATGTTTTATGTGAGGTAATTATTAGCTAACAAACTATAAACTGTAACAAAGGCTATCTTCGTTTTATGGCAGTGTGCTTTTAAGCTATCCTAAAATATTGACTCTTCAGGCACCTTTGTTGCAGAAGTCGACTGCAGATAAGCTTTAGATAGCTCCCAGGCAGGAGAGCATTAGGAGATAAGGTGTTTTCCTGGACTTCTTTTCCTTGATATGATGCAACAATTATGTGATGGGACTCAAACGACCAAAACTGAAGTCAGATTTTACCTCCAGCTACAAACGACCGGAGCCAGTAGTAATCGCCCTTGCTGCTTATGGCAGGTGTGGAGACGGCAGCCTCTGATGACATCCTCCCTGCTCAGGAGTCTGCTACATTCATGTCCGTACACAATCCTGAAATGAAATTGTAAGTGCAGGTGTGGCTGAGTACAATGAATTATTGACATCATTGCAGATATTCCCTAACGTTTCTGCACAAGGTTGAGATGTACGTATGGAGAACAAGTGCAAAATATAAACAAGAGGAATTACCTAACGGACAGATTGGCAGTTTAATGAAGAGGGACCTCTGACAAGACATCCAAAGTGTAAAAAGTGAATAAAAACAGCAAAGCGGAAAGGAGGTTTGTTGAAATACAGATGGTCGTTTCGTCACCAAACTCTCAATTTTCCTCTCCTTGACCTGACGGCGAAAATATATCCTTACATAGTGGATCGCTGGTTTGGTCGCAACGAACAGATCGCCGGTACCTTTTCGTATTGAGAAGCCTGAAATTTGTAGTTTTGGGTATGAATGCGACGCAGTCCCGCATAACCGTGCCCTTCGCTCCTCCGGAGTGACAGTCGCATGTTGATGACGCGAGAATGGCGCACGAGCTGTCACTTCTCTGGGTAAAGGGGCGTGGTTTCATTCGCAACCTCTTATTATCAATTTATTAGAATATAACTGCACGGATGACGAAAACATCAGCATTAGCAGAGGAAAACGTTGTAAATAAATATTTGGCACTGCACCGTAGTGAAAACCAGCTTTTCCAAACTTATTTTGCATTGTGAAAAACCTTAAACTAATGAATAAAAACGGCCCATCGTGACGAAGGTTATTGATCAGATACACGTTTTTGGCGACACGCCTGTTTGCGCTCGCAATACACGGTGTGAGAAGACTCGGACACAGGCGACAGCCTCGAATCCACTCCGGGTTTTCTCGGCCGCCCGTCCCTCCAGCGCCGACGACGGAGGTTTTGGGCCAGAGGAGACCGTAGGTTGCGTCTGGTGGAGGGAGAGCGAGCGTGGCTGCCCTGCATGGGTTGACATAAGCGGGATTTACATTTTCTACTGGAGTCGCCTTCCCCAAAGAGCGTACGGTGCACTTTAACGGAACCAATTCCATTTTTCGCCGTTTCGCTCCTGCCATGCCGATGTGTCACCGCCGTGGGAGGATTGAACTTGCCAGCAGTCTATATTTGCCGAGGAGGGAAACCAATACAAGGTCTCGCTGTCTCGCTGGAGCGGAGTATTATTAGCAGTTCAGACAGTGCAACTGTCGCTCACTGGTATGTAAAGCATTTCTGCCGTAAACGTGTAAATAAACCATCGCGGCGGGCCAAACGACCTATTCCGATAAAGTCTCTCAACTGGAGCTGCGCGCTGGTGCAATACACAGTAATAAGCGGCGGTAATAACCCCCTCTTCCGCCAGCCAGAAAGACGAAAACAGGATCCGACCTCCGACCAGAGCCCACTCCTCAGCATGCCTGCCCTTTAAACTGTTCCAGCGCTGCCAGCCATGCAGGAAGCTTTGCTACACGTCTTTGTGGAATTCCTGGGCTGTTGTGGTGTCTTTGTGGGGTTTTGCCACGCATAAATATGCTCTCCTTTTTTGCCTTTATTGGCATGATTCTTTCAGCGTTTGGTCGTCCGGGTAGATGATTCAGGCGGGGCAAAAGTGTAGCAGACAAAGTGAAGGAGCGTATAGATTCAGCGTCATTGTTCTCAGGTGTCACTCGTCCGACGGTGGCTCACGTTTTTATTCGTGATAATGTGTCATTATTACACACGTGAAGCGTGAAGAGAAATTGTATTTAGATGGTTTCCCCTTTTTTTTCCTGTCATTGCAGGGCACATGCTACAATTGCACAATAATGACATCGGCATAATTTAGGCATCAGGAAGAAGACCAGAATTACAAAGTTTTTTTGAAAGCTAATAATAATTTGGGTGCTGCTGAAAAGATAGAATTGACCTGGCTCCCATGCTGGCTGCCATATACTCCCTCCTCCACACCTGCAGTCATGCCTGCCACCACCAAATCCACCAGGAGACAGAAACCTGCTCAGAGAAAACCTGGGCCGAAAGGGATCAGCTCCAAGAGACAGACATGTAACTCGAATAAACCCAAAGGAAGGTCGGCAGAAAGGCGACAGAAAGCCCCTGCAAAACCCAAAAGGTCAACAACAAGAGCACAGACAAAGTTAGCTGAAAGCCCCAGTAGAAGAGGGCGTAGGGGTGCTGGTCAAGGACCTTCCCAGGCCCTTGGCACGGCTAACCCTGCGCTAAATGTAACAGGATCTATGAGACTTAGGTGGCCAAGCAATCTGCCCGAGCGCTGCGGTGAATTAAAAGACCTCCCGGGGCGAGGGAAGTCCCTCCAAGGCGCACGAGTGTCTATTTCTACTACTAAATCTTGCAAGGGGAGGACGGGCAGAGGCGGCGCCAAGAGAGCGGCCCCACCACGGCGGGTAAAATCGGGAAACCAACCATCAAGCGCCGCCATCAACGATTCACCTCCTGAGGAGGAAGACGAGACGCCGTATCGCCGTGGCGCCGAAGAGAAAATTCCCGTTTCTCTGAAAACTGATTTTGAAGTTTCTGTGAGTATCAAAGACCAAGGTTTGGGGGTTCCCAATGCTCAGGAGGGCAGCCCTCTGAAGGCAGACTCTCCACCATGTGCTGACACCCTGGACGACTGCGGGCAGTGCAGCCACGACAGCGCCACGAGCCAACGGGACAAAAACGCCGTCAGCCGTGATGCTTCGGGCGATCTGGAGTGTGGGTTTGGAGCCCCTGATAGACAGCTAAAGCCCTGTGGTGATACAGATGAAGCCAGCCCATCGGAGCCCTCTGAGCTGGCAAGGATCGGCCCTCCAGGGCTGCAGGGGGTCCGGCAAGGGACCAGCGAGGGGATTGAAAGTTCGGATGACCCTGGAAGAAAAGATGATGATTTCGCTAGCGATGGTAAGGAACGCGCTGAGCTGGCTGAGGATGATAACAAGGTGAAGCTGACAGAGAACGGGCCAAAAGAAAGAGTGATAGTTTGTACTGGTGTGAAGATGAACCGCAGAGAGGCGAGTTTGGAGCCAGTTGAAACCAGGAAAAAGACAAAGGAAAAGCAAGAGGACATTTCCATCTATCTTACTGGCTCCCAGCCCAACACTCCAGGTCCTCGAACTCCAGATCCATCGGACGCTAACAGAAGATGGACAGTACAGTCAGAACCACCTGCGCGTGTGCCACCTGTCTCGAACACAGCTACCTCAAATACCACCAAAGCCCCCTGCACCTCAGAGGTCCTTGATCCAGAGCTTCTGAGCCAGGGTAAGACAGACATGCAACCTCCTCCTGGTGCTGGACCTCAGTTTTTAGTGTCCTCAGCTGTTTCAGTCAAAAGAAACACGCCAGTTATTGTGCACAGCGGTTCATTCAGACCCAGGTACGCGAGCGATCCAAGCCGAGGGGAAACCTCTCTGCAACCAGAGAGCCTCTTTTCTCGGGGAGGAAGACCAGTTTGCACACCAGTGGAGACCCAGACCAAAGACACTGAATCCGGCCGAGAGCCGTCGAAGCACTTAATCAAAGAAACACTCTTAATGTCGTCGCCACCTTTTTCCCAGTTGAGCGTCGATGTTGCAGCGGAGTTTAAACCCTCGCCCAGCAAGGGCAGTGTCTTGGTAGTGGGACCAGAGCAGGACCCAGCGCCGAAGATCTCCATCCCTTCCCTGGATAGTAGCTCCACCTTCTCCTTCAGCTCAGAAAGCACGCGGTCGTCTTTCTCTTTGGACGCCGACTCGGATGTTGGATACGCAGAGCCCGGCCTGTCTGCTCCATCTGGATCCTGCAGCCCGGAGGCAGCTTCCTTTTCCTCCCGGGACGCTCAGAAACCACAAAAGAAGGAGAGGAAGAAGCGGAGCAGGTGTGGGACGTGCGAGCCGTGCCTGAGGAAGACCAACTGTGGCCAGTGTAGCTGCTGCCTGAAGCGCAGTACCGGCCATCAGATTTGCAAGCTGAGGAAGTGTGTGCAGCTGAAGAGGAGGCCGCTTTCTTCTCCCTTCGCTCTCCCAGCTGCCCAGGTGAGCCATCACTGACTTTGCATGCATTTTCAAAACTTTCACAAGTTCAGAGGAGCTCCGTTTTGCACCAGAATTATCTGGTCTCGCGACAAATATCAGACAAATGGCCACTAACGGACAAATATCGCCTCTGACCCTTAAGCCTCAACGGTCACCGGCTGGTAATGAGCAGAAGATGAAGGAGACAAACAGTCTCACTTTCATATTTTCATGCACATTTGTTTGCGGTTGGTGTCTGCGTCAGTTGCCTTCCTGTTGGCGAGTGTGTGTAGCAATAAAAGGGGAACTGCTGGTGAGTGGGGTTGTGTGTGTGTGTGTGTGTGTGTGTGAGAGTGACTGTGTCCTCACATTTGCTACATATTTACCACCAAAATCATCGTTCTACTAGAAAAGTAGGTCCGTGTTTCAAAATGGCCCCCACGACTAAAGGACAGTTGGGGGGGAAGACGTGGTTTTAAGGTGGAGGTTAGAACTGGGGTCAGGGAGCGAGATGGGATGGTTCTGGTTCGGGTAAGGAGCTGGGAAATGGATTGTGTCTGTGAAAGTCCCCACAAAGATGGAAATGCAAGAAGTGTGTGTGTCCATGGGGGCCGGCACGTGCACCATTCATCGTCCAAGCGCCAGACTGAGTTATTCTCCACCTACTACGGCCATTGTGTGTATTGTGTGATGTGTTAATGCGGGTTGTTGGCTCGGTCTTAAATCTCATTGTGAATTCCTCTTTTAAACAGGAATATTGTGAATATTGAACATTTAGGACCAGAGGCTGAATCTGGGATTTATCATTTTTTATTGGACCAAAGAAATGGCTCAAGAGTGAATCTCAACAGAGGATATGTTGTCTTCATACATTGGTGTATCACTAAAAATAGGGCATCTCGTGTCTGTAATGTGTTCATAGCCCGTTTAGCTGGATTAACCAAACATTATAAGTTCATATCTAGACTGGTTATGGAACGATTACTGTCATATCCTATTCCAAACAAATATACCGTTGCTGTACCGTTAAATACTGTCTTATCATCAGTGGTGCAGGATGCAGCGGGCAGCTGTGTTCTACAGGCAAGCCCTGATAAACCACATGGACAGTAGCTCCATGCCCAGAAGTCCCATTTGCACATGAAACTGTTAAACAAACACAAACATCCTGTAGAAACGCATCTGTAATTGTTCATCAGTGTAGTTTTAGTGAGAGAGGTGCAGATATTCTCCTTTAGATGGGATTAGGAGTTCCCTCTGGCAGCTGGAACCACGCACGGTAGTTCCGTCGTGTCCATGCGGTGGAAGAGGTGTGTGTGGCTGTGCGTCCGCGACCTGCCTCGGCCTCGCCGTGTCGTAGGACACGTTTGGACAGGCGTGCCGGGGGAAGACCGGACTAGCCAGATTTGCAAACCTGTTATCTGGAACGCCGTGAAATGTGGGTCACTGTGTTCAGTCAGATTCAGATGCGCACACGCAACATGGGCGAGTTGGTGCCGTAAACAGAGGAGGTTGGAGCTGCGTTTATGGAATTACAGACCAGCAGGGACGTCCGCTTCCACATCCAGACCTGTAATATCTGCGTTCCGCAGGCGAGGAGCCGCTCATCTGCCATGAAACACATGTAATTGTAAATGCGGCACGTGTGCAACAGGAGTCCTTCTGGTCCTGGAGCAAGTCAAAGCCAGGAGAGCGCGCTGTGAGTGTTGGCCGTTTGGCTTCATGCGTGCTGGTGCAGGGAGTAATATGTTGACACACCGGCCGGGTAGTCCTGTTGATCAAGCTCACACTCCCTCGGCTCCAATAGGTTGTTAAAAATAAAGGGCAGAGGCCTCAGGTCACGATCTGGAGTAGAGCTCAGCATGTGGGACCGGTTCCGCCACAGTGAGCTAGTGGAGCGTCTGTGGGTTGAGTCGCTCGTGCAAAGTCAGCACGATTAAATCACTCAGTAGAGAAGCGTGATTCAATACAGCCAGAGCTTCTTTTTAAAGAGCAGGCGCCTTATGGACACGGGTCCGCGGGTCCACGGCGAGCGTCTTGTGTCGAGGACAAAGCTGGAGGAAAGGCACCGTTTCTGTCGGAAAAGCCGTCCTGACACGTCCAGTGCTGTAGGCTGCACAGCTGGAATATCAGCACAGACGACTCTGCCCTTCCGAGTTCACAAAATAGTACAGCGACCCAGCGTGACGAAGGTCATAACAACTGATATCAGATTAAAAAATATCTCATATTCATAGGAAGATTTTTAAGCTCTACGGGGACCACGTCATATACACTCTGCGTGTCCATTAACCTGGACGTCTGAGCCGTACGGCTATGTCAAGTGGGGGCTGTTTTTGTTTTCACAGCTTATTCTCGCAGGTCACGGTCCCACGAAAACCTTCCCTTTGTTTTCAAATGGAAGCAGCTGAGTGTAAAGCGAGGGTCGTTTGTCTGATGGGACGCTCCCGTCAGGTCTGGCTCGTCTTCCCCCTCTCCCGCAGACACCGCCGAGGTCTTCTTCACAGGCGGTTGCCATGGTGATCTCATTGTCTGGTGCTGACCTTTGACCCGCCACCGTTGTCTCCTAGAGCAGTCTCAGGGTCATAATGAGGATAAGCACAGATAAACTGTAATGGGCTATAATGGGTTTAGACCGTCAAACTCAGTAACCTACATCTCTGTAATTAGGATAAAGGACCCAGGTTGCTCAGAGTGGCTCATTAGCGCGGTGGCAAGGGTAGAAATGAATCTCCATAAAGCTGTGGGATGGCTAAACTTGTTTCTATTAAAGAGAAACGTGAGTCCGATTGGTATTGATGAGCGTCTCAGTTCCCTTACTAAGATGGAACTATCTGTCTAGAGCGCCGCCGCCGCCCTCGTGCTGCTGCACCTGCTCAGCACGGCCGCTCAGAATCGCCTCCAGGGTGTTTACGGGCTCCCTCGTACCCGTCAGGTGTCCTCCGCTCCGCTCACGGGTTCCTCCACGGACCCGGAGCCTCCCAACTGTTCTTCCTCTCCCACATTTGCTTAATCTGCCGATCCTCGGTGGCGCGTGAGCGTTCAAGTGTGTGAAGCTGCCGTGAAAACACTGGATTTTCCTACAGATTCCACCACTGAAAGCGAAAGAGCACCAGCGCCCTCCTCCATAAGCATGTGGGCACTCTGGCAGCACGCGGGACAGCTGCTCAGCCGCACATGTTTATATCCTTCATCATTACATAAAGGGGGGTGGGGGGGGGGCGGCTGCAACGTTTGTCAAATGCCAAAGACTCTGCCAATAGTTTTTGGAGAAACGACTCGTTATATCCTTGATTTGAGCGCTCCGCTCACTCTTGTGCGCATTTTATGGCGTCGCGTTGCCTCTGATTAGGAGCGGCTTGTGTTTTCTCCTAATCTGGCCCGAGCTACTAGAATTTATGGTGGGTTCTGACCACAGCCCAGCGCGCAGCAGATGTATGGTCCATTTCAGCCCAATGGAAACAAGTGTCTCTAGAGAAATGCAGTCTTTTGTTCTGTCTTTTCCTCCAACAAGGCAGATTCCGTCGCATTTCCAACCAAATGCAGTCAGAAATGAATACGATTAAACTTTAATACTGATTCCGCCTCAGAGGTTTCCCACATCTGTGAGTTTTTCCTCAGCTCGTTTCCTAATTGTTGTAAGGTTTTAAGTCCTCGGATGTGCTTTGAAGTCGTGCCACTTGGTTTCTCTTGGTGAAAAGAAGTTTTCACTCCGCCTCCATCCAAAAAAAGAAATGGCACACAAATCCTACCGAGGGCACAAAATGTCCCACTTTAGGTGATCAGGGCTTGTCCGTCCACCACCCAATAATATAGAACACACTTTTAACAACTCATGTGCATCAACACCTCCTTGTGTTGGCGTGGTGTCAAAATGACCTCATGCGTCTTTGATACCCTGTCAGGAACTTTGTTTTTGTACACAGGAAGAGAGATAACGGGGGGGGGGGGGGGGGGGGGGTTTGCAGTAAACTACATCAACCAATGGAAAATGGGGGACAAGACGGGTTCAACCATCAGGATCAAGTTAACCAAATGTGCACGTTTGAAAAGCCATTGGTCCATCTCAGGGACGTGTGAAGAGTCAGTTTTTTTCTGATTGAGTCATTTGATGCCATGAAAACCGGCTGAAAGTCATGTGACGGCGTCGGCAGCTCTGTGAACAGGCAACCTGACACCATTCAGTCACCCCGACACTCCGGTTGTAAGTGATGTCAGCAGCGTCCGCGCTCCAGGTACTGTAGCTCACCAACCCGTCTGCACGATGGGACCGAGGTCCGGTCCATCCCGGTTTCAGAGGAACCCAGATTTGAGAGTTCTTCCCTCTTCTCCCGAGCTGTTCTTTCCTCCCGGCCCTCAAATTGAGTCCACGTGGGCTCCAGCGCTGTGTGGCGTCTCAGAGAGCAGGATCGTAGTACAGTACGTTACATAACACAGAGGATCGGAACTTTGGATCTGGGACCGCTGCGCCTTTAAAATCGCCTGAAAACGTGAAGCGGTGATATGCAAGCGGCCCCCTTGGCTCCGCTCAGCACGAGCCATACGGCTGCCTCCTCTCAGATATCCGGGCTTGTCTTGCATTCAAGAGCAATCTTTGGTTCTGCTTTTGTCTGGCAGCACAGGACCCACATGTGAATGTGGTTTCTGTAGGACGGCACACTCGTGCTCAACATCTGCCTGATTGTGTGAGAGGTAGCGTCCGTGTGGACGAAATATTCAGCACGGAGACCGGATCCGAGCATAGTTTCCAGTTTTCCCTTGATTGTTAACAACACACACACACTCACACATGCGCACACGTACACACTGCTGTATGCAAACAATTGCTCATAAAGGGTAGGAAGTTACAAGTGGAGCAGGAGAGAGGCTTTTCATGCAAATGAGGACCTGGACTGAGGTTCGCGTCCACGGTAACGACGGCGCTGAGCGCTCGCGGCTGGCCCGGCTCCATCGGCGGCAGCTCAGCCTCCAGATGTGCCGCTTTATGATTCTCGCTGCCATAATCATGCAGTGCAGCTCAGGATCATTAATGTCCAGACTACCTGTATCTGATGAGAGCGAGACCGCTTGTTAAAAACTGCACCGCAGCGTCTTTATTCCTGTCCACTTTCTTTAAAACATCGTCCTCTGTCCTCTTCTGTGGAATGTAGTCTCAGTTTCCTCCACGTTGCTCCGTAACGTCGCACCTGAAGGTTCCTGATAGCTGTCGGGGCCTGTGTAAGTCAGACAGGTTCATGTAACCTGTTTGACAGTGTCATTCTATAAAACGACAGTGAGATAGTCCTTCAGCGGAGACTCGTCATATCGGTTAAAGCCGAGCCATTCCAGGAATGTTTGGTGAATCACAGCACTATGCATAGAATGACACCCGCTGTTTATAATAATAACATACACATTATAGTTTGTCAAATAGTGTTTACAGCAGTCGGGCATGGATGTGTGTGTGCTTGATGAGCAGCTGCAGCAGTTTAAGGGATGCCACATCTCCAGCGGCTGTTGGAAGTTTTCCCATCTAAGAAATAGATGCGAATGGTGACAGACAGATGACGGCAGTCAGCTAGCGACAGCGTAGCTCGCAAATGTTAAAGCCGAGACCCCGGGGCCCCGTCCAGCCTCTGGTGCAATTATATCCACCCTTCAAGATGATATTTCCGTCGTGACCCATGCTCTCACCCAGCGTGCAGAAAGTGGAGGAATCTTTCTCTCACTGTGCGTCGTCTGTGTTTGTGTAAGGGTGTTGTTCCTGCGGTGTGCATCACCTGTGCGAAGCGAAATGGTGTCAAATCAAAGACGCGCCAGCGATCGTCATCTGCTCGAACAGAAATGATGACTCGGCCTTTTTTGGAGCCACATTTCTCCATCTGCTCACAATTCAAAAGGACTTGTCAATGATTCATCAAGAGTCTTGATTGCGAGCTGTTATAATGTTGAAGTTTGATAAGATAAATCTGTTCAGCGTTACCGAGCGACACGGCGTCAGTCTTTTCTGTCCTCACCTGATCCCAGCGTCTTGGCTTGGGGATGTGTGCACTTCTTATTCTCATGTGTGTATTTATCGACAGATGCACTTTATGTCCAGGGAGATAGAAGTGCTGGACACTGCGTGTCACCCCATCATATTACAGATTATCCTTATATTCCTCAATTTTTGCATGTTTTGAGGCACAAAAAACAGTTTGTTGTGACTATTACTTCATTTTTTTGCCGGTCTTTGCAGTTTGTCACCCACTCCTGTTTAAGATCATGTTTTAGTGCTGCTTTAAGCACCAGTAATCAGCATAATAATCTTCATAATTAGAAATAAATATCCAGTGGAGCTCACCTCCGCACTGATTCATTTAAAGCCTAAGAGGTGCTTCAGGGTTCACCAACAGTGTCGGTCATGCCTGGGATCCAGATCCAGCATGTGTGCGGCATCCATTCCACAGCTTGCCTCCAGTCCATGTGTGTAAGGCTGGAGTAAAAAGCCCACATAGGGGATCCTTTGTTTAGAAGAGTCTAGGCATGGAACATAATTTACAAGCAGCTAAGGTCCTCACGCCATTGGCTGACGAGGCTCTGTCTGCATCTGTTAGAGACATCCCATATGTGTGTGCGTCTATACGTCTGTGCACATGTCTGCGCTGCTGCACCCACTCGCACCAGCCATGACACCCGTAGAGCTTGCCCCCTGCGTGGCTACGGTAGCCAGCCTTTTCTTTTGAAGCTCAAAGAAGGCAAAGCAAGATGGCCACCAATACCTTTTAGGGTTGTGCTGCCTAAACTGGAGTGGCTTCACCAGAGGACAGACAAGGTAAAGGCAGCCGCCATCCTCCGCCTGAGGTCTATTGTCTCGCCACAGATGGCTCTTCTACGTTTTAGAGCTTATCCCCCGCGTGCACCTCTCAGACTGGACTTAACAGGTTGGAGAGCTTTACACGAAAACTGCTGTTGTTGCTGAAACACTCCGGAAATTGGGGCTTTTGGAGTGTTTGGCCTGTCTTTTCCAGGTGGGTTTTAAGGATGTGACAGTAAAATCGGCAATAAAGAGTTCTCTCCCCTCGTTTGCCTCTTTTTTTTTCTCTGCTTCTTTCTTTTGCGCTCTTTTATGCAGCGTTGCTTCAGCACCTGCTGTTTTCTGACTGCTGCAGAAGTGCATCGCTCCCGAGGCGAAGGCTGGAACTTGTAATTTAGCCGACTTCTGCGGCTGCAGCGGTGCGTGTTTTGTGGCAAATGCCCCTAATCTCGCTCGCCCTAATCTGCATGACACGGTTCATTTAGCTCTGACTCACGTTGGCATACGTTGAGGTTGCACTTTAAGTTCATGAGGGTTTTTCTCTCCCTCCCTCTCTCTCTCTCTTTCGCTTTAGTGAGTTTTATGCGAGTGGCTTTGAGCGTGCAAAGGAAATGCTCAATGAATGAAGAAATTCTCACGTGCTCTGAGATGAGACACTCGTAAACCCACACGTACATCCTCAGCAGGAAGAAAGAGGCGCTCATTTCTTGACTTTTTTTTTTTTTACGTTGTTAAAAAGCAGCAGATGCTGTGTGGGGGTCAGTGTTGCTGAGAGTAGACACCCTCCTCGGAGAGCCGCTAAAGTGAAGAGGTTGTTAATTAGCAGGCGACGGTTACACTTTTGTTGCTAGGCTTCTCTAATTGTATGTTTATGCTAAGCACTCTGTCGTAGCTACACTGGTGTGATGGGAGGGGGGGTGTTTTTCCCTTGTTGCTCAGTTGGACTGTTACTGGTACAGCGTGGGTGACTTAAGGCAACCTGACAGACACACACACACACACACACACACCACAAAGACAAAGCCAGATCGTATCAGAGCAGTGAGTCAGAGAAACTTCAACCAAGAAATTGCATTCAATGCCATCTCATATCGCAAGGCTAAATGAAGCAGAACAACCAGAATGGCTGTATTTTTGATGTCAGATCATGAAGGATGATTCATGCAGGAACACACACACACAGTGTGTCTGGTGCAGTGCTGGAAGTGAGCCAATACTACTGTCAATGAAAGGATTTTGTTGTGACGATCACTCTGCCTTCTCGTTCTCTCCCTCGCTCTTTTCTTGCTCTCTTTTCAACCCCTGTGGCCCCGCGTTCAGAGTAGTTTGTATTTTTCATTTCTCATTTTGGATTAAAGTAATGTTTATGAATTTGTGAGTGGTTCCTGAAGACAGGAGAATAAATTGTTTTGTCAGTAATAGATTCTAATGCTAAAATATTGGACCTTTGGATTGTTGTTTAGTATTGAAGACATCTCTCTGACCCAAAGCTGCATAGCAACAAACGTCCATAAGGCGCTAGATTAGTACCCTGCGCGGGGTCGCCCTCTATTAATCCTCTTAGGCTTCAGTGCTGCCTTTGAAACCTTTTATCTCATGTTCTTTTACCTGTGGAAAAGCGCCCCTTTATTTTTAAATGTGTTGCTTCTGACTTATTAGGTTTTAGCTTAGAAACGCTGAACTTGGGGTGCTGTTTTTGCTTGATTAACCGGATAAAAACTATGATTACAAAACCTATTGATTTTGTTTTGTTAATTTAAGCGGTTCTGCTTAGATGTGGGAAGCATCGGACCATTTAATGTAGAGCGACTCCAGTTTTTAAAATCTTGCCAGTTGTGTCACACAGACAAAAAGATGCCAAGATCATCATGAGATTCATGTGTTCTTAAGTAGGGTGCCATCGTGCATTGAGAACCACCAAACGATGCATGATTCTGCTTGTTCTGTGTGTGTCTGGTTTCCGCTGCGCCGTTGCTCTTTACCCGATCTGTCAGCGTTGGAGTGCTCGTCTCCCGCTGTAAAATTACAGTGGCATTGATGAAGCTTGAGGAGTGTTTATGTCGGGTAAACAGTGATAAAGTGCAGCGCTCCTGCCTCTCCGCACTAACATTTATAGGGAAAATGAGATGTCTCGTTTCCAAACACTCACACGAGAGGCGCACGGTAAATTGTGCGCGTCCTCTTCGACCTCTGAACTTGCTCACTGATTCACTGAAGATATGGAAATAAGAAATGGCTGCAGATCAGATTGGTTTAGCTTTATAAGCAGACTGATCTGCTCCTCTCTTGTGGTAAAGGGAGTTGTCCTTCAGTCCTAAAATCTCAGTCCTAAAAGTGGTTTCCTCCTGTTACTGAGTAATAGTTTGACAACAGCAATCCGTCTGTCAATACTGCGGACCTTTGGAAGGCCGTCACGCTGCTGCAGGTCAGACTCAGTCTTAAGGTCAATTGTGTATCTCAGTAAATGGCAAAGTGGGTTAATTACCGTGCAGACGATGCTCAGGGGTTTGCAGAAGTCTTGTGCTCTAGTCACATGTGGGTGCATGCACATGACCGCCTGCCCAGTAACACATTTAAAACCCAGGACAAACACAGCATGTGCATGCACATGGCTGGTTTGCCCTCAGTGACCTCCTGCTGGTGACGCAATCACGAGCAGTGTGTGACTCTCGGTGTTTACTTGTTGGCGCTCGACTACCTGTGGGTCTGCGCCTTTAAACACTCCTCGTCTCCGTCAGGAATGTTGTTTTGATTGAAGCCTTGACTGGGAACTAACTCGGCTTTATTTTCGAGAGCTCACTTTAGAAATAGATTTTGTCGGAGTTTGTTGCGGGCTCCTTTTTTTTTTGGCTTGTTTTCCCTTGCTGCAAAGCATCCCTCCCCCCGCAGCAGTCGACGCGCGTGCCGCAGAGGCTTGTCCCACGGCGGGACGCAATCTGCTGCGCTGCCGTTAGAACAAGCCGAATGTCTGAACACTGCCAGCACTTGTTGAGTCGCCTCTCCTCTCGTTTCTCTGTCTCAGGTGGCTCCAGAAAGTGGGTCGGTAGATGGCAAAGGCAAGGAACAGATGGATGATACCCACGCGGCTGCGGAGGAAGATGAGGGGGAGGAAGGTCACATATATCGCGCACGATCTCCCTCGATCACGAACTCGCTCACCCACAATCTGGCTCCGGAACAAGGCGGGCTTCCAGCACTTGTTAAAGGAGAGCCTGGGCTGGAGCTGACCAACGTTGCACTTCATCAACACGTATGCTCATCTCTGACTTTGGAGAACGGTTCTACGGAGAGCCAGACAAAACCTAACGGTGCTAATATGACCACTGGGTCTCACGCTGATCCAAAGTCTGTGTATAAAAGGACTATGATTGCATCAGAGCCTCAAAGGACTATAATAACTAAAACCCCTAAAGATCACCTTGAGAATGGACCCACGAGTCCTCCAAACATGACAGTTCCACTGAAGAGGATAAAGGTGGAGCAGCCATGGATGTGGATAACTGAACAGGCTCCCAAGCAGCTGTGTGATGAAGATGAGGTCTGCGAAGACCCGCTGTCAATGCTGGCTGCTGTGGTGTGTCTCTCAGTTACAGAGAGGAAGGGACTGGAGGAGAAAGCCTTCAGCTCGCGGGCTTCCATTCTTCGCTCCATCAAAACGGAGCCGCCAGATTTGCACTTGGTCAAGGAAGAGCCCGAGGAGTTCAAAAACAACTCGTGTCAGAAAAGCACTCCTCTCGGCCCGCAAAGGCCGTCCCACGGTGTGAAAAGTGAACCTCCTCCGAGTCTCTTGTTGCCAAGCGTGCAGTCTTTGGCAGAGAAAAGAAATCTTAGTTTCGATCAGGCAATTGCTATTGAGGCCTTGACTCAACTGGCAGCTATACCTCAAAGGACCCAGAGGTCCATCAAAGCGGAAAATCCGATTTCTAATGCAGCCCCATTTGTATCGGCCACTACAAATACACCTCTGGTTGTCAGAGCCTCAGCAGGGGTCCACTGCAACAAAGTCTCTGTCATCAGCTCACTGCGGCACCAGATGTCAGTCATATGCCCCCCTGTGGCCAGGCAAGGCAATGTCATCAAGTGCTCCCAGGGTTTCAGTTCTAATGCAAAGTTAGCCCACTTGGACCCTTCCAAGTCCGGCTCAGATAGTAATAAAACGCCCTGCAGGAGGGCGGAGCAGGGCTATCTGGGTTCTCCTGTTATTAAGTCAGAATGCAGCTACAAAGACCTCAATGATGCGACCTTCAGAAAGGATTGTGATCGAGTGTTCCGGGAGGAGAAATACAGGGTTCCCGGTAAAGAGCGGAACAAAGATGAAGTGGAGGTGGCGGCCCAGCTGGCGGACTTGGCCTTCATCATTCAGTCTCGACACAGCCAGCACTCGGAAAACAGCCCCCCTAAAGGTACGCCCGTGTCGGCCATCAAATACAACTACAATTCTCAGCTGACCGCCAGTCAGAAAAAGAACAACGCCAAAAAGACAAAAGCGACGCCTTCCAAGCCCCGGAAGAAGAAGAGCGACGGTCTGCAGGAAGGACTCAACTGCAGGATGTCTCTTTCTAAGCGAATGCCGAACGGAGAGGTGGCCCACAAGGGCAGAGGCAAGAAGAATCTCACACAGGGGAGATCAGGTGTTCACCAGAAGAAGAACCTGTTTCTGCCTCTGACGCAAATCGACTTGAAAAGATACAGAACTGAGGCTCAGGAGGAGAGGAGGCACCTGATACAGCCTACGCCCTTCGTGGGTCAGCAGATTCAGAACCACAGCATCATTAGGACCAACCACCCCCAGTCGTGGTGTCTTTCGAACGGTCCGCTGAACCGACTCGATCCATGCACCAGTCCTGCTGCAGAACTGGGGCGAGAGTGCGAGAAGCATTTGTTATCTCAGGTAGCGCAGCCTTGTAGCAGGCTGCACCACAGTGCTGACCTTGACACCGGCCCGGCCACTGCTGCTTCCCTCAGCCACAGCACCGGGCATCATGTTCTTGCTAACGGCTTCTCGGGGGCTCAGCTTTCACCTCCTCCCAACCAGCAAAGCTACTATAAGCTGGAGAAGTCAGGAGCTGTCACCATCTTATCCACTGCTACAGATGGAGATGTGGGTCACTCTGCAGAGTCAACACCCTCCAAGAACAGCATCAGCAGCTTTCTGGAATCTCCCATGAGTTTTCTAGATACCCCAACCAAGAACCTGCTGAACACGCCTTCCAAAAAGGTGTCCGATCTTCCGTCGTGCCAGTGCATGGGTGAGTGTGTGCTGTCTGCACCGAGGCAGACGAAAGCAGGTCAACTGTCTCCTTTTGATTGGAGATGATGGTTTCAGTTTGTCCGTTTTGCCACATGGTTGATGTGTGAATGTGTAAAGAGTGAGGGTGTAGTGGCCCAGCAGAGTGCTGGAACACGGCTCCAACAGCAATTAACCAACAAATGAAATGATCTGGCTTAAACTCTGGTTCTGTTTCTTTCCACTTCTAATTCAGATTCTCTTTCTCTCTGACACACACACACACACACACACACACTCTCTCTCTCTCTCTGTGTCCTAATTCAGAGGCCAATTCAAGCAAAATGAGGCCACATTCTTAGCCATATTTGGTGGTGACTTCAGTTTTCTGAAGCATTTTAATCCTGTTGCAGTTTCAAAATGCAGATTTGGCACTTGAATTTTTTATAACCGAGCTTTTTGCCTTTTGTTTGTTATTTGGGTGCACTAAACTGTTGATGTAGCTCTTCTGTCCTTGATTCCACAGACCAAATCATTGAGAAGGAAGAAGGCCCTTACTACACTCACCTTGGGGCAGGGCCTAGTATTGCTGCAGTGAGGGAAATGATGGAGAACAGGTAGAGTGGCTATTATTAGTCCGTTTGCAGTGTTTGGGGTGTGGTTACTACCAAAGCAGAGCTGCAGCAGGTCTGGTGGTGTGAGGTGGGGATGACAGTTAAAGGCTGTTATTAAACAGAGGCTTTACACTCTGTCTCCAACACGTGTGAACAAAGCATGGCGTGTTTAAACAGGAAAGCAACAAGAAACTATGTTGCAACTGTTGCCAGTTCACAGTCTGAAAACTACATTTGAAAAATCATTTTGCTGTCAATAAAACATGTGTGTGTGTGTGTGTGGGGGGGGTGAGCGTAGCGTTTTTTTTCTCTTGTATATTAACTGATTTCATTTCCTGTCATGTGTTGTCTGACGTGTATTTTAGTACTCTGCATCTCTTGTTCATGTTGTGTCCCTCAGGTATGGAGCAAAAGGAAATGCAGTCAGGATAGAGGCTGTTGTTTACACTGGGAAAGAAGGAAAGAGCTCCCAGGGTTGTCCGATAGCCAAATGGGTATGTAGCTGCGCTATTATGTCAGATGTCCAGATTGTTCTTTTGAGTTCTAGTTTAACATGTTTCTCTGCATATTCGTGCACCGTTTGACAGGTGATTCGGCGAGACAGCGAGGAGGAAAAGCTGCTGTGTTTGGTCCGCAGAAGGCCAGGGCACTGTTGTGACACCGCTGTGCTGGTGATCCTCATCCTGGCGTGGGAGGGGATCTCCCGACCGGTGGCAGACGGTCTCTACCAGGAACTCACCACGACCCTCTTCAAGTACGGCTCTCCGACCAGCCGCCGCTGCGCCCTGAATGAGGAGTGAGTGTCTCTTCCTATCGCTTTTCTTTTCAGTGACATTATTTCGTCTTGGCCTACTTCTGTTCTTCATCCCCCACTCGCACCTTCATCTTTGCAGCCGTACATGTGCGTGTCAGGGTTTGGACCCCGACACGTGCGGCGCTTCCTTTTCCTTCGGCTGCTCCTGGAGTATGTATTTCAACGGCTGCAAGTTTGCCAGGAGCAAAGTTCCACGGAAGTTCCGCCTGCAAGGAGACTACCCAGAGGAGGTAGCGGGTGGTAGTTTTTCCACTAGTCCTGGTTAACAATACGCTTTAGTTGCAATGTCGTGTTCGTTATCTGAGTGTGTAACGTATGCGCGGTGTGTTACGCCGTGTCAAACTCCAAAGGTCTGCTAAATTCCTCAATCTGTCTTTTAGGAGGAGAAGCTAGAAACTCACCTTCAGGGTCTTGCCACTGACCTTGCACCCCTCTACAAAAGACTGGCTCCCGAGGCCTTTCAAAACCAGGCAGGACACATCAAACCCTCTTTTCTTTTTGTCTTTTTCCTCCTTATTCTCTTATTTCTGTTATCCTCTGCTCCTCACAGTTGTCGATTGAATTCCTAATTAATTTTGCTGTTCTCTTATTTCTATTAGGTGGAAAATGAGGATGGAGGCGGCGACTGCCGGCTGGGTCAGAGGGAAGGACGTCCCTTCTCCGGAGTCACAGCCTGTGTAGATTTCTGTGCCCACGCCCACAAAGACACTCACAACATGAATAACGGCAGCACTGTGGTAAGCATGTTAGCACCCCCTGGGTCAGTGGTTCAGTGTCGGTTCATCGGTATTGTGGTGATCAGGTTTGTTTATTTTCCAGGTTTGCACTTTAACCAAGGAAGACAACCGCGCGGTGCGTAACGTCCCAGAAGACGAGCAGCTTCACGTTCTGCCACTTTACAGGATATCGGACAGAGATGAGTTTGGTCAAGTTGAGGGCCAGTGGGCCAAGATTCGAAGTGGCGCCCTGCAAGTTCTCTCCTCTTTCCCCCGAGAGGTGAGCGAAAAAAGCAGCTTGCGGCTTCTAGTTTCTCGCTGGACTAGAGAACAGCGGTTTGACAGCATCTGTGGTGTTTATCAGGTGCGTCTACTCGCTGAGCCGGTGAAATCGGCCCGAAAGATGAGGCAGGAGGCACGGCTGAAGGCTCAAGCAGAGAAGATGGAGAAGAAGCTCAGGCTGACTCCTCTCACACCCGGGAAAGTGAAAATGGAAATCCCAAATAAAGGTAACGAATCAAACTCTCCCTTGTGTAATCCATAAAGTATCAAAAATATTTTCAGGCTTTCACCCAAATGTTTCCTCCAATCTAGAGCCTCAAGGCTACTATAGCACACAGAGACTTCAACCAAGGCCTGCGAGTGTTGGAAGATACTTACCCGACCGTAATGAACCCAGCACTTACAACCAGAGCACCAGCAACTACCCCTCTGTGAACACAGGGGTCACCACACAGGAAGAGGTCATCTCCCTGAGTCATGGACCAGCAGGCCTCCAGTTTAGCCAGAATGGTTCAGCTCTAAATTATAAGACAATAAGTGGTGTCATTAATGGTTACCCTCCCAGACCTGGTGACCAGAGTGTTACACCAGAACATATACCTCCTCAGAATGCCCTTATTGACTACCCACATACTTATAATACTGAGCCCAACAGGATGCACGCTTCCTCTCTGTGCAGACCTGCCCCCAGCAGGAGTGTCCCCCCTCCTTCCTCTTTCTCTCCTAGACCTACCTCCGAGGGCCTCTTCAGCAGGCTCAATGGACTCCATACAGCTGCAGAGGATATTGCAACAGAGGTCAAAGGTCATGGCCTCCCTCACCTCTCATCTCTCCCCCTACATGCACCGACTCACATGCTCGAACCAGAGGGAGTCAAGCAGGAAGTGGAAGAGGTGTGGTCAGACAGTGAGCACAATTTCCTAGACCACAACATAGGAGGCGTGGCCGTGGCACCGTCACACGGGTCCATTCTGATCGAGTGCGCACGGCGGGAGCTCCACGCCACCACCCCTATCCTCCGGCCCAACCGCAGCCACCCCACTCGCATCTCCCTGGTCTTCTACCAGCACAAGTCTCTAAACGAGCCGGGCCACGGGATGGCCATGTGGGACGCCAAGATGGCCAAAAGGGAACGGGAACGGGAGGAAGAGGCGGAGAGATTAAGACTGGAGGAAATGCCGGGCGGCAGCGCGCTGAAGAAAGGAGGAAAGGCTGGAGGGCTGCAAGAGGAGACGAAGGAGGAGGAGGAGGAGGAGGAGAGGACCATGCATGTCCCTACGCGTCAGGCATGGACTTTCCCCAGGGATGGTGTCATCACTGTGTCCCCTTATGCTCTTACTCAAGTGACGGGCCCCTACAATCGCTGGACATAGTCCACACACACACACACACACATACACACACACACACACACACACACACAGTTACTACACTCTGTGCTTCTGCCTTACCTCAATCAACTTCAAACTGCTACTCTCATTTTTGTGTGATTTTCAATGTGCTTTTTCTAAAACCTTTAGGTTCACTTTGTCCTTCTTCATCTCCGCTGACATGAGGAAGACCAAAGTTTCTCAGCTTTTTAACTGTGAGCTCCGGTGTTTTTATTGTTAAGAGATGGTGCTTTGAAGCATTTTTCAATGTGTTTTTTTTTTTAAAGTGGTTTTATATACACGATTAAGAACGAATGTGATTATTTATTCTGATCATGAGGACTTCTATTTAATTCCTGGTGCAACCCTGTTTACTGCTAGAATTCTATTATAACCTGCATTATGTGTTAAAGCTCAGAATTTATATTGCGCAGTAGGGCTGTGCTCTCTTACTTCAGCCGATAGTTGATGATTTTTACTTCGGTGCCATTTTCACTCACTGTAACCTTTGTTTAGTGGACTCTTTATATCATATAGTGTAGAAAGTGACTAATTTTGTGCATATAGTTCCCATACTTTGTCTCACGTAGCATCGTCCCTTCTTCCTCTGCCTCCGACTGCGGTTGGAAGTTCCCCATTTGTTGTTTTGTGCTTTTTTTTTGTCTTTTATTCACTTGTATGTATGGAACATTAAGAAGCACTTTTGTTGTTTTCCTAAGCTCAACTTGAAATGAGGTTCTTATCCATAGGCCTAACTATGTATGTACAGATAGAGATACAGTTTATGATAGTTTAGTACGAACCGAGGTTTATTTTTACAGTATTTCTGCATTATCTGATTGAAAAATGACACACATATCAAATGAGAAATGGAAAAGTCTTTCATTGGGCATAAGCGATTTTAGGATTTTAAACTCCACTGTACATCTTTTCGGTGCTAATTAGATCTCTCTTACTTTATTTGATACTACGATTCTTTTAACCGGTGCTGACTTGGTGTCTGTTTCGTCTTTGTCTCCAAAAAAAACCACTCAAACATCAGCTCCCACTCAGACAGTTGCCTAAGATCACTTAGGGAGGACTTATTTTTTCACGGTCTGTACGTGTGGGTTGTTGTCAACGTCTGACAAATGATGCCCTTCTGACCCACAAAAGAGAAGCTCTTCTTTTCCTAACGGCATGATGACATCTGAGCACAGCCTTCCATTGCTGTTGACAGCTTAACACTGGCGCTGTGATGCTTCCCATGGGATGCATTTTGAACTTTGACACACTTTGACTTCTTTTTGGTGCTAAAAGGACGAGATGTCAAAGTAAACTGACCTAATCTGGTTGCTGTACTGATCAGTGAGGTTATGGTGCTTTTTTGTGGGACGCTCAGCACTCTGAGCACATGTGAGTTGGTAAAGAGGAAGTTCCATTTCCCTGGATGAGTGTTGCCTCATGATGAACTCAAATGTTTTGGTTACCCATCATCAAAATGGGAGGGGGGGTAGTTAAAATCACATTACTTTGAGGTCTTTCTGGATTTTAAAGGTCTTCCACAGAGAACAACAGAAAACTAAATGAATGTAAAGTTGTTGTTTTTTTTAATTTTTCAATTAAGAGGACGTCATCAAAACGTATAATTTTACAATTGTTACTGTTAATAACAGAGCTGGGGGGCGTCTGTCTTCACTCTTTGTATCAACTATGAAATAAAAGCACCAGCATTCAAAAATTTAAAAAAAAAACAACAAAACTTTTATTTGAAAATGTGTAAATATGTATGTGAACCCCATTATTTTTACTGTACTGTTGGTGTTTAGACAGTGGATGAACTTTCTCATTTGGAAACTGATTTACTGTATGTTGTCGAAAGTATATCCAGTTTAGACCTGAGAAGAGATGAAATTCAGTACTCTTTTTGTGGATGGCTCTTTCAGGATTGTGAAATAAAGTCATATTTATATTTTGGACCTGAGCAAGATTTCATCTCCTGTTTTTTGTGTGTGCAGACAGGCAGCATATGCTGTATTGATAAAGCTTGAGCTTTTAATATTCCATCACTATAATAGCAGGATGAGTTATTGTTTCATAGTTACTGTTTGAATTTTATTGTCCAGGTGTTTTGGGATGAGCCTTGTTTTTCTCCATTCAGAGATGGAAATAAAATCACATGATCTCTGCCACGTCTAGATGAAAAACTTCGATGAAAACACAGGAGAAGAGAATATCGGTGGCTTTCAAATGAAATTTGATTGTTGTTTTTACCTCCAAGCTTGTCAGGAAGCAGGAATTTGACCAGAGCTGAAACTCCCAAAATGAAGTCAAGTATTTTTGTATCTTCTCTCACAGCGAGCTTCAAAAATTATTCAGCGAGATCAAGGAATTCACAGATAAAGTGTTAGAGGAGTGTAAAATGTGAGTGCATCTGCATGGCCTCTTTCAACCCTTAGTCTGTCAAAGCTGTTGACACTCCAGGCCACATTTGGGGAGGCCTTGGGAGGGGCTTGCCTGTCAAGCATTCGTCCTCCCATGAAAACATCCTGAAGACATCAGATTAAAGTCACATGTGAATGAATGCATGTAAAATATGTCTGCCATTCTCATAAAAGCACTTGTGTTTCTTTTTATTTTTATATTTTTATTACTGGTTAAATCTAATCAAAAATTATCGAGTGGACATTTGGAAATTACCTTTTCCTATGTTACCTTACAGACCCGAGTTGATAAAGTATTAGTACGATGCATTGATGCACTTTGGCGTAGCTAAACTTTTAGAAAATAGTGTGTCATTTCTCTAAAATGTCTCTCATAATGTTAATAACAGTAACACATGAGGTAACATGTTTAAGCCTTTCAGAAGATTTGGAGATCACATTTCTTTTTAAAGGTTATTTTGTCAGCCAGATGTTCTGATAAAAGTGTATTTTGGTCTTCTTTCACGTGGTCATATTTTAGTGCACGTCTAAAGGAGCAGCAAATAACAGTTTTGTGGGGTTTTAACTAATATAATATAATACATAGATTGGCCCCACCCACATCCGCGTGGCCCTACGCGGCTTCCGTAGCTGCGTGGCCGGTTGAGTGACGCAGCAGCGCCGAACAGGCAGAACATTTCTGCTGTCAAGATGGCGACGTCGGAGCCGGTAAGAGAGACGAGAGAGCGTTGGAAAATTCGATCTGCGTGCACGGGGATGTGAGCCGCATTTGGAAACAATTCTGAGTTTTCGCCTTCTTGAAACGTCGCGTATTATTCTCGGCAGCAGTGCGTTTTTTTAGGCCACAGATGTCAGTTTGCGTGGATTGCAGCGTTAGCGTGGCTAGCGTTGGGATGGTTAAGGCAGTGCCTGACTTTGTTGGCAGGGAGGGACAGATATCGCCCATTCAGACTTCAGTCATTGATATCTATTAAATGTACTAACATTGGAATAAATATCACGAGTTGGTATTTGCCGTTACCTATGTTTATTTCTAAATAATTTGAGTGCGATTGTAAAAATGATTGTACAATGTGGACACGTGTGTAACTAGCTTTTAGCTAGCCCCGTACGTCTGCTACAAGCAATCTTACTTAACTCAATTTTAGTTTAATATTATTTATTTTGGTTATTTTATGCGTATTTTTTACCCTCCGGTGAGTTTTTCGTCCTTTTCTTGCCTGATTCGTCGTGTTATAATAATGATTCGACTTTATAAAATTGGCCATCTGTGTATTCCGGTAGTTTTTAGCTTTAGATGGTTTTGATGTTATTGCAAAATGTCATGTGTGACACAAAAGTGGAGCAACGGGCTTAGAAGCTAAACGACTTAGTTGCATGGAGCTTTCTCTCAGGGGTAAAGATCATAATAATGATATAATTGGACTGATTTTAAGATGAGTTGGTTTCCAACTGTTGCTACTGGTTTCCAAACGTCCCCATGAAGCCACAATGGTAAAAATATTAGCACAACTCCCCATCCTCCAGCATTCCATTTATAATTTGCAATCTTATCTCAAGACACCGTGCAATGGTTCAGGGTTGATTCTGCTGGTGTAGATCTGTCAAATGTCTCATAGAAACTGTACTTTTCTTCAGAAGACAACTGAAACTGAAGACCAACAGGCTGAAAGCCAAGTAGCTGCAGGTTCTGACAGCTCCATCAAGCACCCCTTGCAAAACAGGTGAGAATTCAGCAGCTGCAGTGTTTGAATGGGGTAAGGTCCCTGGACTGGCATAGAAGGCTGTTCTTATGCTAATCTGGCTCATTTGCATATCCTGGTGTAAGTATCGTATTCTTTTTCTGTCGACACAGGTCTGTTGGTGGTACGAATAACTTGAAAATTGAAATTTAACACTCTAAGGTTTGTGTACGGCGTCTAGTTATATTCGTCTAGGGTAAAACTTTTATTTTCTCGTGACTGAGGATTTATGTTAAATCTAAAGATTTGTGTTGACAAATTTGTAATTTGTCTCACTTGTGATGGATCAATAGATCTTATTGAAATGTTGGAAGTGGTAGATTGGAGGCTGACAATGAGGAATTGTTCTTCATACTCTGCCGGTTCCTGTTGGAATTGTTCCCTATTGTCCTCTACAAACTGTTATCACTCTGTGTTGGTGGCCCATTCAGGGGCTTTGTACAGTCGGGTTAGAAACGCTGAATAATTAAGTTACTAAGTCACGTCTAGGCTGTTCTGCTTGTTTGTCCAGCTTTACGGAAAATCCGCTGATCTTTTATCTGGTTTTAGGTGCCCAGAATTTATTTAATATGCCGTATTATTTTCACATTTTTCATCTTCTGTGATTAGAACAAATATTTCTTCAGTACAAACAGCGACAGTCACACAGTTGCTCTTATCTTGTCTTTTTAAAGTTTACTTATTGTCAGTCACTCAGAAAGTTGCACCTGTGTTTAGCGTCCCACCTGTGCCTCTGGCTGGAATGGGTGGACCTTTTGAGCGCACGTGTGTTGATAAATCCAGCAGGACGGTGACCTCGTGTCTGACTGTGGCTCAGTATTAAACATGAAAACACTTCCTTCAGTCTGGTTCCTCACCACATTGTTGGGTAACTACAGCATGGTGTTGCAGCTACACTGTGATTTTGGATGTGTTTGGGTTCCTCACATGTCGGTGAACCTTGGGTGGGGCAGAGAGTTTAAGGAGGACTAGTGAGACAGAAATAACTAAGACTCATCCAGGTCATTGGGGTGAAACCTGATATCCATCACCTGCAGACGTTTGCTTTTTCTACTCAAGCTTACTAGGAGTGTTTGTATTATGAAACAGTTTGCTGTTTGAAGCAGCTATTGTTTGTCGTTGCTCTTGACCATTTTAACCTATTTCCTCCAACAACTTCTCTCTCAGATGGGCCCTGTGGTATTTCAAAAACGACAAGAGTAAAAGCTGGACAGAGAACTTGCGTCTCATTTCCAAGTTTGACACGGTGGAAGACTTTTGGGCGTAAGTTTGCGTGCTCTGTGAAATAATTCTGCACTTTATTTTCTACTAGATGACGTGTTACATAAATGTCTTGAGTAACTTGGATATGGGCTGGGTTGCTAGGCAATTCCATGTTCTGTTCCTAATCAGAAATGGTTTTCCTAAACCTGGCCTGTACGTCCTGGAAGTGAGATTCAGCTCCTTTCGAGCCCATCTCAAAGCATGTGAGATAAAATTTGATGTTTTGGCCTTTAAAAAAATGCAGGTCTCACTTTCATGTCAGATTGGAATTATAAGACCTGCTGCCCCGTTGGCGGCTTTTTATGTGTGTTTCAGTTTCAGCGCTTTACAGGCGTGATCGTGTCCTGTCTGGAGGTCGTCGGGACTTTTTTCCTCAATGTCAACCCTGCTCTTGTTTTGCAGATTGTACAACCACATACAGCAACCAAGCAAGCTTGGCTTCGGCTGCGATTACTGTTTATTTAAGGTGAGCTTTGGTGTTCTGTTTTACCGTGAAAGTGCAGCTGCATTCATTGTTTGTGGAGATATAAACACAAGGCTGGTTTCACTTTCGGAGCCTGGATCCAGGACGAGTCTCCCCCCAAAAGTTTCTGCTTGTTTATGTAGCTTCAGTCGCAGTTTATGTATATCCACGCTGGTTGTGCGGAGACGTCAAACACAGAATGACACACGCCAGTGGAAAGTGTAATTTGACACACAACAACACTGTAACAAGTGCTTGATCAGTGTGAATCAGTTGTGCCTAGCTTGGACCCGCCCTTAAGCATCCGCCTTCAAATCCTGCATGGTGCTCCAGTCAGGGCTGCTTTTCATCTCTCTTTAAGGGACATTGTAACATTTTTGTTGTCTCTTATTATTCCAGGATGGGATTAAACCAATGTGGGAGGATGACAGGAACAAGCTGGGGGGCCGATGGCTGATGACCCTCAACAAACAACAGAGGCACAATGACCTCGATCGCTTCTGGATGGAGACGGTACGGAAACGTTTGTGATGGAGCTTAAATGGGTTTTTATGTCATTCCACAACAACTGTAGTGCACCACAGATTTAATCTGGGTTGTTTGCTTGTTTGTTTGCTTGTTTTTTGCAGCTCTTGTGTTTAGTCGGGGAGTCATTTGACGAGGCAAGTGACGACGTTTGTGGCGCTGTGGTCAACGTTCGACCTAAAGGTGACAAAATAGCCATCTGGACAAGCAACTGCCAAAACAGGGAGGCCATCATGACGATAGGGTAAATAACCCGGTCATCGCTACACCACAGTTGATAAAAACATGTTTTGATTTGTTCTTCACCAACATGCCTCCTCATCTTGTTGGCAGACTAGATTGTTCGCCTATTTGACCACTAGGTGGCGACACGCGTCAGCCTTGATCGTTGCCCGGTCCTTACACCTTCCATCTCTCCACAGGCAACTTTATAAAGAGCGTCTGAACATCCCCATCAAAGCCATGCTCGGCTATCAGTCACACGACGACACATCCAGCAAGAGCGGCTCCACCACCAAGAACATGTACTCCATTTGAACACCTCTTCCAAGTCGCTGTAGATTTAAACAATTATCAAACTGCATCACCACCAGGACTTGAGTTGTCAACTACTGTAGTGTCATTTCCTTTTATTAAGAGATTTGTTCATGTGTACAGAGCTCCCACACACACACACACAGATGAGAAATTGATGAATACGAGGGGACTGGAAAATCTGGCTCCAGTTGATGTCCGCGAGCAAGAGAGGATAAATTGTTTGCTTTTACAGTTAACAAGTTCTGTGATTGATACAGTGGTGACACTCTAGTTTAGCTAAGGACCAGCTCTTTGTCTTCTTTTCCCAGTAGTTAATGGCAGGAGACGACTCTTCTGCCTCGTGCTTCACCTCACGCCATTTTCTGACTCCTCACTAAGTAACGCTCACGCGAAAACACGTCTACTTTCACAGATTTTAAGGGCAATTTTAATGTGATTTATCCTGAAGTGTTACGCATCTAAAAATCTACAGTATCTTAAAGGTGTGAAAGCCAGGCTCGTGCTCCAAAGTGTAAGGTTTGGATTTAACTCCACTTGTCATTTCAGCCATGCTGGAACGGTGGGGAAAATGCTTCTAGAACTTTTGTACCTGTTTTCCTTTCCTTTACATTTATTTATAATGTATGCATTTAGTTAACATTTTAGTTGAAATATGACCTTGAAGCTTGTGTTTGTTCAATTTCTTTTTTTAAAAAAAAAAAAGGTTAACGATGTTGACTACTGCATATAGATGACCTTTTTTGTACCATACAGTAACGATGCTGACAGAATTAAGTGTGCTCTCTGCTGTCTCATTACTAAAAGTGTAGATAATGTCACTCCCTTATTGGTTGATGCAAGAGAAATACATTCATTGTGAAAAGAGTTTTGCTCATGTATCTTTATTATCTGTAATTCCAGGATGTATATTACCTTCTTTCAAGTAAAGTTTAAGTGCTTTGCATTAAATATGGGACTCTTTGTGAAATTCTATGAGGGGAAAAATGCTTGTTTGCTGAAGCTCAGTCATCATGCTGTGTTGCCTGGGTCACCGCAGGTGAGCAGGGTACCAAGGTTAGCTTGGTGCTGCCTCCCCCTGCTGCTGGAGCATGTTTGGGGAGGGGGGGGTGTTTGCTCTGGGGCTTGAACCAGGAACCTTCTGCTTCCCAGTTCAGACCCCAACAGACTGAGCTACTGCCCCAAAGTTGTAGCGTTCTTATCTAACGTCTGCTTGAACACATTCAGACAGAGGGAAAAGTGCTGCATCACAATTACAGCTGAAGTTTGATCCATTGGCTCCACTAACACCTAATGTGTCCCAGTCTTTAAACAGTTTAAATCTTTCACCGTAAACGTCAGCTGAGGATTGATTCACCATCAAACCCTCTCAGGTCCAGCACCATCAGCCCCTGTATCAAAAAACTTGTATCATTTGCCTGGGATTTTGAAAAATCTGCCAAAGTTGCACAGGAAATAAACTTTCCCTCAACTGCAAACGTTCCGTGAGGCTGTAGGGAGGGTTGGGGCTTACGAGATTACCGAGAATCCTTTATTACATTTCTATGTTGTGTGATCATCAGAGAAATGTGATAACTGGATAGACGAGTTCTGGGCTCTTTTTGGCATCATTAACGAGGAAGAACTTCACCAGAAAGTCTGAGCTGTCGAGCTCACACAGAAGCAAATTCCTGAAAATGTACAGACTCTGAAGCAGGAAGCTGAAGGACCGTGAGAGTCCCCTGTTCGCCCTTCTGTGAAGCACCTGGAGACATTCTGATTGTAACATGCCAGAGAAACAAAGTTGAATTGAATTTGAATACTTTTTTCTGAAACTCTGAGGCACGTGGAATACAAACCACAGTTTCCTGGGATTATTTTAGTCTTTTTTTTAACCCAGGTAAATGAATAAGTTGTTGGAAATATTGAAAAAGAGGCTCATGGTCCTGAAAATCTGGCTGCTGTGCATGTGAGTTGGTGTGTTGGTCAAAACCCACCGCTGAACTACTGCAGATGACCCATCAAACAGGATGGGACACCGCCACACACACACGGGCCTGAACAGTCTGTACAGAGGGTGTGTTGGACTGCTGATGCTGTCACCGTTCTCTCTTTATGATCCAGTCAAACAGGATCGTCTGGCGTCATCGAGTCTCAAAATAAAAGACTGGATTGGAACACACCCTGGAAAAGCAGCTGGTTAACAGGTCTCGTATCTGGCCCCTCATTAAAATATCGCCTAAATTGTTTCTGGTCAATCATATCAAAATAATTTAAACATCTTAAACAGATAAACCCCTTCCCAGAAAAATGTCCAGAGCATGTTCTTAGTGCTCTCTGTCTGTCTCTTGTGTTTAGGCATCTGGGGCCCAGGGCGGCCTTCCTCAGGACATGGTGAGCATCAGCGGCTTTTCGTCCTCCTGTTTGCCAAAGATGTTCGCCAGCATGAAGGAGGAGAAGAAGCAGAACTCCACAGCGAAGCTGAGCTCGAACAGCTGCAGGTTGACGCTGAGCATCCACTCAAACACAGCTGACAGGAGCACGTGAAAGTACTCAGCCTGCACAGACAAAATGGTGTCTGACGCTTCCGAGTGAAGGACTGAAACGACACTTCATAAACCTCTGTGTGTGCTTGTGATTGTAAAAACCTAACAGAATTAGACCCCTGTGAAGGATACAGCAGATGGTGACGATGATCTGGAGTACAGTGGAGGCCACGCGTAGCGGTAAGAGGATCCGCTCGTATCCAGACAGCGTGCACAGCCTGGTCAGCACCGTGAGGATGGTGGTGTAAAAGCAGATGCACAGAAAGCTGACGGCAGCTCCAAGGTGGTGAAGCACGGGCAGATCACCTGGCTGGGAGACACGAGCTGATGTTAAAGCTGGAATAACTACAAATTGCTTCCAACAATATGATGTTTGAACTGCTGCAGCAGTCAGTTTGCAACCTCGGATCTTTCAGAGGTCACGGTACAAATATTTGCTCGCCTTGACAGGTGCTTGTGTATATGGCAGCTGTTGGGTTTTACTGTCAATAATAATGAGCTCTCTGTTCAATCTGCCCGGGCTGCATCAGGAAGTGCAGTACTCACGTTGCAGTTTCCGGCCGCGAACGCGCCCATGGCTGCCACCACGCCGAAGGCCAGGCCAACCCTGCTCAGCATGAAGTGGCACGCGTGCTTCTCCAGGATATGAGCATGGTGGAAGATGCAGAAGAGCAGAACTGGAAGGGAGGTCAAGGTCAGTGCGACACGGCTCTTCTGAAATGGGAGATTTGCTGCAGGGAAACTCACACAGGAAGGCTCCTGCGTTGATGGTGGCGCTGAACAGGGAGCTCTCCGGTGCACTTCTCCCACTTGTGCTGGAATCACATGCAAATATTCCATCAGTGTCCGCGAGCAAGAGGATGAGGATGATAACCAGACCGTGTTCTCACCTGATGGTGGGAACCAAGCAGCATCCGCTGGAATGGTTCCCCCTGCAGAAGTTTTCACCACCCCTGAAAAACACACAAGTTCCAGTCGGGAGACACGTCCAAGTGTTGATTTATGGAGAGAGCTAGAACCTACCAGTCGGTGAGAGAGCACACATGTTTGTTGGAGAGGGCCAGACCATACCTGAAAAACAATAAAGATAGAAAATCAATAGTCACTTTGGTATTAAACATTTTTGCTCACAGAAACATAGCGTGTTTGTAGGAGCAGATAACTTTGCGTATGGTTAAGTGTGGCTGTGTTGGACCTGGTAGTGATGAGAATGCATATTGCAAATATACACTGCAAATATATTGTACATTTCAGAAAACCAATGGGGGTTATGGATTACACAAGACAAATTAAAATAAAATGTATCTATTTCTTTGTACTCCGTTGAAGATACATACTGTAAAGTAGAATACTACAATTTATAGAAAATTCCATTTCTCCATCAGCTGTAATTGCATTCATCTTAATATCAACACCTTCAGGCAGGTGCAGGATATGTAATTCCTACTGAGATCTTACTGAGCACTGCGAAAGGTCACGAATGGTTCAGAATCAAGAGAATTTTACGTGCAAAAGTTAAGATGATCCGCTGAAGCAGCTAACTTCCTCATATTCAAGCTAGCATGAAGTGCCTAGCACAGAGATGTCAAACTCAAATACCCAGTGGGCCAAAATTCAAAACGGGGACAAAGTCACGGGCCAACATTGATATTTATTGAAAAAATCTTCCTCCAGCTATAACATGGAACCTTTTGATATGGACCCAAACTAGTTTTGCTCAACAACTGAACATGGAACAAGCAAAGCTCAATACAAAACAATAATTATAAATAATTTATTATTGCACACATCACTGGCATTCATTTCTTCTCTTTTTTGCAGCCTTCTGAATTAAATTTCAATAGTAATCTTTTGCCATTGTAAGTTAATTTAAATGTAATGCCTTTTCATTTCTTCTACTTTCTGGCGCCTTTGAATCATTTCCAGGTGCTTGTGCTTGTCTTGGTGTTGCATTTTATCTATATTTCTATATTATCTACTATTGCATGTCATCTGCTGTTGTTCTCCTTGTAATGCACATTGGCTCCACATACAAAACAGACGGGTACATCTTTTATATATCTAAACATATATTCTGCCTCCTACCTGTTCAGAAAGGTCCTATTTTCTGCCTTTAATCATTTTTCAGAGGGGTAGTGCCAGAATTAGCATTAGCATATAAGGTCGCTATGACTACTTTCTTTTTCTTGGTGGTTGGCAAGCCACAAATTGGTGCATTCCCACCACCAATTGATGTGGAGTGTGGATTTTCACACCAAAACACCAGCAGAGCATTGTAGTATTAGCACATGCGTTTTAAACGATAATACCGGCGGGCCACCTCTAATAGTCAATTGGTGTGGCTTTACGGGCCAAATATAATTAAATTGCGGGCCAAATTTGGCCCACGGGCGAGAGTTTGACACCTATGGTCTAGCAGGAAGTGCCTTTCCGTTTGTCCCGCCCCCGAACCGCAACTGACCAATCATAGGTTAGCAGGTAGGGTGGGAGGAGCTAGCAAACTTTCACGTTTCACGCGCCCCGCACAGACAATCGCGCGTTCCTGAGCGTCTTCTCATACCAGCGTTGGGTAATTGAAGTTGTCGGCTGTAGATACACAAAATCTTAAATAAATATTTATCTTTAGTTTAAATGTTTAGTCTTTGTTTTTATTATATTTGATTTTTTTTAATCTATTATACATCTTCCTGTTTCCTGTGTGTGAGAGCATCTGTCTCGCGCTCTGTTTACCGATAAATAAAGAACAAAGATATACACTACACATTAAAAATATATAAAAACGCACACAAAAATGCCATCGACTTTGCCGACTGCGGTGTTTAACTTTGAAAATTGACCGGATTCCTTAGTTTTTAGCGTCTGACTTCCTGTTGGCTTGACGCGATCAGCATCGTCCAGACACCGACGAGCGTCGCTTCTGCGCCCAGCGTGTTAGACAGAACTTTCACATGAAAAACTTCTTATTTCTGGTCAACTTACACGGTCCAGGTTCCAAGGAAAGACACCAGAGCCAGAGAGACCGGGAGGATAACCCAGAGAACCATGTCTGGTTGATGAAGAAGAGGAATGACAATGGGAATGTCTTCAAGCCGCCAGCTTCAGTCTGTCAGCACATCATCCTCATGCATAACATACAAGTTTGAAACCGGGCGATGACAGCAGAGCTGATTCTTATTCTCGTCATTCTCGATCCGCCACACCTCCGCAGAACCACTGTGCACTTTCAGAATAAACATTGAGAAATGTGGGATTGGCTGTCTTCGGGAGTGGATTTAACTCATTCCAGTGTCACCAAGGTGTTCCAATTATAACGTATACAAATATTTCTGGCTTCTTGTACTTATTCTGTACAATATAAAGCAGGCACTCGTTACAAATTGTAACTTTATATACAAATATACAGATACACACACTGCATTTTGAATGTTCTTTGGTACGAGTCTAAAAATCAAGGACAGAAATACAAATTGGCTGTTGTTTCTTTTCTTTAACAAAAAGCTTAAAATCGAGTCAGCACACTTTATAGTCTGATTTTATTGTTATACACGCACTGATAAGTTTGTACGTGGTGGTCAAACGTCTGATAGTGCAGCTCAGTGCTGAGACGTCACTCCAGATACAATCAAGCTGTAGATGAAGACAGGCAGTGACGGAGGCCACATCATATACGTAACCATCACAAATATGCTTATATCACTGCCTGCATCATATGTTGCTTTTATAAAATGGTAACCAAGTGTTAGTGGCTAGATTTTTTTTCTTAAGTGGTACAAAAAGGCTACTTGAGATTTACTTAGAGCCGATCTAATCAGAATTAAGCAAATCTTAATCAAAAAGAGGAGTAATTTTCATCCAGCCATTGGGAAACTACTGAGCTTATCTGTTTCCAAAAGTCACCTCAAGATAATTCCAACACTGTGGAGACAGCAGAGGATGACGTAAAACAAGGGAATGGTTAAAAGCCGTGAAGGCATTTTTCTATGTGTTCTGTTTGCCAACTGCTCGGTAGTCAAGTTGAAATTAAGGCCATAACCACAATATATGATCAATTGACTTTAGCTTTTACAGCATTCAACGGCTTGCACATAACCAAAGAACCAGCTGATATCAGGAAATGAAGGACCGTGGCTCTTTTAATTGTCCTGAAAATTGGCTTTTCTCTTCTCAACGAATGCCGTCATGCCTTCCTTACGGTCTTCCTGTGAGGCAGAAATCCAAATAACGATGTTAAATCATAGGACTATCAGAACATCTCACTCTCAGATTGAGTCTTTCACTCACCGTAGCGAAGGTAGCGTGGAATAAGCGCTTCTCCAAACGGTTGCCCTCGGCCAGACTCAGTTCGAAAGCTACATTTACATAAATTGACCAACAGTTACTTGATTTTACTCAATTGTGTAGGTTCAGGTCACTCAACTAATTTTACACACCTGAATTTACAGCCTCTTTGGCCATAGCGGTGACAAGTTTGGAGTTGGAAGCTATTTTTTCACCACATTTTACAGCTTCAGACACCAGCTGATCGACAGGATAAACATCACTGACCAAACCTGGGAAACCAAAATATTAGTAGAAAGAACAAAAGGAGAAAACAATGAACATGGATCTTTGTGAAACCTTTATGAAAGGAAGACTCTGAAGTCAACATATAACTTCATATATATAGTTTTTTACCTGATTGTTTGGCTTCTTGTGCATTAATTCTGTCGCCTGTTAGAACCATTTTCATGGCCAGGGATTTGCCCACAGCGCGGGTCAGCCTCTGGGTGCCACCCGCACCTGCAGAACCCCAGATAGAATAACTTCTACTTCTGCTTCCTTAAAAGATGAAAACAAAATACACCAAGTAGATCAGAATATGTTTACCTGGAATTGTACCCAGCAGGATCTCTGGCTGGCCAAACTGTGCCTTCTCCCCAGCAAAGATGATATCACACATCATCGCCAGCTCACAGCCTCCACCCAGCTGAAAGAGTAGAGGGAACAGAATGGATACACATGGATAAAACAGGAAGTGAGAGAGGTTCCATTTTGTAAATAATCCCATTATTCCCCACTTTAACTAAATTTTTCAAATATACCGCTGACAGATTGCAGCCACAAACATCCCACTGAGAAGAGATACATGATACACACAGCAAAACCATTGACAGCAGCAATCACAGGCTTCTTCATGGTGGACACTCTGTTCCAGTGAGCCAAGAAGTTTCCAGCAAAACACTGCTGGAAGGTTTGATTCTGCATCTCTTTAATATCTGCTCCAGCTGAAAAACAAAAAGGTTCATCTTGGTGCACTTGCAGAGATTTTAGTACGTTGTCTGCTGAAAACATGGAAAAACGAATCCTCGCATTACCAGCAAAGGCTCTCTCACTGCCAGTGATGACGATGGCTCCAACACCACCGTCGGCCTCAAAGTTGTCCAAGGCCTGTCCCACCTCCCGCATCAGGCCATCACACAGGGCGTTCAGAGCCTTGGGTCGGTTCAGCTGGATGAAACCCACGTTGTTCTCCTCACCTCGCTTTTCCACTAAAATGTACTCATACTGGCCACCTGCACGCAAAAAAAGAGGAATGCATGGATTAGAATTAAGAGGTTGATTTTCAAGTGCAGTTTTAAATCATGTATTACCCGTCCAACTAAATAACACTTTTTTTGATGACGCACTATCCAAAAAAGCTGCGACATATTCTGTCTACTCATTAATGTGTAGATTGCGTCACTTATGGTGAGTAAAAGAGGTAAAGTTCAAGTTGTGGACTCGCCTTTCATAGAATATGAAGGACCGAATCAAATCTGGTGTTAGTTTGTGGGGTTTCTTTCGTTTTTTGTTCTTTTTTTACTAAACTAAATCTCAAAGTTTATGGAATGCAAATGGACCACACATGGACAAACTTGACCCGCAGTCTGCTTTTGCGTCGTGCGTGTTATTGACGCAAACACCTTGACATTGTGGCATGCCCCAGGCTTTCCTTGTTTACTTTAATGCACACCTGAGCTGTAGAGGCGAGCAGCAGAAAGCAGAGCCGGTGCTGCTCTGGACGACTTCAGAAGCAAAGCAGAACTTGTCCAAAGGAAAGACATGACGACAAGAAGGAGGGACGCTGCTAATGAATCTGCTAGCAAGGTTGCTGTCAGTTCGAGGCAGACTCCGCCTTTTCCTGGATACGTCACTTCCTGCATCTACGGGTGCTGAGGTGGGACTATTGTCATGATTTATATTACCATACCTCACCACATCCCTTTCGCTTTCCCCTTTCAGGCACTACGATAAAAAGAATAGTGAAATAATGAGTTATTACACTGATAAGAATACTTCCTCAGTAACTCAGGGTTTATTTTGTTTTTCTTTTAATGAGTAATAAGTAATACTAACTTGGACATATAATGGACAGAATTAATATTTGTATGAAATCTTTTTAAACATTGGTTTGTGACCTAAAATCCGCATTTCCCAAGGGATCGCCATCTACAAAAACATGTTAGGAATACTGGGACATAGTCAACTCTGAAAGGCAGCTTTCTAACGCTCAAAAAGAGGTTGGACTGGGCAGGAACCCTAAAAGAAGAGAGTAATCACGAATATCAGAACAGGACACACTGGACTAGTACACTTCACAAATAGGAAAACATGTAACTCGAATAAGTACAATAATAAAGTGATAATATGTAGATAATAAAGTAGAATATGTCCCACGTATCCTGGTTGATTGCAGGGCCTACAGGGAAGGGAGGAACGAATTAAACATCCATATCTTTTCTGCTTGTGTTTTATCAACCTACTCAACCACACCCCGGTCCAATAGGCGGCGCTATTGCTTACGCTGTTTGCCAGCTGCCAATCAAATCTAAAGAAGGAGGGTTTCCGGTCGCGTGATTCCATCACTTTCAATTTAAGTTAATTTTAGAAAGAAAAAAAAACACCGTTAAACTCAGGTTAAGACTTGTTCTCGGTCTTGGGGCGTTTTGAAACGGGGTTGTTTAAGAAGCGACTTTGATAGGAAACAGAATTTGGATATACTGTAGATCTGAGTTCCTTATACCCAAAACAACCAACATGGCGGCGCACATGAGATGGGGACTTCGCCAGTTGTTGCGGGCCAGAAATACGGCGCATTTCAGGTTCGATCCAGCGGTCATATGTTTAATACACCCATCGTGCTAGAAAAGCTACGCGTTCTATATGAAAGTTTAGTAAATGCGACACCTGTTGGAAGAAACTAGCTAATCCGCTAACTAGCATGCTATATGAGGATAACTGATTCCATTCACTTATTTGGATGTGTATACTGGTTTATACGATGCTTGTGATTTTGTAAACGTTGTCGTCTATGCAAACAATGAAGTGTATTGGTTTAACAGTTTACTTAAAAACGTCTAGTACTTAAACATGCGTTGTTTGACCGATATTGTGCAATGTGGGTATTTTTCAGGTCTTTGGAGAAGACGAGATGCTCAGAAAAGCCATTTTGCACGCTGCAGAACTTCGTCACAATACCGACTCCGAATCGACCTGGAATCGTGCATTTTTCTAGTGAGGGGCTTTAAGATACAACATTAATAACCCAGCGTGCTATTTCATTTCATTAATATTCCATTCATCGTGCCATACTGCCACAACCGTACCCAAGGTCCTCAAACCTAAACAATCGTACTGTATGTTGCAGAAAGACACCTGTCCATCCAGACACAAGACACCCCGAACCCTCAAAGCTTAAAGTTTCTCCCGGGTAAACCTGTCCTCGGAGCAGGGACACTTGACTTTCCCTCTCCGAGCTCAGCTGGATGTTCTACTTTAGCCAGGTTGGGTACTGTTTTCAAAGTTGTATTATGGTTTATTAGTCAATGTAGTATTTGTATATTTGAAATACTGGTTCTTGAAAAAAAATCTAATTTCCTGTTTCTGTATCTCTTTGCAGGGACCTATTTGAAATCGAGGGTGTGAAAAGTGTGTTCTTTGGCCCCGATTTCATCACAGTCACAAAAGTAAGTATTAAATGTACTGTCAGTTTATTATTCTGTTGTTGTGCATATGGTTATCAGCTTACACATTTACTTATCTTTTGGCAGACTGATGAGGACGTGGACTGGATAGGCATAAAGCACCATGTTTCAGAGGCTATAGCTAAATTCTTTGAGAGTGGTGACCCAATAACAACAGGCGTTGTCTATAATGAAAGCAGTGCGTATGCCATAATCCATATTAATCACCTTTGCTGCAGGCACAATTTTTTTTTTGTTGATAAATCCACAATTTAATTGTCTTTAGGTCACTCTGAAGATGATGATGACATTGTGTCAATGATAAAGGAGCTCCTAGACACACGAATCAGGTACTGATCCAGCCTCAGCAGAAGGTTTAGCATGAGCTTTGCTTTTGTTTCTTGCATTTTGACTAACTGATGTTCACTTTCTAACAGTTCGTACTGTGAATTCTTCCCAGAGCATTAGTTGTGCGATAACCTCTCTCATCTGTGGTGTTTGCCAGACCTACGGTGCAGGAGGACGGGGGAGACGTCATCTTTAAAGGGTTTGACAGCGGGACAGTCAAGCTGAAGCTGGTGGGTTCCTGCACAGGGTGCCCCAGCTCAACAGTCACGTTGAAGAATGGCATTCAGAACATGTTGCAGTTTTACATCCCAGAAGTCGACAGTGTGGAACAGGTGACCTGCAGCATCAGTTTGTGTTATTTGCAGTTAGATGTCTGTTCTTATATTGTCTATTATCTGTGCCCAGGTGGAAGATGAAGTGGATGAAATCAATGCAAAGGTTTTCACAGAGCTGGAACAAAAACTCAGTGAATAAAGAGAGTAAAAAGGCTCCTAGTGTAAAACAACCCCAGGCATTGTGACCTCTGCCAAGGAGGTTATGTGACAACCGCCATGTTTGTTTGACCTGAAGGAAAAATAACTCCAAAAGAAGTGTATTTTAGGAAGATGTTGGTGATCGGAACTTTGGCTGATCATCTACAGATCATAGCTGATGAGCCAAGGGGCTTTGATGTTATGTAACCTTGTATTACTACTGCGTATACATATACTACTGCGGTTTTCAGTCAGCAAATGTGGGGAAATGACCTGCTTGGCAGAGGTCTGTAGTCTCTGAGTTCTTTGTTTTTTGAGTTTCAACTGTCCTGCTACTGTTATAATAATACTGCTTCCTCAAATAATTAAAATAGCTCAGTCACCGCATGAATATACTGTACACTCACCAAAAACAGACGACACACAAGCTTCTGTAACGTCCTCTGCCTAGTGAAGGTCCTACCTTAAATACTGTATTGTTTATTATGTATTTATTTCTTAACTGTATATTTTCAAATTGCATTTAAAATAAATGAAGTTAAAGTGTCTGCTTGATGTGAAAGCAAATGGAGTTGTTCTGCTGTTGGAGTATACCACAGAAAATTTTTATTATAAAAAAGGAAGGTAGGTTTAAAGATTTATATTTGGAAGCCTCTATTAAAATGAGCTATTTATCTTCAAACATTCAAAACTGTAATTGTTTATGGTAACTGTCTTATCAAAATGCAACTACACAAAGATATTAAGTAAATATTATGTTCGTGAAAGTTCCGAGGTTAAAACCAGTTTAAATTGACCGATCTTTTATTTAAAAAAACAAAACAAAAAAAACTCACCCTGTCCGCGCATGCGCAGGTTGGGCCCCCCCTTTTTTTATTATTTCTCCATCGGCCGGCGTAGAAGACATCGGTGAGCATTGAGCAGCAAACCTGAATGTTTTATATCTAATGCGAATGTGCTGCGTGCTGTGCGTAGATTGCATGCGGGAATGTTTCTGTCGCCTCTGAGTTTATGCCGTCTTTAGTTCTAACATCGACCGTTTCGTGCACACTCCCCGAACCACTACCTATTAACGTAGTTTCGGGCCTCGCTTTATGACATATTAAGCACGAAGCTAATTTAGCAACAATGCTAACCACGTACTGTTAGCTGGCTAGCTAACGCATGCTCTCTGCGTCACCATAATGGCACCGTGCTAAGGTCAGACACGACGTAAAAATAAAGCATTTATAGACTTGCTAATACTTTTGATCGAGTTGCTGTGGATTATAGCAGTCAAGAGGATTCTGTTGCTTGATACGGTGGATAGCCATCTGCCTGCGTTAGCTCACTGACAGTAGAGCTCCGTTAGCCCATCTGCTCCTTAGCTCCGCGAGGCTGCTGTGTCAGCAGTAAAATTTAACTGCAAAAGTTTAAAATAGTGCCCGGCTAATAAAATGTTACTCGTTGTATTAAAGCACGAGGTCATTCCAGTTCTTTTCAATATAATTTCCCCCATTTGTTCGTCGTATTTGCGCGATCGCACTGAATTAGTTATCTTGGTTTTAGGTCGCAGCCTGGCCACTAATCAACAGTCTTCCCATGTCTCAGCGTGTTTAAGTCTATACGTTTTTGCTTTTAAAAAATTCGAATTCTGATACGAACTTATGTAAACGAACATGTGGTTTAGGTGTAAACGGATAAAATAACTTGGGACTACGATCTCCCAACAATGTGTAACTAAAATTGACGTTCTTACGTTAATAAAATGTGTTGTCCCTTTCTGTCTCAGCGACAAGCATCGGCCTGGTGAACAGAAACCACCCCTCATCGGATTGAGCCATGGCCCAGTTTGGGGGGCAGAAGAACCCACCCTGGGCGACTCAGTTTGCTGCCACAGCGGTGTCCCAGCCGGGTCACTCGGGGCAGTCTCTGGATCTCAACAGCCTGCATTGTGAGTTTGGTCTTTCTTTACACACAAATGCAAATATTTCGTGTATCCTTTTAGTTTTACTTTTCACTCTTTATTTGAACTCCCCAAAAAACACATGACTACTAGTTGATGCCGAAGAACACTGGAAAAATGTGCCAAATTTGAGGGCCAAACGCCTCAAGCTAACGCAGGCGTCGGCACATGCAGCGTGTCGAGTTTAACCACCGTCAGGCAGTTGCTTATTTCTTTTAGTGAATGATGCTCATCACCACCTAGTGGCTCTGAGCAAACACAGCATTGTTCCATCATTTCCAAAATGTTTTTAATCTAAATCTCTTCTGTTTCTTTCCCAATTTCCAGCTTTAGGTGTGCAGCAGCCGTCTCTTCTAGGAGCCTCTCCGTCTGTTTATCCTCAGCAGTCGGCCTTAGCTGCAGTTTCCCTCAGCAACCAGTCGGCTGCAAACTACCAGCTGTCTCAGCAAACCGCTGCGCTGCAACAGCAGGCAGCGGCTGCTGCTGCTGCTGCTGCCCTACAGCAGGTCGGTCAGGGAGGACTTGAGACCACATTATCTCGCCGTTCTATGCTTCCGTGGCATGACCCTTTTCTGATAACTGTCCTTTCCTATTGCATCCAGTCTCAGATTAACACGGCACTCCAGCAGTATCAGCAGCAACAGCAGCAGCAACAGCAGCCGCCTCCCCAGCAGCCCCCCCAACAGCAACTGTACAATGTACCTCATCAGGTAAAACAGGCCTATCATGCCTTGATTTTATTGGGTCATAGTGTTACTAAAGATTACGTTGTTTTGTGTCGGAGATTGTTGTCTGTCTCAAAGCCACAGTTCTGTTGAGAATATTTGGAGTCTTCTCATGAGTAAATTTGCATCGGACTTCTCTTTTCTCAGCTTCCACAGCCTCAGCAAGCACTACTTTCTCAGGTAAAATGTCTGCCTTGTATGATTTGGCCTCTATTTTTGATATGAAACAATGTTCAGTCCCTTTAAATTCACTAAAATAGTTTATTCCTGACCCTCAGCCCCCCGTGCCGTTGCCCACCAGCATGAGCCTGTCCAACCCTCAGCAGACGGCCCAAATTACCGTGTCCTACCCGACGCCACGTTCAAGTCACCAACAACAGACGCAGCCCCAGAAGCAGCGAGTCTTTACTGGCGTCGTCAATAAGCTACACGACACGTTTGGCTTTGTAGATGAAGATGTTTTCTTTCAGCTGAGGTAAGATGCAGAATACTTATTGGATCCTGTTTTACCTTTAAATGTGTTCTTTTTGCCTGCGTTTTGATATATTGGCCATTTCCCAGAGCATGTGTGAGTAAACAGATGGCTTTTAAACATCTCATTTTCCACCTTTTTCCAGTGCGGTGAAGGGAAAGACTCCTCAGGTGGGTGACAGAGTGCTCGTGGAAGCTGTGTACAACCCAAACATGCCGTTCAAGTGGAATGCCCAACGGATCCAAACCTTACCTCAGCTTCCAAACCAGTCGGTAAGAACATTTTGAGCTTGTAGTCTTGCTCACGAGAGACACAAAAGTGGACGGTTGACGATGTTTTGTCCACTTTAAACATTTCTTCATGAACAAGAGACAATTTATATATATTTAAGACCATTCTGCCATCTACGAATTATATTTCTTCAGAAAAACATCAAGCTCTATTAACATGATTAAAATGGTTTCACTCCATTTTAAAGACATTTGACTGGGTCTCACGAGTGTCTGCGTCCACATTTACAGCTTTTCTTCTTTGCAGACTTGATCTTTCTTTCTCTTTTGCTGACTGTTGTGTTTGACTCCCTTCCAGCATCAGCAGCAGCCTCAGCCTTTACCTCAAGCTTCCCCTCAGCTCGGCGGCCTTTACAATGAACCAGGGATGCAGCTGCGCTACTCAGATCTTCACTCTGCTCCAGACAACCGACAAAATGTAACCAATACTAAATCAGTTTCTGAATTTATTGTTTGCTGGATCACTTTTACCTTCTTTTAGTGTGTTGTAGCCAATACCAAAATATTGTTTTGTCCCAGGCTTCTTTTGACAGAGTAGATCTCTTTGCAGGCATTATTACAGATTGTGATTCATTCAATACATTAAACTTATTATTGAGGCCCAAAACCTGCAGTGAAATGTTTCATTTTCATTTGATCTTGATATTTTCTTCTAGAACCAGCCACAACCTCCTAATATGATGAAGACGGCCCCGGCCATGCTACAATCCCTACCTCCCCCAAATACGTTCAGTGTCCCATCCCAGCCCCCTCCTCCACTTCTCCAAGCCCAGCTGTCTGCTGCCTCTTTGGCCCCTCTTCTGCACAACCCTCCCCAGCCTCTGCTCCCACAGCCTCCCCCCAAAGGTGAGATACTGGCCTAAAAATGTCTGTCTTTGTTATTCAATCTTTAAAGGGAGAAATGTTCCTTTTTTAGATGTCTTTGCCGGTGGTCTGCTTCAGCCCCCTGTCAGAATGATGTCACAGCCCCAGCCTGTCCGGCGCATTGAACCCCCACCCCGTTTTCCCAATCGCAATGACCGGGGGCCTGAACTCATCCTGAGAAGTAAAGAGGAACGCAGGTGAGGTGGCGGGAAACCGTGGAATAATGTGTCATAAAAAGCTGCAGTACAGACATATCGATGAATTCCCGTTCTAGTCGGGACAGAGACCGCGAGCGCAGGCGATCAAGAGAGCGTTCACCCGCACGCAAGCGTTCCAGAGACCGTTCTCCGAGAAGAGACCGCTCGCCACGACGGCCCCGTAGAGTGGTTCCTCGCTACACAGTCCAGTTCTCCAAATTTAGTTTGGATAGGTGAGTTGAGCTGAACTCTGTGTGTAAGTATGTCAAAGGTCAAAGTCGTTAACTGGCTTCTGTGGGTTCTCCAGCTCCAGCTGCGACATGATGGAACTGCGACGGCGTTATCAGAGCCTCTACATTCCCAGTGACTTTTTTGATGCCGTCTTCACCTGGGTGGATGCATTCCCTATGACCAGGCCCTTCCAGTTAAACAACGCCTGCAACTTCCACATCTTGCACAAAGAGGTGGATCCTTTAGTCAAGAATACAGCTGTGCTGGACCCACCTGATGCTAACCACACCTACAGTGCAAAGGTACGACCAGTCAATTCTGTCTGTTGCGTCCGTTGGTTGTTGACGCTCTAGTCATAATTATCCCAATCGGCCGTGAAGCGGTGTTTTATGGGCAGCCTCTTAGAGCCTCTCCTTGGGTTGCAGGTGATGCTGCTGGCCAACCCCAGTTTAGAGGAGCTTTATCACAAATCCTGTGCTTTGGCGGAGGACACCCAGGAAGTCAAAGATTCCTTCCAGCATCCTGCTAGACTCATTAAGGTACACCACCCGCATGTTTCTGCCACAAGTGTGAGGACTGTAGGAGTGTTATATTTCTCAACGCCCCACTGTTCAGCATAAACCATCTTTACAGATGGATTCCATTAAAGAACTCTTGAAGTCTAGTCTTAAATTGTGGGCGCACTGTAGTCACTGGTTTTTCTCTCTTTATCCTGTTGTCACCTTTCAGCATCTCCACAACCAAACCTAATCATGTTGTCATTCTCCGTGGCTCTCCTTTGCACTTGTCTCTTTCTCCTCTTTAGTTTTTGGTGGGAATGAGAGGTAAAGATGAGGCCATGGCCATTGGTGGTCACTGGTCCCCCTCTCTGGATGGAGCTGACCCAGAGAGGGACCCGTCAGTCCTTATAAAGACAGCCATACGCTGTTGCAAGGCACTCACAGGCATAGACCTTAGTCTGTGCACTCAGTGGTAAGAGCTCTGATTTTCATCAATATTCATTCATTCTAATGATCTGTCTCCTGTGCCGTGATATACAGCACAGCGGTTGATGCCATTATGATCTCAAACATGTATTAATTGTTAATGCTTTAATTTGCTTACCTATGGTTTACATATTGTCTGTGAAACCAGTTACTTTGGGCTTTTGTGTGTTATTGTCTTGGCTCTTTCTGTTACCTACACATATGTATTTACACATATCTCATTCTGATGGGGGAAACAAAGGCATGGACTGGTTGGAAGCAGGACCAGAAGACGCTGTTGCATTTTTTTTCTTCTTTCCTGTGTTAAATATCTTATATATTTAACTGGCTTTCACTGTCCTGTTGATTCTCTCTTCACACGACCTTAATGTAGCGTTTTAAGTCTATCCCAGGGTAAATGCAGACCACTCGTCAATAATTGGCCAAAACTATAACGAATTTAGGTTGTGACTTATTTATTTATTGTGATTGTTCATCAACTTCCTCAAAATGGCTGCCGTAACCTGTGACAACAGTTGGAGAGCTGCAGACTGGGTCCATTTCTGTATATGCTGTGGTGGTGGTGGTGGGAGCCGGTCACCATTTTGATTTGTAAAATCAATGAGTAACCTCACGGGAGGGAGTAGCTGTAGAAGGCTTGCCCTAGCAAGGCTCGCCTTTTATTCTGTGCCCTGACCAGAATGTTTCTTTCCAATGCACCTTCTTCCTTTGCGACAGGTATCGTTTTGCAGAGATTCGCTATCATCGACCAGAGGAGACACACAAGGGGCGGACAGTCCCTGCTCATGTGGAGACAGTGGTTTTGTTTCTTCCGGATGTTTGGCATTGTCTTCCTACCCGCTCAGAGTGGGAGGTGCTGTCACGGCGACTCCGGGAGCAGCTGGCTGAGAAGCTGTCGGCCGAGCGAAAGGAGGCGGATGGAGAACAGGCACTGAACCGCTAATCCCTCTTTTCTCATTTCCAATTCTCACAGGAAGGCACAGGAATTACAAAAAAAACAAACCCCAGATACACATCAGACACAGCACACGTCAATATTCACGCTTACACAGACACAACGTAGTCAGATTACTCCACCAGCCCTCACCTAGGTGTCTTCTGTTTACTCCTCCACCTGCTTCCTTCTCCCTCTTCATCAGCACATCCACCTTCCCTCACATCCAGCAGACACATACAGTGGAAGCAGTGAGACTAGGTTGTGTTGTGTAGGTCCTGATCGCAACTGATAAAACAGTTTCCAGCATGTTAATCATCCATAAATTGGTGATAATCTGACTTTAATGGGTTCTGTAATCCTTATTCACCAGATCCTTTTCCTTCCAATATTGGTGTGCATCAGTTTAATTGAGATAAGCTGTAATTCTTTATAAGTGTTGGATTCTAAAATGCGTCTGCACACTGGAAACTGTGGAGTCAGTTGTGTGAACTGTGTGTGTTATAGAAATGTTTGGTTTTATGATTTATTTCACGTCGATATGATGTTTTTGACTGAAAAAAACCCTCCCTTAAGTCCTGTTTCCTGTCTGTTTTGTTGGATTTTACATTCTCATTTGGACCATGTGTAGAACTTGGTTTTTCCAGGGCAGTTGGGTGGACTAAAGGACAGATGGCTCCTATGTGACATAGGTGTATAAACCCCATAAATGACATATATTCAATACTTCAGCCATAGATCATAGTAGGGCCACCTTATCCACACTCCGTTTGGAGACCAGCTTCAGTTCACCGTAACTACACCTCTCATTGATTTTACCTTTTTTGTGTTCCACAGATTGATTGATTGGCAGCTGGGGGGCATTTCTGTTGGTTTTTATAAGAGCTAGAGAGCTTCCCTGTGTATGCTTCAGTAGCAGTGGACTTAAACGCAGTCGAGAGCTCACTAGGACGAGACAAAAGAGAAAAATGTGGCCTTGCTTCTTGCACGGATCAACTGTTGAAGTTGGCGCAGGCGTCAAGGGTTTCGCTAACTCTTCGCTCTCCCGTTTCCTTCTCTCTGCCTGTCTCTCTGTCTTAATGATTTCTTGTCAAGGACGAAGAGGAGAAGGACGACGGGGAATCCAAGGACGTTAGTACTCCCACGCACTGGGCTAAACTGGACCCCAAATCAATGAAGGTCAGGTTCCGTGAGAGTGCACGTGAAACAGGCTTTGAATGTCAGAGAATGACTACGTCTGCCCGGTGGCCCTGCAGGTAAACGACCTGCGCAAAGAGCTCGACTGTCGCTCCCTGAGCTCCAAAGGCTTGAAGTCGCAGCTGATCGCTCGCCTCACCAAACAGCTGAAGGTGGAGGAGCAGGTGGAGGAGTCCAAGGAGCCAGACAAACCAGAGAGCAAAATTCCTGAGGAGGAAGAGCCGTCTCGCACCGAAGAAGAGAAGGAGGTAAATGGCTTCATTTTTTATTGATCAGTGTTTGGATGTGTAGCTCTCGGTCATTAGTTTTGCAGCCAACAGTGAAGAAGAATCAATAGCACTCGTGAAACCGGTAAAATGTATGTTTATGGCTGTGTGTTAACGCTTGTGTCTGCGTCTGTCTCCCTCAGGAGGAGGAAAGGAAGCGCCAGGAGGAGCTTGACCGGCAAAGACGAGAGAGACGCTACATCCTCCCCGATGAGCCCACCATCCTCGTGAACCCCAACTGGGCAGCAAAGAATGGCAAATTCGACTGCAGCGTCATGTCTCTGAGCGTGTTGCTGGATTACCGACTGGAGGACAACAAGGAGCACTCGTTTGAGGTCAGAGTCAGTTCAGTTCTCTAGCTGAGACTGGGTGTCTATCAGAGAAAACACAGCAAACTCTTCTGGCTCTTTCCTCAGGTTTCTCTCTTTGCTGAGCTTTTTAATGAAATGCTCCAGAGAGACTTTGGCTACCGCATCTATAAAGCCCTCGCTGCTATTCCTGTAAAAGATGAGAAGAAGGAAAAGAAAAACAAGAAGGAGGCTGAAAAACGAGACGTGAAGAAGGAAAAGGACGAGGAAAACGAGGAGCCACAGGCAAAGAAGGCTAAAGAGGACGAGGAGGACAAGAAGAAGGTAAAGCTATCTGGTCTTTTCAGTCGTGAATGGTTCTCCTGCGGCGCCGTAACATCTGTTCGTCAATTAGAGCGAAGAAAAGACGCTGAAAAAGGAGCCCTCTCAAGATGAAGAGGAGAACGAAGATGAGGGCAGCACGGCTAACGCTGAGGAGTACGACCCAATGGAGGCGGAAGACGCTGAAGATGACGACGACGACGACGACGGTACGTTCTCTTCATATGACGGCTGGTCGAGGTCACGTTTAAAGGATTCTCCACAGGCTCCGAATGGAGCTCTGATTGGTTTAAGTGTCGCCATAGCGACCTTCCGTTGCACTCATCATCGCTCTGTGACTGAAACATGACCCGTTTAGTCTCTCCACATGGCCAATGATGAGAAATCATGCACCACGCTGAGTTTGTGATGGATAACTCTTCCACACGTTCTGAGGCCTCGTTTCCCTCTGAATAAACGCTCTGACAACAGTCGGTGGCGTTTCTCATCTCTGGCGCCGCTTTGTTTTCCAGACAAGGACGACGAGGACTCCAACGACAGAGACAGGAGAGACCGCAGAGACGACCGCAAGTCGTCGAGAGAGAGCGCCTCTAAAGATAAGGTCAGCTATCCCGCTAGGTTGATCTTTGAATAGCTGGATTTTTATACAGCGGTGAGATAATCTGGGTGTTTTATGCCAGGAGAAGAAGCAGATGGTCACGCACAACAAGGAGCTGCTCATGGCTTTCGTCTACTTTGACCAGAGCCACTGTGGCTATTTGTTGGAACGGGACCTGGAGGAGATCTTGTACACGTTGGGGCTGCACCTTTCACGTGCACAGGTGAACACTCATTGATGTCCAGAGTTCGGTCCTTGTTCTGTGCATCCGCCATGGGTCCAATCCTGCCGTCAGTGTTTCTGAGCGTTGGGGTTTTGACATTTCCAGATCAAGAAGCTGTTAAACAAACCCGTGATCAGAGAATCTTGTTACTATCGAAAGCTGACGGACAACGGGAAGGACGAACCTGTTCAGTCTATGAATGAAGCTCAGATAGAAAACCTTACGGGTGAGCTGGCGGCACTAAATAACCTTCATCAAAAATACCAAAACACCTTTACGACAAAGGCGCCTGATATTTTTATCTCTTTCAGGTAACCGAAGTCTTCTTCCGGCTCCTAAAGCTCGCGTTAAGGCAGAGCCGAGCGAGTCGGGTAATCTGATCGTATATAACGGAGCCATGGTGGACGTTGGCAGCATGATGCAGAAACTGGAGAAGAGCGAGAAGACGCGCGAGGAGATCGAGCAGAAGCTAATGGTGCAGGATGCTAAGCTGGGTATGCGTTTAACTGGCCTGACGTGTTCTCTGTGACAGACGCAAGCTACACTCTGTGCCAGAAGTCCTCACGGGACAATGATCTGGCTCAATTTGAGCTTTGCCACATGAAAACCCAGTGCCATTGTCTTCAGCACTCTTCTTTCAGTGATGGAAACAAATGTGTACTGGCACATCTTTTATTTATTTATTTTTTTTTTAAAAAGCCAAATGATTGGAAGACAACAGCGGTTTGGTTCAGCTGTGTCCGTTTGCATTTTCCCACCCCGACGATGTAACCCGAACTTTGTTCCTCGTGTCTCGTTGCAGAAGAGGACGCAAAAGTGAAAGCACAGCTGGAGAAGAGTAACAAGGCCTTGACCAGGGAGCTGGAGGAGGTGAAGAGGACGCTGAATCAAACTGAGCAGACGCTGACGTCTGTGAAGGAGCAGAAGACCGTCTACCACGATCACATTGTCAAGACCTCCAACTCCTTGATGTCCACGGTGAAAGGCCTGCTGGGACTGATGAGCAAGGTAGAGTTCGTAACCCATAATGTGCTCTGGTGAAATTAAATGTTCTGGTTCAGTCTCTCGACATGGCCAATGATGAGAAATCATGCACCACGCTGAGTATGTGATGGATAACTCTTCCACACGTTCTGAGGCCTCGTTTCCCTCTGAATAAATGCTCTGATAACAGTTGTGCAGCCGACGTTTTTTTTTTTCTTTATTGGTTTTCTGGGTTCACTTCCCCTTTAAATGCAGTCCTTCCATTGTAATAAGTTAAGTTTCCTGTCACATGTACCAGTTTTAACCACAGAGAGCATGTGGGTCCTGATACACAGGTCACAGACTGGTTCAAACTGGTTTAGAGGGAGAACTGGAACAAGAAAGTGACCCCTGCTGGCCAACACCGGCCCCTGCTGGCTGCCAGCAGTTACTGCAGCGTTTGAACTGAACCGTGTGAAACTGTTTTGCAGGCCCAAAGCAGCATCTTTTAAAATTCCTTCCCTCCTTCTTCTTTTTTCAGAATAAAGATGAGCACCTGGACTTGGAACTTGCTCTGGATCAGGCGTCACAAGCGAACGGCTCAGATGAATGATTGTCAGGTTTAATGACGCTTTCTCCCACACTGATGATCTTAAAGATTGTATATATTTTCAGAATTTGGTTTTGCTGTGTTTTATTTGGACCTATTGTCTCCTCGGTACATGTAAATGAGTTTGTTTGTTTGACCTCTTTTGCCCCCCCCTCCCCTGTGTACAGTAGATCTTTTGATTACCTTTTCTTAACTAGAAGTTAATTTGCTAATATTTTTGCTGTTGATTTAGCTTTGATATGGCCAAAAGACGCCACATTGTAGATTTCAGTGCCAGTATGTTGTTGAGGTTCAGTTTTTCTAATGAGCAATAATATTTATGTGCAAGAGAATTCATTAAAAACAAAAAGTATATTTAAAAGAAACTAATTTCGGAAAGAATGCTTGTGGTTCTGGCAGAGTTTCCTCACAAATGGTCCAAATCTGCTGTGTAACCGCAAACACGCGTCTTCAGTTTGTCCGTATTTGGCCGTTTTTTTTCCCTTCTCGTCACCACACACGGCTATGCATGACTCCTGCCGCTCGTTGGCCTTCCTGCTGCCTGCACCCTCCAGGCTCCGCCCACTCAACTCCCGCAGCAGGTCGTCGGTTCTCTACCGGGAGCGTCCGGCTTCTCTCCTCTGAGGAAGCTTCACCACGGCAACCAAAAGATAAGCGCAATGAATGTGTCGCCCCCCCGAGGGAGTCGGCCACGCGTGGACAGGACGGCGTCCCTCCGCGCGCCCCCGTTAGGGTCATTCCAAGAAGCACAACTCCATTCAGCTCCAGCGCAGTTTTATTTTTCTATTGAAATTGTACCTGGATGTTTTGTGCAGAAGTAAAGTGTCATTTTAACACTAAAGCGGGTGTCGTCCCTCGTGTCTGCCGGACTCACCTGAGCTCAGGTGCTTTCCTCTGTCTGCACGCCACAATTAACGGCTCTGTAGTTACATTCAGAAAATTCCAGAAGCCCTCCGGCCAACTTGTCTTTGATCACGCTTTGATCTTTTTACTTCAAAGCACTTCACAAAAAACGAGTTCAAATGGACTCGTTTGATACGGAATTCTTCTGTTCCGTCTCCAGCATCTGTGGAGGATTTGGAGGACAAATGGTTCCTTTTTTGAGGTGTGGTCCTCTGTCGGAAGGTCTGGAGTCGAGTGTCGGTCGCGTCAGATGGAGATCGGAAAGTAAACGGACAGAAGGAAACATCGGGGACGAGCAGCGACTGTTTACATTCTCAAAACAAGTCAACAAAAGTGAATGAATGGAAAAATCCTTTATTTGGAGATGAGAACATCTGGAGCGTCGTGTCTCCAGCCGGACCTACCCCCCCCCCCCCACACACACACACACACACACACACACACAGAGCGGGGCAGGTAACCCCACCCCAAGGCTGCAACAGAAGGCTTTTGTGGGCCACCCCCCCCCCCATCGGACCTCCGTCCCTGCTCTCAAAGCGCTCTCAGGCCCGTCTGGTGACAATCAGGCAGTTTGAATGCAGGGTCACAGTTTCCAGGGGTGGGAAGGGGGGCAGTTAAACGGGGGGGGGGGGGGTTGCTTTGCTAACTGATGGCGTCAACATGTTCAGCCCCTCCGCAGATTCCTGCTTTTCATGGTAATCGGACCTCTGAAGTCTGGGTGGAGCAGAAGAGGCGACTCTGGTCCCGCAGTTTATTAGTCCGTCGTGTTTGCACCCTGTTGAAATGTTCAACCCCCCCCCCCCCCACACACACACCACACACACACACACAACCCCCCCCCCCCCCCACACACACACACACACACACACACCACCCCACCCCCACACACACACACACACACACACCCATCACAGGCCCAGCTTAAGCCACGGCGCCGTGGACCCTGTATCACCTCCTTTTATCTTCGCCGCAGTGCTGCTGAACTGTGGTTCACCTGCGGACCTGCTCTGCATTCATCCCTGGTTCGTGATTGGCTGCGTGAGGCGGCGCCGAGGTCGTTCCCGGGCCGTCGGATCCAGATTAGTCCCTCAGACGACAGCAGCTTCTCTCCTGGAACGGATCCTTTTATCAGACTTTCTACACGCCGCCATCTTCCACCAGCCCAGCGGCCTCTTTGATACCCCAGGTAAGTTGCATGAGTGGCTCCTTTGACCCCCCCACCCCTCCCCCACCAAGGGTCCCCGGGTCAGCTGGGATGGCAGGAACTCGGCTTCCTCTCCACAGAGCTGAACTAGTTGTGGGTAAGGTGATCTCCCTCTCACACGCCTTTCTTTGGGAATACCGTGTTACAGCGTGAGAACGCCCCACGCCGCCTCTGACGTGGGCGTCGCCCCTGAACCTGCGTCTGGAGGCCCTCCGGCCCAGGACCCTCCAGCACGGTCGCCATCAGAGGGGCCTTCGGAGGCAACAGGACACCGAGTCTCATCGGCCTGTTTCGCATTTCCCAGCGCAGATCCACCCGCCACGAAGCAAGATGTCGCCCCAGACCATAATCACGCACGGGCGCGCTGGTGCCAGCCTCTCGTTGGGAAAAGCAAACATTTCCATTGTGGAACTGCACCGCACGCAGCCTCAAACACGGGTCACACGCCCCTCAGGGCGCACGTTGAGTAGCAAAACACACACTGCACTGGCAACTGGCGGGTCCCAGACTGTTGGAGGGGCCAGACTGTGTGTGTGTGTGTGTGTGTGTGAACGGTGGCTAAACTAACTACCAGTTACTGCAGGTGTGCGGGGTCAGGAGGTCAACGACTCATTTAAATGTCTGTAACTCAAACGGAACCTCTGAATCGGCAGCTTTTAATCAGGAAGTCGGCACGCGGCTGCGTTTCCTGGATTCTTTCCCTCCCCTCAAAGGGGCCCGTTCGCCACATCTGCCCGTGGCCCGACGGGGGCGCGTGTTCCTGGGTGTGTGTTTCGCTCCTGCTTGCGCTGCGCTAATGAAGCTCGCATGTCGAGCGAGCCTTTGATGTCCCGTTAGCATCGAGGCATTCGGGCAGAGCGCCATCGCCTCAAAGCGCCGCTCATTTAGATCCTGGTTTAATGGCGGCGGCGGCGGCGGGGTCGATGTTCATTTGGTGGCAGGTGACACATCACAGGCCCAAACTGCCTTGATGTCGACCAAATCCTCCAATCAGTCGTCTGAGTTGAGGGCACCGGAGGTCCAAAACCAAGAGTCTGGTTTTCCAGACACCCAGGATGTGGGTATAAACCTTTATGTCTGGAAAACAATGAAAATCACCACGACTCACAATTTATCTTCGACTTCTAACATTCCCTCAATCCAGGATCCGATTCTGTTGTTGGTTGAGGACACTTATATTATAAATAGAGACGCGGGTCCCCCTCCAGGGGTGCTAGCACTGTAGCGCTAATGCTAACCCAGATTAAGCGTAATCTCTCACTTCTGCTACTAAACAACAACAAAAAAACATTTTTGGTGCTAATTTCTTCACCTATAAAGCAGAACCTCACGTGTGGATGCAACGATGGAAAAAAATAGCTTTCCAAAAGGGGGCGGGGCTTACGGACAGGTATTCAATGCTGGGTGCCACCAAATCAGTGATAATTTATGTTTTATGACAATACCCGAAATCCATCGCGTTCATCATCTTAAAAAATTTTTAGCATTTAGCTTGCTGACATTAGCATTTAGACTAGAATTTGTTGTTTTTACAGAATAGTCTGGTTCATTGAACATTTTAGGATTCTCTCTGTTTTGGACATAAAGACACAGGGAAAAAAAAAAGGATTCTACCCACAACAACTGTTTCCAATCTGCCTTTTGCTCTGTTTTGTCTGCCTCCCACCATTTCTCACGGGCAGCGGGGAGGACGTCTCGGCAGGCAAACAGAGACAGTCGGGTCTCCTCTGCCTGTCTGTGTCTCTGCTGAGTCGTTCACCTGTGACCCCAGACGCGCGCAGACACATGGGCCGTAGCAGCCGGCCCTCCTTCGCTCTCACGCTGGCTCAAAGCTGCAGACGTCTCTCACATGGCTGTGATCTCCACCATGTCTTTTATGTGTGTGTGTGTGTGTGAGTGTGTGTGTGTGTGGTTTCTAAGGATGTGGGTGTACGCCATCACTCACCGCTTTAACATACCTCCCAGAGCTCAAAGTGCCCCTAAATCAGGTTCGTTAAAACGTCCCAGAGTATGAATCTAAGTGCTTTTCTGGATTTTGTCTCCATCCTGCTTATTAAAGCAACGTGGAATCATAATCCAGACTTAAATAATCCCGTTTTATGGGAACTCGCCTGTCATTATGTGTGTCTGGCTGCTCGCTGACTCACGCATCCGAGAGAAAAGTGAGTTGTCCCTGCAGGTTTGACTCCCGCGTGCGCTGGTTTGTGCCGTGCGTGCGTGCGTGCGTGTGTGTGTGTGTGCGTGCACGGCAGCAGTAAACGGGCAGAGACGCTCCAGCCAGGTCCTCGTTTGATCTGCGCCCTGATGCTGAAATGGTGAGGTTCTAATCACAGAGCGGCGCCGATGCTGGGACACGTTCACTCAGGCGGAGATCAAAGCAAACAAACAAAGAAAAATAGGAAAACGCACCTTGAGGAGGGACGATCGTGATCCAAGGCTTTGAAGGTTGATGCAACGGTTGCTGATTTTGGGGAACGCCGGGAAAATCTGGACGTTTTCTCTCTCCTTCACGCTTATTATTCCAATCAGCTGCTTCTTTAGCAATTAGCATTCTGACAAACGTCCTCGCCTTGACCTCTGAGCCAGCCATGACCTTTCGGCAGGAGATGAATTCCTCGCCGCCCTCCCGGCCCTCCCGGCGAGGCGCTCCGCCCTCCTACACGCACGGAAAGGACTCGGCGATGCGCCGACGCACATATTTGAATTAATGCATCTCCTGCTGAGGTTTATGGATGACAAGGGTTGTGCTTTTTTCTATCCTCTCTTGGCATGGAAGTCAAAAAGAAGTGTGTGTGTGTGTGTGTGTGTGTGTGTGTGTGTGTGGTGTGTGGTGGTGGTGGTGGGGGGGGGGGGGGCCCTGGAGGTGTTTTAGTTAGACGGTGTCCCAAGAGCCAAGAACCTATAGTGGGACCAGATGTGTAGGTTTGCACGCGGAGGTTTTAGGTTCCGAACATGTGGTTCCGTGAAATTATCATATTCAAAATATACAGCGATCCCACGGAGGCCGCTGAGACGACCCTGCAGCTGCAGCGTGCACGGACAGAAGCGGGCGTACGTGCGCTAGGTTTGAGTCCTCGTCATCAGCCTCACCTCCGGACTGGGGGGAAGGTCATGGGCTCCACGGGATGTTCGATGCACCCAACGCTGGCCAACTTCCTGCTAACTTCCGCGCGACGTTAGCACGTTAGCGCCAGTTCGCTTTAATGTCCAGGTTTTAGGGAGACGCAGCGTGAATAACCCCCGACGAGCAGCGATCACAGCCGGGACGTCGGAGAGGAGGCCGAAACTTCCGCCCTCTGGTGTTGGCCTCCCGTTTGCCTCGAATCTGTCATTACCTCTCTGAAACGGCATCGTCCCAGACGCCCGAACCTCCCACTCATCAAAGGGGTTTAAGACTCAACCACCAGGAATCTCGTTAAACTGGAATCAAACAGACCCAGAGGTCTGGTCCCACACAGGATCTTTGCAGGTTCTCACTTTCCCCCCTTGACTCTGGTTCCTCGCCGCGGCCTCCAGATAATTCATCCCGCCCTCCCTGGAGGTGATGGGTTCTTTTCATGTATGGAGGAAGCACAATATCCTGTCCCAGTGCGGCGTCTAATACCACACTAATACCCCCCCCCACACACACACACACACACTCCAGGACTCTGATATATGAGGTGTTTGCCTGAGTGGGCTTCAGGCTGCTGCCATGTCAGTGAAAAGCGGGCCTGGTTCTGGTTCTCATTTGGTTGAACAGCTAATCTCTCCTCAGTTTTCTCCTGTCAGAGTTTACAGCATCCACAATGCATCGCGGGTCTCTGCTGATTTGGGTGATTTCACGTGATTTCTCTGCTCTTCCAGACAGTTTCAGGAAGGTCCGCGGCTGGAAACCGGATCTTTTGGGGCACACGGCACAAAGCGAGGCGATTCTCTGAGGCACCTAAGCAGCCCAGTGGGCGGGGCCAGCAGACAGTGGGAGGTCTACCTGCGGGACCCGGCGGACCCTCGTCCGCCCCCTTCTCCTCCCCCCTCCTCCTCTGGTTTCCCTGGGAGCGCAGAGAAACCAAGCGGTCGCTCCGGACGCGTCGTGTTCGCTCAGGGTGCGCGCCGGAGGAATGCGTGGCAGCACTCCCCGTTTCCTGCGGATTCCAGGGAGGAGAAGTGTCTCTTAAGGAGCGGTGAATGTGGACAGAAATGTCTCCCCAGCAGCGGCTCGTCCAGCTCTCCGCCGCCGCGCTCGCCGTCGTCCTCGGCCCGGACGAGGAGAGTGTGCGCGACGCCACCGGCGGCGGCGGCGGCGGGCGGGAGGTCTTCGCCGACTTCAAGGCGCAGAACCTGCGGAGCTTCTGGAATAAGAGGCTGATTAAGGCCATGAGCGAGGTGCAATTTCAGGGATGGATGGAAAACACGGTGCTTTTCATCCAGGGCAACGCCAACAACCTGGAGGTGCTGAGAGAGGCGTGGATGCGCAGAGCGCTGCGCTCACCAAAGGGATTCACCATCAAAGCCGTCGGTAGGTCCCAGCAGCTGGCGCGAGCCGTGTCACGCGTAAAACTACTAAACTACGGGTCTTAACGTCAGAACACTGAGCAAAGAGGCTGAAGTAGCTCAAAAAGTGATGAAGAGCTTCTTGGGGGGGCGCAGCGTGTGTTTACCACAGTGGCAGAGAGGTGTGAAAGCATTAAAGTGTGGAGAACAGGAGCTGCCCCCCCCCCCGCTCTCCTGGGGAGTTTTACTGCTAAACCTGGTGTCAACAATGCAGACGTCTCCCAGGCGTTGGCAACGTTCAGGACCTTAAACATCAGCTGTTTCATTGTTAAATGGCTCCCATGGTGTGTGTGTGTGTGTGGGGGGGGGGGGGGGGGTGTTCAGGGTCCCTTTATTGCCCCCAGTCTAACAAAGTTGTGTCTAATTGCATCTAATCGTTTCCACTTCTCTGCTTCTCGTCAGATGAGCGGGGCAGAAACGGGGAATGGGAACCTCATGGAGGCTCCTATAGAATGATCTCATAGGCTGGACATGTTTGACAGCTCGGGGGGGGGGGGACGGGACGGGCCGGGCCGGGCCTCGGGTGGCTCTCAGATCTAATGACAGCGTTCGCCGTCAGGTGGCCCCCGCACACGGGATCGGCAGCAGGAGGAAAACAAGGGTGGGAGTCCAAAGTTTGGTGCCCGGGACGGGTTCCCGTTGGTGGGACGCTTCACCCGCCCCCTCGCTGTCAGTCAGTCAGATCCAGCAGTGCACGGGCCAGGACAGGGCGGAATGTGATTCTGGACGGGTGGGAAGGGACCACACAAGGGGAGACGTGTGTGTGTGTGTGTGTGTGTGGGGGGGGGGGGTTGACATACCATCCTGCTGGGAGACACTTTTCTGGCTGTAAGTCAACACAAAGAGGCGAAAAGTGATGCTGGAGCCGAGGCGAGTGGAGACGGGCGGCGTCCCAGCAGCGCCCCCCCCTCCCCCTCCTGTGTTCTCGTTAGCCGGGATTTACGTCCCCGCGTTTCAAAGTCAGCGAGGGGCCGAGAGAGTGATGTCAGGTACCGACCCGAAGGGCCCGACGCTGCTCCGGTATAAATATGTCAGCGGCGGTGCCGACATGTTGTGAGTTACAGGCTGGAGGGGGTTTCAAACGGCCGCTGCTTCCTGTCTCGGGGTCGAGGACGTGGCCCCCGAACAAGTTTAGCAAGAAGGAAGGACTTCATCGGTGGTGCCTCCAGACGCCGTCCGTTAGATGAATCTGGGCTCTTCCTCCTGGGTGGTGGTGGTGGGGGGGGGTTCCTGCGGGAGGGGGGAGGACTGTGGCCCCGGGTTGACTGGGGTAAACACCCAGGTGAGGAATGAACGGGCCCCACTGGTACCGCGGTCGACCTCCTCGTCTTAGCTCCAGTGTGTCTTCAGGGTGTTTCCCAACCTTCCTCTTCACCCCCCCTAAACCCCCCCCCCCCCCTTAGGAGCGGGACATCCCGGCAATGACCATCTCGGCTCGGCGAACCTGCTGGGAACGCAATATCTGAGGAAGAGGAGAGCGTTTTAGCATCTGTTCCTGATAACAGACGCGGCTGTATTTATCTTTCTGCAGGGTCTCTGGATTTGAGACGTCATGTTCCCCCAAAGCTGTAGATTTACTTTCTCGTAGCGTGTTGACTTTGAGTGGAGCAGGTTCGCACCCTGCTGGGCTTCTGGAGGTGATTAGCTGTCACAACAGAAACCCTGGAGGCAACGCGAAACACGCAGCCCAAACTCTTAACTTAGCCCTTGAACCCACCGCTGAGAGGCGCGGAGGCGTATTTTTTCGAGTATTTCTGTCGATGTTGCATTGAAGTTGGGGAGCCGCTGAGGTTTTGAGGCTGAAAGATCTTGATGAAAAATCTGGTCTGATCTGCTGGTGACGGAGGCCTGCGGCCGTCCTGGCCCTTTGTGCTAGCATAAACCTGTTAGCTTTAGCTCACAAAGGCATAGCACTCTCAGTGTTTTCGGGCCCAACAAGTCTGAAATGCGGTAAAATTCGTAAAAATCCTCCTAACCGGAGGGTTCGTAATGGCAGTTAACTGGTTCTGCATTATTTAGTTTCTGCCGTCGCTGTGGCAGAAACTAGCGCGCAACCACCAGCTAAAACATTTATACGAAGTTGGCCGCTGTTGTAATGAGGTGTCCTGTATCCTTCAAACACAGGGCCTCATCCACGGGCCCCCCTGCTCGGCCGGGGCGGACCGTACTGGACCCTGGGTCCCCTCCTGTGTGCTTTCCCACAGCAGAGCTATGCTCACTCTGTCAGCCAAGTTTCCTCCTCCAACAGCGCGTTTTATTTACCTCGCCATACCATCAGATGGTTGGGCATTCCTGAAATACTCCATTTACTTTTGAGATCGTTTTCTGAGCGCCATCGGCTGAGAAGAGCCTCAGATCGGCTCTTTTGACCCATTTCACTTGTCGAGTGTTGTTTCTTAACACTCCCAGTGTCTCCTTTCACAGGAGGGGGGTGGTTCAAGTCCCCAAGCCCTGCGCTAATGGTCATAACTCCTCCAGATGTTAGCTTATTAACCAAGACACCCCTCGCTGAGTCTTTTCAGGTTTAAATGGACCACCCTGCCCTAACTAAGCAGCAAAGGGTCAAAGGTTACAACCTTCTGGCTATAACAAGCCACCTTTGGCCCCGCCGGCTTCAGAAGGTTTGTTAGCAGGACAAGACCATCGTGCACCGATACCATATCCAGGTGTTCGTCGCTAAATGGTCGGTTCAGCTTCTGTACTCCCACGAGTAAATTCCTGAAGCAGCAGCACTGCGACTTACCTCAATTAAACCGAGTCGAACCTCCTGTCACCATTTACGTTTACGATTTTACGATTAACTTCGCCAGCCTTATTCGGATGCTAACACCCTTTAGCAACGATTAGTTTCCTGCATTTGCATTTTCCTGCATTTAAAGCTCAGTTCAGAGGAAGTCACGACCGACACCAGCTGAGAGGATGTGCATGTGTGCGCGCACGTTGTTCTGCAGATCTATTGCTCGGTCACATCCTTCCCGTTGGAGAGGAAGAGCGATCAGTGCAAATCGGGCCCGTCGGTCTCTTTATTAGCCCAGATATCGGGCCCGACCCACGCCAAAGAAAACATTTAGAGGGATTTTCTTGAAGCCCTGATCTTACACAACCTGTCAGTGGCTGCTAAAGTTGGGGATTATTCCTCATCCGCACTCAGGTCAGACAAATGAGTCGACGGCAAATCGATTAAATTTGACTTTATTATCCGCTCAGTTTCCTGACGGGATGTTTTCTTTGCTACATTTAGCGCGTTTTTACAGTATTTGAAGGATGAAGTAATACTTTCAGCAGAGCCAGACGCATTAGAAGTGATGGATCGTATGGCAGACTTCCACGGGAGCTTTAGGACTGAGACAACAAACACGAGGATCTGCTGCACCTTGAGGTTGGTTAACTGGCGGAAATGAGCGTCATCTGCAACCAATGAGCGCCATCAGCCTGATTAAGGGGAACGGATCCGCTTCAGAAGGCTGTGCACGTAGGTGGAGCGAGGCAAGAACACCTGGAGAGGAAAAACAGTCCTTCGTCTTTCCAGCTTTATTGAGTAGTTGAGATAATTAGCTAAAAAACGTTGATTGGGATTGATATCCACTTCTGACCGAGCATGTTTGGGAAGGTAGACGGAGCTTTTGGGAGATTTTCCAAGAACCATATCCAGTGTGACCATTCATCCTGTTGATGTTAAGGGACTGGAAGTGTAAGCTAGTACGCAGCAAGCTAGCATTGTACCAGTATGGGTTAATTGCCGTGCACGATGCAAACAGAACAAAACAAAAATGCAACCTTATGCTGCAGGTGATTGTAGGAGCTGCGTTTGGAACCACAATTACCTTCTAGGAATTTGGGATAAATACAATTTATCCTCAACTTTGACTAGCCGCTACTTCTTTAGCACCGTTCGCAGCTTTAACGGTGCCAAGCTAGAAACTTTTGTTTATTCCATTTTGTTGCAAACATATAAAAACAAGGGATTTTTTTTTTGTAAATATCTAAAATATACGATTTTTGAAGGGGCCAAATAATAACGATAGTGGGCCTAATACCGATCCTTGGAGAACGCCGGTCCGGTTGTCTCAGCTGAGATGGTAACACTTGCGTTAGCACGTTAATCCTCCTGCTCGTCCCTCATTTTTGCTGCGGTCCGACAGAACGGCCTTTTAAGATCAAACGGGTACGTTTTATGGGTCGCCTTTAAATCGCCTGGACTCGCCATCTGGAGGCGACACCGATGTAGCACAGCGTGGGGTTCATGTCCACGGAGGCAAACGAGAGCCAGATCCGCTGGGCCCAGAGCCCATTAAACCTGAGGTGGGAGTGAACGAAACTGCTCTTTAGCCTGTTTCCTACAGCTGCTATCGTGTTACGTGGAGCACCTGAGGCTAAAATACAGTCCTTTTATCTTGCTCTGCCAAACACCTGCACAGGTGCACTTCCTGTGTCACAGGAACGGGCGATCCATTACCGGTGGAACGCGTTTTTCATCGGAACCACAGTTGTTGCCTTCAAGGCTGTCAAGCTTTTGGGGCCAGAGGAGCCGCACGGTCCACTTTACTGTCACCTCGCTTTAATATTTAACTGGTGGTTGAATATTTAACTGGTGTCTTCAGGTCCTGCAGGTTTTCATGGTCGCGGGTCAATAAACGTCGCTGTGAATCAGCAGTCGATCCTGAGACCGTTTCCCTCTTAAACAGTTGTACAGCAGCTTGCACCGGCGCTGAGGGGTACTGGTGCTGATTGGGAAGGGTTTCGGGCTCTTGCTGCCCTCTAAAGGGAGCTTTTCACTCGCTTTATTGGGCCATTTCTCTGCAACGCCCACGTCCGTCTGTTTTTTTGGAGGTCAACGCTCAACTTCTTGTAAAAGGCGAAGCTGAGAAACACGAGGGCCGGGTCAGCAGGCCCATCGGACCAGAACGCCTCGAAACAAAGGGAAGTGGTTGTGGGGAACCGGGAGGAGGGGCGGGACATAAATCCCAGCTGGTTCCTCCACCCATCACACCAGATCTGTACGCTGTGAATGTTTGACATTGTCATTCGGGATCTTTGCTCCGTCACAGCTTCTGGGAGTGTGTGTGTGTGTGTGTGTGTGTGTGGGGGGGGGGGGTCTGTGTGTAGGTGGGGGGGCAGGTCTGGAGTTGGTGCTGAATACCATACAGTGTGTCCTTAATGAGGGAGAGAGAAGATTAGTCTGCTCGCTCGCTGGAGCCTAAAAGATTAGACGATACTAGTATGAGATAAGATGGTGTGTGTGTGTGTGTGTGTGTGTGTGTGTGTGTGCGTGTGCGTGTGTGTGTGTGTGTGCTTGTGGGGGGGCTTTAGTAATGCTTTTAATCCGTTGGAACATGACTGCGAGAGGTCAAGGGCAAAATTCGGTGTCGATATTTGTCAGTTTCTGATCCAAATCCTTGGATACACGATCCCGTACGTGAATCCTGTCACCGAAACCGCGAAGCCCCGCCCATCTCGCCGCCAGCGGGGGAGAACGTGCAGCAACTCTGGCCCAGACGTCCCCAGGCTGAGCGCTAAGTTAATGCAATCACATATGAAATTGGACTCATGTGGCGGCGAGGCCGGCGGACGAGGCCGCTACCCCGGAACATGTGGCAGCCATCAGCGGCGCCGCCTCAGGGGTCCCGGGGGAGATTCTCCGTCCACCGGGAGACGTTATTCCTTTACAGCAGTCTGGCTCGCTGCAGCGTTTATGTCGTTATGTTTCACGTTGCCACCAGAACCAAAACTCCTCTCCAGTTTGACTCTACAGCTGCTCCGTCTTCCCCTCCCTGTTGTGACCGTGGCCGCCGGGGTTGCCATGGCACCCGTGGGGTTATTTGTGCGGAGACAATGAGTGTAAAGTCACGTCCCGGTCTTGGATTACAAAGACACAGAGGTCTGTTCCCCCTGGAGAAGAGACCAGAGCGCCAGTCACGCCTGCTAATGTTGGGCTCCATAAACTCCGATCCCCTTTCAGAACCTCTGCAACAGGACAAATGGACCCCGTGGAGGCGTCGGAGGTCGTTTGATTGCGACCCTCTTTTGCTCTAGGGGGACGTTTAATGCTGAGGAGGCAGAGGTTCGAACAAGACGGATGGAGAGCGCCCCCCCCGTCCCTCTGCTCTGGCATTTCCTCAGGGAAGTTAGCAACAATGGAGCACCAACTCAGCTGTTCTAATTCTGTGTTATTGAGGACCCGAGTTTGGTCTAAATAATGTCCTCAGAGGTGGAGGAAGTGGGGGGGGCAGTCAGACCACATCCTCTTAGAACACTCCTGTTGGAGGGGATAAGATCGTTTTCTGTTCAACCTAAAAGAATCAGCAATCAGATGAGCACAGAACGCTCCTCTGTGCTCCGCCTGGTGCACAAGTTCACCTTTAAGTTAGCTTGAATGATATGGAGAGGAATTTATTTCATTTATTACGACCTAAACTCAATTAACTGTTGAGATGTGGCCTCATTCTCAACTTTAGCCCTCTTTGTAAGCTCAATCTGGGAAGACTGGGATCTTTCTTTGGCAGTTGACTGCGAAATACTGGCCAAACTACGCGTAACGATGAATTTAGCGCAATCTTTACGAAGACTTATGTCTTTCTTCCACATGTAGGAGTCATTTGCAGGCTAGCATGGATGTATGAGCGGGTGTGGCGCGCACATATGTGTTCCGTCACGCTCAAGCGCGGCGGAGATTTGATCGGCTGTTTATTTTCGCTGCCTCGGACCCAAGTGGTTCAAGCGTGAGGGTCGTAAATGTTTAGCTTACATCATGTGCGAGCCCTGGCGCTGTCACCGAAGGCCCGGGCGTTGAGAGGAGAATCATTCGCCGTCACAGATGCATATGTTGGAGCCGAAAGCGTGCGTTTCTACACAGCCTTGCTGCTGGCACCCGAACATGTCTCATGTGCGGCGCATATGCTAACGTTAGGCCCGGTTCTCTCCCATCTTTCACTTATTAAAGTCTTTGCATTGTTGTTGATGAGCTAAAACCGATTTTCCAGACCTCTAGGTGAGGGAGTCGCCTCTAATCATCCCAGGGACCCGCTCGGTCCAGAAGCGGGCCGTGCCAGTTGGGAATAAAACCATACATTTGTTTTTGTGCTGTGAGTAATGAACTTGCGGCCATGTGATGCATTCCGAGGAATGCAGCTGGCAGGCGGCACGGCAGCAGGAATCCTCGTCCTCCTTCTCGTCCTGAACCGCAACCACATCACAGCTTCCACGGAGCCTCGACCGTTTCATCAAAACCTACAAAGATTTGAGCTAAAACCCAAACCTGGGGCCCCGGAATGCTGATGTTCGAAAATAAACATTTGGAATAATTCACCTAAACACGAGTTTTGGGACGGCGCTGACTGGATTTACCCTCTCCGGTTCTTTTTCTTCTGAGGTTTTCCCACACGTCTGTCTCTTACATGTGTAGGGTTGCATGGTGGGGTTGGTTTGGGGGGAGGGGGGGCAAGAAATATGATAGGGCCCGGCCGGCAGACCTGTGGTTATTTCTGTGGGAGTGATGGAATTCCGTGGTCTGTCCCACCACTGATGGAATTCCAGAAGCAGCCAGGCAGGTAAACATAACTCACACAAACGGACCACCGTCTAGATGGTGGTTGGGGGGGGGGGGGTGGAGGAATGCCAAACCGCCCTAACCCAGGTGTGTTTGTGTGCGCCGCACCTGTTTTGTGCAATAATCCCACCGTGTGTGTTTCAGGTGACCTGTCTCCCGTCCAGATGTCCCCTGTGCCCCAGTCCCAGTTCATCCCCCTGGCCGAGGTGCTCTGCTCCGTCATCTCAGACATGAACGCCGCCGACATCACCGTCAGCCAGGAAGCACTCGTCAGTTACATGAGCAAAGCTCACCCAGGTGATCCACCTCAACACTGTTGGTTCCGGTACTACCGTATGTTAAATGGCCCAGAATGCTTTAGCCTTTTTTCTCTTCGCATTTCAGGAATAACGATTCCCAGTCAGGACATCCTCTACAACGCTCTCGGCACTCTTATCAAGGAGCGCAAAATCTACCACACGGGCGAGGGCTACTTCATCGTGACGCCTCAGACGTACTTCATCACCAACAACATGGTCCGAGAGAAGAACTGGTGGACTTTTGGCTCAACTGACGAACCGCCCTCACCTCCTCCGATTACCTACCTGCTGAGCAATGATACGTGCGTTGACAGCTCTCCATCACTCCCGGTGGCGCACTGCAAGTCCTGCAGCTGCTTCAACTCCCAACAAACATCCAGTAATATCACCCCCGCTGTTCTACCGGCTGCCCTTCCTCCCTCGCCGGTGCCAGAGCAGAATTCTGTGTCTGTTTCTGTAAGCGAATGCACGGGAAGGAGCATAAAGTGGCCCCGGCCGGTCGACCACAAGCCCAGCGTACAGCACCAGTCCACGTCTACAGCGGCAGATTACCAGGCGAGCGAGGTCAGCAAGACGACGGCCACAACCAACGCGACTGCCCGCAAGGAAAAAGACAACAAATCGGGCAGAAAATTCGGTCTGAGTCTTTTCTGGAGGAATGGAGCTAAAAAAGAGAAGCCAAGGAAAGAATATGCTTCCTTTTCAGCCCAGTTTCCTCCGGAGGAGTGGCCGGTGAGGGACGAGGAAGACCTGAACAATTTACCCCGCGACCTGGAGCACGCCATCATCAAACGCATCAACCCCGAACTGACGGTGGACAACCTGACGCGGCACACCGTCCTAATGAAGAAGCTGGAGGAGCGGAGGGACAGAGGGATGGACAGAGTGTTGGACAAGGGTCTGGATCATTCAGAAAAGGGGGTGGACAAGGGAATGTCCACAGAGATTTTGACATACTCGAGATCCAGGCATCATCACTCGTCCAAGGCAGGAAAACGAGTTGCTCACAAGACGTCTCGCAGCAGGAGGAGGGCCCATTCCTCCCGAGTCAAGCAAAAGGAAAAGGAGGTTAAAAATAAGGCTCCCATATGTCCGGATGATTATCTAGCGAAGGAAGATTTAATCCCAGGGCGGCTCAGAGTGGAAATCCCCATTGATGAACCGGATCGAGTGGAAGAATGTGGAGCTATGGAGGAAAAATCTCTTTATAAGAAACGCATTGAAAACCCTTTCCAGACTCACCCAGTGAAGGAACCTGAAATCAATATTCCCCGAATGATCACCAGAGAGCACAGAAGACTAGAAGTAAAGGAGGCCGGCGTCTCGGGAATAGGAAAGAAGCAGCGAACTGGTTACCGCTCCAAATCCTGGGACCCACATCAGGCCAAGACCATCGCGGGAGACGGAGAGCATGCAACGAAGTCTCCCACATCTGAAGACGGGTCCAACAATGCGCCGAAAAGAGACCTTGCGGTTGATGATCTCCAAGCAGATATGAAACCCCCCAGAGAGCTTCCTCCTGACTACAGCTCAGCTTACCCGCAGAACAGCACACTGCGGATCGCTGATAAGATCCGACAGCAGAGAGGGGGAAAGGACCAGGAGGGACAAGGCAAAAATGGAAGTGTCCTGGGAGCAGAGTACACCCACCGTCCAACTATTGCTGAGCCCACAATGAGCCTCCCATATGACCCCACAGCACCCTGTCCCAAACCCTTACAGTGGGAACACTCTGTCAGACTCTCCAGTCCACTACGGGACAAGGTTCAGATCCCTGACCAGCTTTGCTCACAGCGGTACGCTTGTGAAAACGTCATGCAGGAACAGGAAGAGCTTAGACCCGTCACCATTGGTGCTAAACTGAACCCCCTAAACCCCAAGGAACAACCGGACAGTCTAACCTCGATGGACACCGAGGGCTTACTCGAGGACGACTGCCGGCTCTATCAGAGGGGAGATGAGCAGGAAGATGAGGATGCCTGCAGCTCCCTGTGTCTGAATGAAGAGGACCTAATTGACGTGACAAAACTGGCCCCTGCAGGTGTATCAAGGTGTCCAGGTCAACGGACGTTTTCCAAAAACAACGAACCCCTTGTAAGGTGTTACAACCAGAACTTTCCCAAAGCACGTGTTACCTCTGTTCCGAAATTCAGGGATGCTGCGTTCAAAGACCTGAGTTGTCCTGCAGTGCAGACCAAAGCTTCCTTCAGTCCCCCCAGAAGTGGCGACAGTAGCTGGAAACTTGGTCCCCAAGCCCAAAAGACCAGGTCCCCGGGGTCTCGGAGTGACTCCAACCTCAGGTCGAGCTCGTCGGTCCAGGGGGAAAGACAAGCCGAGGCCAACCTCGATTTGAATGGCGCCGACCCGTCTGACGTTGCAGACAGCAGCATCTTTGACTACTGTCACACCAGCGAGATGGACTCGGACGCCGACACCGTCCGCAAGTCCGCCGACGAGGGGGACAGCGAGTCTGTTCAGTGGGAGGCTGAAATGAAGATGGAGCAAGGCGACGGATTCCATGGAACATGTGCTCCTCGGAGTCACGGAGCGCCTCCGGGTAAACCTACTGGAGCCATTAGATCAGAGGCTGGAGAAACGGAGAACCGGAGCCTAACTGGAGACAGCGGTATCGATTCTCCTCGGTGGGTGATTCTCTTTGTAGCTTCAGAAGATAGTGTTGCCCCGGGTGTCTCCTTAAAAGCCTCGATTCTTGGACTCTTCCTAGCTAAAGAATGCTCCTAATCTCCTGAATAGAAATCTGACTTTCCTTAGATCAGTGCTTGATTCTTTAGCTCTGTGAGCGTCCACCAGCTCCCTTCATCCTTAAGATAAAAGGCAAGAGAAACACCGGAACGTCTGCGGTTGACCTCGCTCCCGCTTCCCCTTTTCTTTTTAAGTGAAATAAAGCTGAGCAAACGCCTTGTGACCATTTATAGCAGCGAATGTTTGCACAGAAGGGAGCCATTTTGATAATTGGGTATAATTGCAGTGCAACACTTAAGTCCTCGCATTATAATCAAAGGAAGAAAAGACACCGTTTGACATTGAACTGGCTGTGGACCCCTGTGGGGGGTAGAAATACCATCACATTGGTCCGGCGGCATGTTTATAGACGCATATTAACCATACGTGACCCTCATGTCTCCACAGGACGCGCATCAGCCTGACGTCCAGCAACACGGTCATCCTGGAGGGGCTGAAGAGGAGGGGCTTTCTACAAAACCTGGAGAAACTCCATTCCAAGAGCAGCACCATGCGACCACAGAGCTCGCTGCTCCAGCTAACGCCCGTCATGAACGTATAGCAGCCGAGGGCTCCTCTGGTGATGCCCGCTGCTACAAGAGGGAAACGTGTACACATGTATATAATTTTAAAATGATTTTTGCATTCACCACCCTGTTCTGCTGAGAAAATGTTTTTATAGACTAAAAATGTGCACGTTGCACATTTCATGTACTAGCATTCCCTGTCATAACATCTCGCATTTCTTTAACCCCATGTAACAGTTACCACTAATAAAAGTGATGTATTTTCAGTCAAGGTGCCTAAAAACATCATCACTGGCACATGATCTTTTCCGTGCACGACACCAGGCTGCGTCCCAGCAGTGAATGCAGTCCCTCACATTTCCACACAGCAAAGCCCTCCCCACACCAGAAAACATCTTTGACCTCCGCTCATAACCTGTAAAATGGCGACACCTTGTGGAGACACCGGGGAAGCGACACAACCACAATGTCCCCACAAGAACGGCGAGATCCAGAACCACCACGAGAGTCAACAACCTTTATTTTTCCATAGTGTGCCACTCAAACTGGGAAGGTGGTACAGAGAAGTTCATATGGATCAGTTACACTTTCTACTGCGAGGCCGTTGACAAAAATGAAGGAATAAACATTATGGTCGTAACAGTGTAAACACAATGTAATATACATAAAGCCAAAAAAAGAGGGAAAAATAAAAGAAAGTGACATCAAATTAAAAATGTAGGGTAAGTTAATATGGATAAGAACAAAAAGCCCTATTTTTTTTTCCAGGTACAGCTTGGCATACTTTTTTTTTCCTCTACAGAGCATGCAATAAGGCACCTATCTAACACAAGGAAGAAACCTATGCTACCGGTCCGAAGCACAACTTTTATCCAAAAGAAAAAGGAAATATTGCTCACCGCGCTCACTCCTGTAAAAACTGTTATAGCTTTCATTCCCTTTCATATAAGCCCGAGCTGTATCTAAAAAAATACATCAGCTTTGTATAAGATATTTTACACAGGACAGGAAATAGAACACAATCCGCCGGAATCAAAAAAACTTTTTTTTGGAAAAGTGGGATTCTGGTCCGGTCCTGCAGCCAAACGGGCCCCCAGATCAACACGAGCGATATTAATGTTCTATACAGATATTTAAATGGTTCCGATGCGGCTGCGGAGGTCCAGAAGACACCTGTGCTGGAAATAAGACGCCGGTCATGTGATCTGCTACCAGGAGCTTTTTATTTCTAATTACGGGTCATAATAGAACCGGGGGTGTCGGTATTGCTCTCAGTCACAACGTCCAACGCGGACACACAGAAAAACAACCTCCGGGCGGCGCCGGAACTCCAAAAACGCCGCCAACCGGCAGAAAAAGCAACCTTTGAAAGAGGACACTAGTCAGCTATACATATATATAAAAGAAAATCAAGTATTTACACGGATTCTTGATGTTGGCGTCACATGGGCGGGTCGGGGGGGGGGGCTGGGGCGCACATGCCCACAGACACACAAACTCAATTCCTTTATCAAAACCTGCCGCCGAGAAGGTGGAGCGGATTTTCTTAAGGTCACAATCACGCAGATTTTTTTTTTTTCTCCTTTAAAAGTGTCTGGGTGGCGGCGGCGGTGGCGACCCGGGTCCAGGGGCCCCGGGTCCGGCTCTGAAGCAAAGGTCGCAAAGGTCACGGTGGCAAGTTATTCTCCGCGGCGTGCTGAGCTGGGCGGGGTCAGAAGGTTGGAACCTCGCTGAACGTGGGGGGAGAGTCGGGTCGGGCTGCGAGGCCTGGCGGGGGGGAGGGGGAGGTGGGCTCACTGATCTATGTGGATCCGGTGGTGCCGGGACAGGGACGACGAATGGTTGAAGCCTTTGCCGCACTGGGAGCACCGGTACGGCTTCTCCACCGACAGCAGGCGCTGCTTGGGGAAGGCGTTGTTGGCGAAGCCTTTGGGCGCCGGCAGGGCGGCGTACTGCTGCGACGGCGGCGGCGGCGACTGCGGCTGCTGCTTGCTCTCCAGGTGGACCCGCTGGTGCCGGGCCAGGGACGAGGAGTGGTTGAACCTCTTGCCGCAGTGGGCGCAGGGGTAGCTCTTGCCCTCGGCCTCCGAGTGGACTCTTTGGTGGCGGGACAGCGAGGAGGAGTGGTTGAAGCCCTTGTCGCAGTGGTGGCACATGTAGGGCTTGTCCCCCTGCTGGTGCACCCTCTGCTTGGGGGGGCTGCTGTAGGACAGGCTCTTGCCCTGCTGGGGCTGGGGGTAGACGGCGTTCTGCAGGTGGGTCTTGTGGTGGCGGGACAGCGAGGAGGAGTGGTTGAAGCCCTTGTTGCAGTGCCGGCAGGTGTAGGGCTTCCCCCCGGCGTGCACCTGCTGGTGCTTCTTCAGGTGGCGCTTGCGCACGAAGCTCTTCCTGCACATGTTGCACTTGTACGGCTTGTCGCTGGTGTGGATGCGCTGGTGCTCGCGGAGCGTGGCGGCCGCCGCGAAGCACTTGCCGCACTGCGCGCACAGGTGGGGCTTGTCGCCCAGCACCACGGCGGCGTGGGACTTCTGGTGCTGCTTCAGGTTGGAGGTGGTGGCGAAGCCCTTGCCGCACTGGCCGCAGGTGTACGGCTTCTCGCGCGCGTGGACCTCCTGGTGCTTCTTCAGGTGCCGCCGGCGGACGAAGCTCTTCCGGCACTGGGTGCACTTGTAGGGTTTGTCCTCCGAGTGCATCTTCATGTGCTCCCGCAGGGTGATGGCGGCGGCGAAGCTTTTGCCGCACTCGGAGCACCGGTGGGGTTTGTCCGGCAGGTGGATCATCTGGTGCGACTTGAGGCTGAAGGCGTCGATCACGTCCTTGCCCATGATCTCCACCCCGGGGACGTAGGGCTTCTCCTTCATGTGGATCTTCATGTGCTGCTTCAGGCTGGCCTCCACGGCGAAGCTCTCGCCGCAGTGGACGCAGATGTACGGGTTCAGGTCCTTGTGGATCTCGAAGTGCTGGTGGAGGTCCGATATGCTGCCGAAGATCTCGCCGCACTCGTTGCACTGCAGGCCGTGGGCCTCGTGGATGATCACGCCGTTCTCCGACTCCACCGTCAGCTCGCCCCCGTGGTCGGACTCCACCTTCACCACGTGTCGCTCTCCGTCTTGAGCAGCACCTCCCCGAGCAGCGTCTCGCCCGACGCCGTCTTGATCTCCGCCCCGGTGAAGCACTGCATGTCGCCGTGCTCCACCTTGATGTAGTCGTGGTCGCTCTCCGCCACGATGGCGTCCACGCAGGTCACCGTCCCGAGGTCGCCGCCGAGTCCCTGGATCTTTAAGTCGGTGCCGTGGATTTCCAGCTCCAACCCGCGCTTCTCCTCCGTCATGATCTCCGTTTCCGCCCCATAGTGAAGGTCGACGTGGCTGTGGGCTATGACACACTCCGACCCAAGCGTGTCAAGGCCAGGTGTGTCACATTCAGTCTCTGACTCGGCCATGAGAACACACTCCAGCCCCACGACCTCCGTTTTCCTGCCGGATGAAGACACAAGGGGGGAATCGGGGGCGACAAAGCGGGCTTTGTGTGGCAGCGCGCCGCTGTTCTTGCCGGTGATCAGACCTGCGAAAGGAAAACGCGTTAATCGTCACGTCCGGGGTGTCAAAACGATTAATGCTGCAAAGCAACGTGGGAAATTATCCAGGACCGAGAGGACACGCTGACCATTATCACTGACAACAGCTCCAAATAATGAGATACTCACCGCAACCTTTAGATGTCAGAGAAACTGTTAAGGCCAAATCTGTCTGGAAACAATCCACAAGTCTTCCCAACAGCTAAGTTTGAATCTTGTTGGCCTCAAAAGTTTCAGCGTCCCTCCATAAACACTGAAGTGGAAACCTTGAATACAGGCACGGTATCAGTATTGGTGGTGATAAAGTAGCTCAATACCACCCTGCTCCGGACTCATGTCACATATTTACTTTCTAGGAGATATAAAACATCAGTGGTGCCCCAAAGCGCACATATCAGACATATGCTACAAATAAAGCCAAGCTAGCCTGCTAAATCGTGTTTTGCTAGCAAAGTTAGCCACGAGACGAGCATCGCATTACCTGCTAACGCATTAGATAAAATCAAAGTGGACCAACACATCGTGATCAAGCTTCAAATTCTAAATTAATTATTAAGCCAATGCTCCGGGGCCTTTTGTTCCGCCTGCCCGAGTAATACGTGGTGCCACTATCGTAGATAAATATATCACACAGAGAGACACTTGGGTGCCAATGTTATGGTGTTCCACAATATTATGTCGTCGCTAGCCCACAATAACAGCTACAAATAGCCATTATAGCCGCTAGTTAGCTGGCTATGATCGACGGGGACTGGTTAACGACAAAACTGCATTGTGTTAGCTGCTAATGTGTTCGCGATCTAGCCAGCTAACTAGCGTCATAGCGCAAGCACCGCGGAATCGGCGATACTTACATACAATACCTACGTTTAAACTGGGACCGAACCGAGCGATCGGATGCTCACTTTAAACCAGTTCGCGACGTGGAATTTCGACTGCCGTGGTATTAACAGGCCATCTTGTTGTGCCACACAAGCAGTTCCAGCTAACCACGATTACATGCTCGCATAAGATGGCTGCCGCTAGTGCGCGATAGCCAAGCTAGCTTCCGCCCTTACAACATGTATTGAATTTAGAGCCACTCCTCGCCTAGTGTGAGGGTGGTCGCCAAAAACACAATGAAAATGCGTTTATCGTGCAGTAAACAGCCCGCATATAACGGCCGAACTCGTAGATCAACCCGAGGACGACGTTGCCAGCTAATGCGAGGGGGTTAGCAGGCTAAGAGCCACACCATAATGCCCGTTTGGAGTTGGCTAACTGGAACAAAGATGGCTAACTGCGAGACTGCGACTAAAGCTCCACCAAAAGCCCGGGAAGGGTCGCCATAAGAACCGTGCAAAACACAAGTTTCAGACGCAACCCAGCCGAGCCTTCAGTGCGCAGAACCGTGAAATAACACGGCGGCGCGGACGCTTTTGGCGCCGTCAGATGAAACGGGACCAGAGGCTGCACAACCCTCGGGTACTGCGGCAAGAGCCGAGCCCGCACACCAGACCTCCATGGCGGCCTCGCTCCGCGTTAGCTGCTACCCAACCGAGACCATTAGCGTGTTGGCTACATAGCCATGATGCCAGGCTAACGGTGGAGCTAAGCTAAGCCCAGCAGAGCTCAAAGCTTCTCTACACTTTTGCACAACTCTGGAGAAGGTAAAAGATCCGAGCGGAAGCTCCACTAAAGGCACCCGGCCGCCCATGTTCCGTGAGTTCGCATGCAAATCCCGGCCAAACACCGCTTCGACGCTCCAGCCTGGTTTGACACTTTCCAAGTTTATGTGGAGAGAATTTAACTTGTTTCCAACGTCGCCGCCTGCACGTCTCGCTTTCTGACAGAAAACCCATGAAATCAGTGCGTATCTGGGCCTGTATTTTCCCCACCACAAAGTTCTTCAGCACCACGGACGGACACCGACCATAAAGCCCCACACAAGTTCCGGCCAGCGGGTCATTTTTTGCGGTCATTCAGCCCGCATCAAGTTACTTTGGTCGGTGAATTCGAGCGTGAAATAGCGTTAAAGCAGGATGAGGGTCATCGGTTTAAAATAGGTGAATTTAAGCATGCGCGCGCACACCCACCGTTACACTCCTTTACTAAAATGGGAGATGGCGGAGAAACAGGACGGTTCCGAGCTTCGGGCTCGCTGCAGAGCGGCTTTGTAGGCTGTGTTGGGGGTTCGTCAGCCCGCTGGGTGTCCTCTCCTCTCGGTGTGCGTGGAGCTGGCGCCGCCGCTCATCTGGCGCCAACGTCGGACGACCAGCGCACTTTAGCGAAAACAATCTCCGGCGCGGCAACGAGGCGCGTGGCTCACTACCGCCGCCCACCGACGCGGGGGCGGTACTGCAGCGGGGCGCCGCCACACACGAGAGGCGGGAATAAGGCGAGTGATTTCCCGCCACAGAGCGGCGAGGAAACGTGGACATCGACTTTTGCCCATTTTTGATGGACTCGGTTTGGGTTTTGGTTGCCTTTATCTTCAACTGTTGCATGCCTCATACATTAAACAACATGTCAACAATGGCAAAACGCTGATCCCCCCCCCCCCCCTTAAAAAATTTAAAGTGATAGGCTATTTCATGTCTGGCCAATTCAATTAATATAAATTAGCCAAGTTAGTCATAAAATAGCCTTGTCACAATTTACGCACACAGATACTACTAATCTTGTAGTGATATAATTAAAAAAATCAGCAGCTTTTATTAAGAATGTGTTTTTTAATGTAATTTTTCCAAGGTATACATTTATTGAAATCTAAAAATACTACATTTAATATGGAAACACTGTGCAGTTTTTTTTGGCTTTATTGGTTTGCTCTCAATTCTTTCTTCTGTTTCAGGTATCGTGTTTGAAGTAACACCCCCTCTTTGTTAATTAAACGCCCAACCAGGAAGACCGGTTCTGCACTGAGAGTTGACCACATAACTAACATTCTCTCACGCTGCCTCAGTCAACCTCTTTCAGTGAAGCTGTTGCCGGAGCTTATTTTCTCTCTGGGTCTGTCATCCAGCTCTTATTTTTCCACTCTTTTAGATTTTATTTCGGATTTGCATTTGGCCATCGTATCTGCTGGATATTGATCGATAGAAAAAGAAAGAATGTCTCACCACGGCGCCCTGGACTTAGACAGGTACAGCAGCCTGGAGCAGCCTCGTCGCTCCACCAGTCGGGGCCAGCCCAGGGTCCAGGCCAAACAAGGAGATGTTTTCTGTGATTTCTGCACCACGCGGCGGCAGAAGGCCGAGAAGTCCTGCCTGGTGTGCCTGGCATCTTACTGTGAGACCCATCTTCAGTCGCACTACGAGTATCCTGCCTTGATGAAGCACAAGCTGGTCAAAGCTACAGGCCAGATGCGAGAGAAGCTCTGCGCCCAACACGACAAGCTGCTGGAGGCCTTTTGTCGCACCGACCAGACGTCGGTGTGCGTTCTGTGTATGATGGATGAGCACAAAGGCCACGACATCGTCCCTGCTGGGACCGAGCGGACCGAGAAACAGGTGGGTGCTGTTAGAATATCTGCTAGCCTGTTCTTTAGTAAAGATACCCAATAAGTGGTATCGTTGACACGACACGAGTGAGCGGTTGAGCGTCAGTGTGACCAGCTGATGCTGCTGGTGATCTCTCTCGTCCATCGCTCCACAGAAACAACTCGGCACCACGCTGAACAAATCACAGCAGAGAATCGACCAGAGGGTTAAAAAATGGCAGGATCTCCGCCAGGCCGTGGAATCAGTGAAAGTGAGTAGAGGCGGGCCCGATTGGATCCAGAACCACCATCAGTGGCTGTAGATTCTGACCTGCACATTTTACCTTCCCAGCACTCGGCTCAGACGGCCCTGGAGGAAAACGAGCGGATCTTTACTGAACTTCTGCTTTCCATCGAGAGGAAGTACAACGAGGTGAAGGAGATGATCCGTTCCCATGAGAAGACCACGGTAACACGGGGGGAGATCCTGCTGGACCGCATGGAGGAAGAGATTACCCTGCTGAGGAAGAAACATAACGACCTAGAGAAGCTCTCACACACGGACGACCACATCCACTTCCTCCAGGTTACAAGCGATACCTCTGATGGGTTAGGGTTAGGGTTAGCTGTGTGTCCCCTCTAACCCCCCATGTTCTGATCATCCATCAGGGCTGGCAGTCTCTGTCAGGTCCCTCGGGGTACGAAGACCTCAACAACATCAGCGTGGCGCCGTATTACTCTTTTGACGCCACCAAACGAGCCATCTCATCTCTGAAGATACAAGTGGAGGAAACCAGCAAGATGGAAATGAGCAAAATCTCGGGAGCAGGCGAGCGATCGCACCTTTGTTTGTGTTTCCACGAGCCGAGCGGCTCTCTGCAAAGGGTTTGATTCTGGCTTTTCTGACATGCTGTTGCATCTGATCATAGTGAAGGAAGTCTACATCACGCAGGAAAACGAGGGGAAGACGAGGAGGGAATCCATTTTGCGGGATGAGTGGAAGATAAAGGAAGTACCGAAGATTAAAGAAGAGCCAAAAACGAGAGAAGATTTCATGAAATGTGAGTTTTTGCGAGATTGTTGACAGGTGGCTCATATCTGACTCAACCAGACTAAAATCTATCCCCAACAGCCTCGGATTATGATAATCTCATGGGTTTGCCCCGTATGTGTACAGTATTTAAAGGGTTTCAAGTGTACCGAAACAACTGAGAGTCTGACGAAAGCTTCACTGCTTGCAGAACAGGTTTGATGAAGAAAGACAGCAGAGTTCAGTATCACCCAGACAAACACAGCAGCTCGAGCTTCTTTTGCCACGTCGGCTGCGCGTAAATTGCAATCAAATCATTTATTCATCTTTCATTCATTATTTAGGGGAACCATATTCATCAAGCGTCTCAGTAGAGGAATGGAAGCAAGTACACAGCAAAGCAGTAACTGAATAATAATTATTTTTGCTTTCTTTTAGACTCTCGCCAGTTGATTCTCGATGTCAACAGCACTCACCCCAACCTCCATCTCTCTGAGGGGAACCGAACAGCTACGATGAAGACTGAGCCCAAGAATTACCCCGCTCACCCGGACCGATTCGACCACTGGCAGCAGGTAGGAATTCACAGAAGGTGGAAAAACATTTGCCCTCACAAGGGAAGTTCAACACGCCAGGACAGCAGACCTTGCTCCTCAGCCTTGTTCCTTCTGTTCCAGGTGTTGGGCAGGGAGAGCATTACTGGGAATCCTTGTTACTGGGAGGTGGACTGGAATGGCACAGAGATAGACATTGCTGTCACCTACAGGGGAATTCGCCGAAAGGGAAACGGGAACGAATGCAGTCTGGGGTGGAACGACAAGTCCTGGAGCCTTTACTGCTCAGATTCCAAATACTCGTTTGTGCACAACAATAAGAGCACAGATATCGCAGGTCCAGTGTCGTCTCGTATTGGGGTCTACCTGGATCACGCAGCAGGAACACTTGCGTTTTACAGCGTCTCTAATGGGATAAAGCTGCTGCACAGAGTCCAGACTACGTTTACAGAGCCTCTGTACCCTGCATTCAGTGTGTGGGGCTTTGGTACCACTATACAATTGTAGGAGATTTTGTCATCAGATCTAATATCGATAGTTATTTAAATTTATTTGTAACACATGAAATACTGTTTGTGGTGTTACACACTAGAAATATTAGAAATGGATTGTGTTGTAGTCTGTTAACCACCTAAACTGTGTTGAAAAAAATCACTCGAATATACAAATTTCATAATATAACTTTGACAATTTTGAAACTGTCTGTACATAATGCTTGTCTATAAAAGGGTGCATGAGATTAACTTTATTTTAAGTTTTTACCTTTTGTTTGACTTATTCGTAAGGTACAGTTGCAATTTGTAAGCTCCAGGGGGCAGCATAAAGACACGCTGTTGCTCAGCATGGCCCTCGCACACTAAAGTGACAGATATTTACACATATTTAATCCTTTACTTACCCAAATACTGTAGAATGCATTTCCGTGTGTCAATCTGACAATGAAATATTAAAAAAATCCTAAAACTCCTCTGCAACTTGCAGTTGAAACAAAACAATGCTCGTGTTTTTCGTGTGTTTTTCGAATAAATGATGTTTAAAAATCAAAGAACTAGCATGTTTTCCGACTACACTACGGTCGGCAAGGAAACAAAGTGTGTTGACTTTCTCTATGCGTTCAACACAATAAAATATAGAACATCTACAGACATGGGGAGCCAGGCGTATTATTAGACACAACACGTTAGTATAAGACATTTGCGTCAAAAACAATAATGTGGTAATAATACGATCGTAAAACCAAAGTATAAACCAATTTTTCCGTGCTTTTGCTGTTCACCCCGCCCCCTTGGTGCTCAACCAATAGTAAATGGAGCGAACACTTGTACTTTCTCGAGGGGGCGGAGTTAAACAGCTGGACGGTCTCGTGGCGGCGATGCAGCGGGATCGACTGCATGTGAGCGCGAGCACATCAAAAGGAAAACGGGGGGGGAAAAAAAATCGGCACCTCGGCGGAAAAGAGCAGGAATCACCCCGAAATAAGGACTAATTTCGTTCACCGACGAGCGGATTTGTGGAGCCGAGGTAAGAAATGAAACACGGACGGACAGAAACTTTATCCCTAACGTAACGGCGGAAGGTGAGTAGTCCAGGAATCGCTCTTTGATGTCATTGCTAGCTAAGAGACGAGAAGCAGAGAGGGGGAAAGATGGAAGAAAACCCAGTCCCACCTGTGACATCTTATCAGTGCAGCGCTGCCAGCCTTTAAACTCCCCATCTAATCCTGGTTACCCTTTTCTTCCGTGCAGGAGCCGAGGAGATAGCAGCGCACCTGCAGTTGTCCCGCAGCCCACCGGCGTGAGGACATGAATCAGTCGGTGGCGGTGCAGATGTCAGTCACCCTCAGTTAAATGTTAGTTCTACTTGAGCAGATTTCGCTCGGCTGGCCGAAGAGGAAGAAGAAGAAAGGCGCTACCCAAAGTGCTGGAAGATGTCTCTGTGGGTGATCCTGCCCGTTAGCCTCCCAGTCCTCACCATCACTGGAATCTGGGTTGTGTAAGTGTAAAAGTGAAGCGCCGTCGGAGCCAGGACACGGTGGACGAAGCTGTCTGCTGGCCGTGCACGGCTCCAGCCCGCAGTGCACGTTGGCTTTCAGCTGTGGTGACTTAAGATGCAAAAACTTATTAGTCAGGTTCATGTTTTAATACCCCGAGGTCGCAGTTTTTTTTTTACAGAACGTGTCATTTTATCAGCCACAACCTCGAAATAGCTACATAGATTGACCTTAACCTCGTGTTAAAGCTAGCATTTAAAAAAAATGCTTGCATTGCACAGTAATTGAGCCATTGTCGCATTTAAAATGATCACATTTGCTTTTCATGGTGCATGAAACCAAGGCTGTGGTCACTCCGACATCTTATTTGTGCTTAAGGGCCGTTTGTCTTCCACGAGAGAGCAACAGTGCATATTTACAGGGAATTCCTGGGAGCCGTGGAGATTGTGTTTGGATTACCTCTCTAGGAAGCGTCTGGCCTTAACTCTCCTCCCTCAGAAGTGAGGCTTGCACTTTATCTGCTGCGTAACGTCTCGACAGGAGTCATACGGTAAAAAGAGCCTCCTGTTCCAGCTCTCTTATTATGCTGGATGAAGGAATTCAAAACTCAGGGGAAGATGGCCCAATTCCAAGGTTTTTTTTTAATCTTTTGGCTGTGGATTAAACAGTGAAATCAGTTAGAATCGGCGAAGATGGAGGCTCCATGTTTAAGATTGTGTTCTGAGTAAATGAGGTCTTTAGCGGCGTTAGCTGAAAGTAGGAAATGGTTAGCGGGACGTCTCTGAGTAAACTAACAGGTCACTGCAGAACTTTTATCTGCGGCGTTCCGAGGGAGGCTGGTTTCTCAGAGAGATCCTTTTCTCCACTTCTGGAATGTCAGGGGACGTGAGATGTTGCGTAACTGCCTGTTTCACCGTGGGTGACGGCTGGAGGAAGGTAAATACTGGACGGGGGGGGGGGAAACGAGAGCGCTAGCACCACATCTGGCGGCTACGCTCCGTGAATGTCTGAAGAGCTGGAGGAGACGCGGGTACGTGCCCACCCAGGAGTCTCCGCAGGGTTCTTTTTACCATCCTTCAGGGTTCTTGAGCGCTGCAAACGGCAGCACAACAGCGTTGTTTTGATTTTTGAACGGGGATCTGATAGAGCAGCTGCCTAAAATTCATCTGCAGTTCATCCCACCCTTTCCTGCCATTCCTGATGTGTTCTGCTTGTGCAGATTTGGTGTATTTTCCCAGCCTGCGTCCACTCTGCTCCTCCGACTCTTCCCTCAGAGCTCCTGGGGCATCCGGATGGGATTTTATGTGGGTTCCTCTTCAGTTTACAACCGTTACCAACAAGATCTAATTATATAAACAAACCTATTATTACTGTTGGACCACGCAAAGCACACGTTCGATCTCACATGCGGCTCCAAAAGCAAGACTTATTTAGAAATATCCTCCAACTTCGCTTCTATTTTGCCTGGTTCAGTAGCCGACCGCCTATATATAATTACACGGAAAGTCTTGGTCATAGTGTTTCTTCCTGGTGAAGGACGTCGTTGTCGGCAGCTTGAAGCAGGATAACTTTGATAACTCTACAACTAGTTTGCAATCCTTTTAAAATGAATGTCAGGACATCGCTGATACAGTGGTATGTGCTAGTATTTCTAAATAAACGCAGCTTTTCTTTATTTGCAGATAAGATAATATGATAATATTAATATGATAAGATAATCTTTTTGCAAACATCAGCCTGGTGCTGCGTTGGTGGCACAGCTCTGGTCGTTGACCCCCGTATGGTCGTTGCTGGTCACAGACCATTGAAACCACTGACCTGGACAGACCAGCATCTTATCTCTGTGGGCTTCTGGGCAGCGAGTACGATGCCTTTGAGGCTTCAGGTTAAACAAGCAGCGGCATTTAATTAACGTGACATTTTATCTTGACCATATAATCATTAAAAGTCTTTAGAACTCATTTAGTTGGGTTCTGGTCAGGCCCTGCTGCCTAAATGACTGAAATGTTGTGCTTTCTGACACATTCCCAACGCTGATTTAACCCTCACGTGCATTTTGTGTCCCTTCCCCAGGTACGCCATGGCTCTGTACAATCAGCACGTGTGTCCCGTGGACAACTGGTGTGTTCCTTTTAAAGATATTCTCCATATTTCACACTTTTATCATCATATGCTCACGTACATCATCATCAAAAGCCCTGATGCACGTGAGGGAACATGGTGTTGCAGCACAGGCAGCGAACAGCCTCTGTCACCATAATCAGAGCTAATTGTACGGGCCGCCATCCACACCGGCCAGCAGATGTTACAGTAATGAACGGTTCCAGGTTCCAGGAGGAGGCCGCCAGAGGTTCTAATCATCAGAAATCCTGCCGTGGTTTGTTGACGACTGTTTGCCGTTGCAGGTTGTACAACCAGTCGTGTGAAGAGGAGCTGTTCCTTCAAAGCGGAGCGGACTTGTGCTGCACGCTGGACAACGTGCCCCTCATCAGGTCAGCCCTACCTCCTGTCCGGTGCTTCGTAAGAGGAGCACTGAGCCATTGTGAAACGTGACCCCCCTCCCCCATCGGTGCGACAAAATAAAAGGAACGTGAGTGGTTCCTCTGAGTCCCTCAGCGTGTGTGTGTGTGTTTACACACCCTGAAAATAGGTTGGGATTGACTTATCCCGCCTGCCACGGTGGCACGGGGAGGCCGAGCGGGTCTTCGCTTCACCGTGTAAACACAGGAGTCCGTTTACACTGGGAAGGAAATCACGACACTCCCACTTTTTTTTTTTTTTTCTTCCTCCCCGAGCTCCCGAAGATCAAAGACCACCGGCTGAGTCTAAAACCTGGCATTTCATCCTGGAAAATTAACCTCCCTGCAAACGTTAGCGCTGGATGTGTCTGTTTGAATTCAAGGCTGATTACACGTCAAATATTGAGCTTTTAAATGAGGCTTCTAAGCGAAATATAGTCCAAATATTTAAAAGCAGCAAGCCCAGCTATACTAGTTACCTAACAGCTGACTAGAGCAGCCACTGGTGGGGCTCTTCCTGTCCGTATAGAGAAGAATGTGCCATGGCGGTCAGCTGATGCAGCTTTGGCTTCGGAGGCAGCAGGAGTTTGGCACAGACGGCCGGTGTTGACTGTCTGCTGCCGACCTCTCTCATTCCTAGAAGAGGGACTAGGTAACGAGTAAAGGGCTTGTTGTTGGGATGTGAGGAGCTGGCGATGGGCCCCCCCAGACCCTTCTGAGAGAGAAGCATTTACGTAAACGTGATATTTCAGGTGAAACACTCACAGATTTTCTGTCTCTGTCTGGTCTCTCGCAGTAAATGTGGGGCTCTTCCACCCGAGAGCTGCTTCTTCAGTCTCATCTGCAGTACAGGCTCCTTCATGGGTAAGACACACACTAATTCTAACACACCTCTATCATTCATGTCAGTGTAATTGCTGCCCCCCCCCCCCCCACACACACACACACACATGGAGCAGCTGAGTACTAATGCAGTGAATGGAAGAGAATCGGCATCATTTCATGTGCTGACCTGTTCTCCGCCACCCCGTTCTCCGCATTAGCAGGTGCTCCTGACTGCACCCATCAAGTTAATGATTCCCAGCAGCTGCTCAGACCTGCGTGTGTTTGTGTACACACATAAAACACCAAAGCCGTTCGCTCCGCCATCACAAATGTGCACCGCGGAGCCGGCGCGGTGATTTACGCTGTTGTGTGCGAGAACCGAGGCGTGAATCACCTCAATGAAGGCGCTTTGACTCAGTTATTCACCAACGCGGGGAAGAAACGCAGGTTTGTTTTTGTGTAAACGACCAAAAATAAAATAAAAAATCGGGAGAGAAACACTCTTCAAAACACCAAGTTGTTGAACTTTGATGCATTTTAAAGTTGAGTTAATACAGAACAGCCTTAACTCCAGGCACAGTTCACTGTTCACATGCTGGTTTTCTATAAACCTGAATATTTTACTGGCCCAGTGGCTGCAGGTTGGGTTACACCTTTACCTTTGGTTACTCTCAGCGAATGGCAGAGCTGCGTGTTTGTGGCGTCGCCCGTTTTTCCCACGCACTTTTTTTGTATTAGCTTAAACAGATTCAGACTTCAGGCACTTAATGTTACTTTTTAACAGTAATGAAAGCCATCATCCTTTTGCTTAAACTCCTGGACCGTATCAGGACAGTCGCGATGGTCTCAAAAGTACGCCATCAACAAAAAGTTATGTCAGACATCGCTGGTTAAATCGCAACCATGGCAACGCAGCACAGCACCTGTGTTGTAGCCTCGTCCCCGTCACGCTCAGCGTTCATACGTGACTCAGTTCAACACCAAGTCAGTTGTTACTTCCCCATCCAGGCCTCCTTTCACAATCCCCCTCATCTGCAGTTTAACTGTAAAACTGCTGCCCCCCCCCCCCCGCATCCTGTAGGTGGTGATGGTACCGCCCGGCCTCAAAAACACCTTTTAACGGTGGGTGAAAAGGCCCGTCTGCCAGCACGCCACTGCAAATGAGCAACAGATAGAATCATTGATAATTCGGTCGTTGTGAGTTATTGAGTTCATCATCAATTACCAGGATTTTTCCCCTTCATCTAATTAGTCAGGGTGGCCTCTGTTAACGACGCAGGCTAATATGTAGGAGCAGGTTAAGCTTACCTGGTATGCAGCTCTACAACAGCCTATTGATTCCTATATTATTCTGTAGTCTGGAGATTGTGCCCACGACAGTCACAGTTCAGGCCTGTCTGGGATAACCGGAACAGGATGACCCCTATATTGTATTTTTTTATTATTATTGTTTAAGTCCCTGCCAGTGTACACACACACAAACAATGTGTGTGTTCTTTCCCAGCGTCCCCGCTGTGTGAGAGAATGCAGCTGGCTGTTTGGGGGTGAAATCTATCTCCTCGTACAGACAGCTGAGTTTGTTCAACTGTAAGGTGCATTTTTGCTGAGTTGACCTTTTCGCGAGCCTTTAGCGGAATGTAAAAACAGCCTATGGCAGAAAACTGAATGTAAACGAGTTGTCAAATGAATCAAAATCCTGGACTCCACTTATTCTGGCTTCGTGCTCATTATTCCAGGGCCACAGTTGTGCTGCTGGTTTGACAAAGGATGTCAGAATCACAGCAAAACAGGAAATTATGGCCAGATACAGATTTTTGTTTGGTGGGAGAACGAGGCCAAGCGTCGGGTTGACCGCTAAATGCCAGCGATTTTGTTTCGCAACATGCTCGTTTGTAATAATGACAAAGTTGTTGTTTTCTTTTAAATGGGAACATCAGCCTGCGGCCCGGCGCGCCTTAATCAAGTGCAATAACCGGCAGATGACTTTCATTCGTCAGCCTTAAAGTCTGTCCCTCGTTTATGTAAGAGATGGAAAAGGAAAAAGAGAGGAGCTCGTTGTCCAGGCCTGGAGACTCTGGCTCTTCTTCCCTGATTAGAACTGGAATCACTTTGCCAGATGATTCTAATGGTAACAGAGGGCAAGTCGCACAGCACACAGCACGGGGAGGGCAGAGCGGACAGACAGAGGACTGCACACGTTTATAACACGCTAACTCCTCCCGAAACTGCGTCTTATAACAGTATTTATTTGTGTGTGTCTTCTGTTTGTACTTCAGTCCACCGTTTCAGCCCTCAGAGTTTTTAACGCCGTTAAGACAGCAGATCAGACTTTTAGCTAATGTATCGGCTTCAGCTCGAAGCGGGGGTCCTTGTCTCCTTGAATTCTATCACTTTCTTTTCAAAAACCCCTTTTTCGTGTCTTTTCACTAAAACCAGTCAGCCTTCATCAAGCCCCAGCGACGGGGCCCTAACAAGTGCAAACCAGCGGGGGTCGGACCGTCAACAATACCCCCAGTCACAGCACATTAGTGCATCAGCAGCCATCTGGCCAGTGTACTGTATTCAGCTTCAGCCTTAATCTTACGCAACACTTAGACCAGCCCCCACTTCTTTTACCCCTCAGCTTTCCCACTTTCCCGCCATTTCCTGGTCTCGAATTTCCACACTTGGCCAGTTTTAATCACCTTCCCAGAAGTTCTTGTGTATTTTGGAGGACGTGTGCTTTTAAATTGAAACCAGGTGATGTGAACTGAAACCAGGTGGCAGCGTTGTGCACGGCCCGCCATAATTAGCTCCCATCTTGCTCTTGCGTCACATCATTTGAGCGGCTTCAGAGTGTGTTCGTCTGCTGAGATATCGACTGACTCTGTGTCTCTCCGTCTTCAGTGATGATGATCGTGCTGCTGCGCTATGCCCACGTCATCGAGAAGCACCAAAACTGTGTTCTCAACACCGCGAGTCTGTCCACGGGCTGGATCTGTGCTGCTGGGCTCATCGTGTTGGGCAACTTTCAGGTGCAGTAATCCCGTTCACTCTAAAATACCAACATTTCCATTGAGGAAGCGGGATAATAACCGTCTAGAGAACAGCTAAAATGGGAGAAAACTGAAATATCCAAAGTGGCGTGGTGAGCACAGCCTAAAAAGGCCTTTTTTCCTCTTGTATCTCAATTCCTGCAGTTGGATTCCTTCCATCCAACTGTTTGTTCTTGGGAAATGTTTCCCCTCATCTTTAAATATTTGGATGGCTGGCTGCACACTTTGACTCCGGGCGCATGTGTCTGAAGAATGAGAGAGAAGGAGAGACGTTTATTGGTGACTGTGATAAAACGCTGCAAAGCATGCTGGGATGTCTTTTTGTTGGCGGAACAGCGTGTCACTGCAGAGGAATAATCCAAAAATCATACATCAGATGTGCGAGTCTTCTGCAGAACTGGAGGAACTTCGCAGAAAGGGGGGAAGTGAGTCACGGAGCCTGGCGCCGGCAGAGAGGAGCCGGGCCGACCTGGCGCCTGCTGGAGAAGCCCAGTCGCAGCCAAACGTTAGCATACACAGACCTGTCCCTTTTACAGTCGGGGGAAATTCCACTGGGATGGAGGTAGAAATGTAACTGAAGGTCAACAGTCTGTTTAAGAGCCACGCAGATTAGAAACAGACGAGCCCCGAAAGCATGTGGCAGACGCCACAAATATGTCGAGCACTAGAGGACGGATGCCAGACTCTCAGATCATCACAGAGACTTCGGAACACATGGAACACATGGGCCGGTCACGTTCAGGCCCAAAGTCCACGTCACCGTTGATGTTTGTGTGTGTGTGTGTGTGTGCGTGTGTGACCTCTGGTGTTAACACTGATATTCATTTATGCAGCGCGGCCTGAGAGGATGGATTTATCGGACCGTTTTGCTTAGTCATCGAGACACACGTTACTCAAGGACGTTCTCGGCTGAGGATCACGTCTGAGGCCACAGCGAAGGAGCACCTGCAGCATCATTTAGGAAACCAGTCTCCTCGTTGTCATTCCCGCCGTTTCCTCACCGTTGCTTCTTACTACTGCAGCTTCATCCGCTCCAATAGTCTCATCAACAAACGTTGCGGCGCTGCGTTAAATTGGAAGAGCTGGAAGAGGCAAAAGGCACGCTCGGCTTTAGTTTGATGCACCAGCCACTTCACTGTGAAGAGGCTCAGTACCGGGCCGAAATAGAATTGCTGTTGCCAACGCTCTGTAGTCGTAGCCGTGCGCCATCCTCACCCGAGAAAGATTTACAGATTTGGCGTTAATTGTCTCGACGTCTTAGTGTTAGATTAGTGCGCAGGAATGTTCGGTATGTTACACCTACTGTAGGTCAGTGGATTTAATGGCTTAGAAACATGAATTACTTCTATGCCGTTGCTTGCATGATCATGTGGGTGGGTGGGGGGGGGGGCATTTTTAGTCCAAGCACAGAGCTTTAACTGTGGAACGTTGGCCTTGAAATCCATTATTTGTTATATTTAGATGACTCCCTGGAGATGTGTTTCTGGCTTTGGCTGAATCTTCAGTCAGTAATTTATCTGTTCAGATCAGTAGGTTCAGACCGTGTGTGTGTGTGTGTGTGTGTGTGTGTGTTGTGTGTGTGTGTGTGTGTGTGTGTGTGTGTGTGTGTGTGTGTGTGTGCGGTGCGAGCTGTAGTCACATGCTTCTCAACGGCTCTTTTGTGGATTGTTTTTTTATTGTTCTTGTGACCGACAGGAAAAAGGAGGCGTTGTGCTAACCGCTGCTATCTGTTTCTGCATTCTGTTCTTACTTCTTCTATTAAAAAGCCTCTGACAGGCCTCGAACAGCCAAGCGGGGAATAATCTCTCAACCACCGTGCGCAGAAGCCGTCTCATGGTGCTCTCTTCTGCTCCCTTGTGGTGCTTCTGCCAGTCAGCATTAACGTGAAACCTCTCTCTGTCCCGCTCTCCTTTACCTTTACCACAGGTGGATAATGCCAAAGTCCTCCACTATGTGGGAGCCGGTATCGCCTTCCCCACCAGCATGCTGTTTGTGTGCCTGCAGTCCGCTCTGACCTACCGCCTGGCCAAGACGCAGGGGGAGTACAGCGTGGCCCACCTCCGGCTCTGCCTGACCCTGCTCTCTTTTGTAGCCTTGGTGCTCAGTATCCTCTCCAGCCCAAACAACCACAACCAGACGGCAGCTTCCAAGGCTGTCATGTGTTTCGGAATTAGGACACAGTGCCCCGTTCCTCATTAGATTATCAGCCTAAAATCCAGTTTCTGAGTCCTCTGAACTGTTGTCTTGGGTTGTTAATGTCATCTGATGTGGCAGATTACCGAATAACTTCCACAGAGCGTCAGGCTTCGGGTCTGTCGTCGGTGTCTTGCTGCTGGCAGAGAAAGAGGCTCTTTGTCCAGAGCCTACGTTGTGGCGACGGAGCCCGTAGACTGGGACATGTGGGGGTGCACAAATATGCAACTCTTTCAAATGAAAACCTTTTCAGAGTGGGGATAATTATCCTCTCTGTGCTGTAAATGTTCTGCTTTTGTGATGACTCAGACATCCCAGCATCCCTCTGTGACAGCGCTGCCGTCCTTAACCACAGTTTCAGGTGGCGTGTTCTTCTGCCAGGAAAGCTTTGTCCTCCAGCACGCGTCGGCCATCTTTGAATGGGTCTTCTGCGTCATCATCATCCTGTTCTACGGGACCTTCGCCTTCGAGTTTGCCGGCATGTCCGAAGCCACCATGGCTGTGCTGGCTAGAGGTGGGGCCCTGGGCCCCGCTGGGAGAGAACACAAGGTGGAGGCGCTGGGAGGGCCCGGTCCACACCAGAGTGAAAACATGCTGTAAACTGGGCCCACTTTGCTCCTTTATGTTTGACCTGCTATATCCAGACTGGTTTTTTTTATTTGCTCAAGCGTTGAAATCAACCAGGAGAGTGCAGAGACGCCGCGATCCGCCACCAGGGTGCTCCTTTCTCCTGCGCTCACGTCAGACCCGCAGGTCTCAAAAGAACACATTTGTATTTTGTACGTGTGTGGAAACATTTTTCCGACCAGCAGAGAAGTATTTTCTCTCCCGTCTCGTCCCCGACACCTGTCTTCTGTGTGGGGGGGAAGTGCTCTTGTTCATGGGGTGGTGCCTTCGATTGACAGGCTGCTGGACAGCCGCGCTGACAGTTCTGTAGGAGTGACGGAGACAGGAAGAGTGCAGAAGTAGTGTTGGGGCAAGGCCGAGGCTTGTGTTCCAAGGGAGAAATGTACACAGGAAATAAAAAAAAGGAGTCTTAAGCTAAGGCGAAATCTTTTAGTCGAGCTTGACGGGTGAGAGCTGGTCTGCAGTCAGATTGAGAAACACTTAAAGGTCCAGGCTCTAAGACAACACTAAGCATCAGTTCTTTATACGTTTTTAAGGTGTCACCTTCAAATTTCTTTATTTTGCAGTAAAGCCGTTTAATCCTACTGCTAAGTTCTAAATATATCTGCAGCGGGGAACCTCTGGACATGTGTGCATGCAGACGTCTTTGTTTTGACCGGATGCCACACTGACCTTTAACCCTGCAACGCCCTCCGTTTGTCCTCCAGCTCTGGTCATTCAGAGACGGCCGTTACATTCAAACCAAAGTTCAGGAGTGGGAGCAGATGAATTCGCTGCTGGATGAGAGGAAAAAGCTGCGCAGCAAAGACGTCTGCGTCTGGAATTACTCATTTCGATGAGGAGCTCCTCTGCTCCCCGACTTGCAGACATTTTCTGTCTCTTGTGAGATCAGATGAATGCAAGCCATACCATAATACCCCAGTGACGGGAGGCGTTGCACGCGCCTGTCACTGTCAGGTCTCCCCACCAGAGGCGTGAACGCACACAGTCCATTATTTAACTTCCTCTGATTATATTATAATCTCTCGGGCCCCTGGATAAAGGTTAAAGGTCAAAGCAGGCGTCCCACCCCCCCACCCCCGTGTTTGGGCGGAGCCACCATCAGGGGCGGAGCCACCATCAGCGGCGGTGCCGGAGGCTCTTTCGGCCATACTTGAAACATCTTTAAATCTAAAGATGTAGATTTCAGACCTTTCGGGTCAAAGGTGCTCTCGTTCTCAATAAACTCGACCCATCCAGCCTCTCAGTCCCATTTACAGAATGTAGAATAATCTTACATTTACTCGTTAAAATGTAACTTTCCCGTCACCTTTAGCTTGTGGCAAACATTCCTTTAATGGTCCGTCTGAACTTTGCTCTCAGGAAACTCGAGTGCGTGGATCCGTTCTGATCCGTGTGGGTTCGTTTTCTGAGGACTCTGCTTCCTTTAGCGTAGGCGCCGCGGCTCTTTCACCATCGTAGGACAATGATTTACTTTATTTTGTTAATCAACTCTTTGTAAAACTATCTCCTAGTTTCTTTATGCTGCTCGAGCACATATGGTGAAATATCATGCAGCCACCACACAAGCTACCATGAACCTTAGACTAAAACCAATAAAATGTTCCCATGTGCCTTAAGTACTCTGAAAACCAAAGAGGTTTAGGTTGTAAATGATGTAAGGAGTTATGTGATTGTATATATTTGGATTACTGTTCCACAATAAAATGCTCAAAATAGAGGAAGGAGGAAAACACCGTGGACATTTTCCTGTTTTTCATTTTATTGTTGAATTATTTACATTGTCCAGTTCTTGTTCTAACACAGACAGAAAGATGACGCAGGTCAAAACCTCCTTTACAAAAAAAAAGACGGAGATTCATTCGGCCACCTGAAAAGACATCAGACGCCTTCCAGGTGGAAAGGAGGTGAAATGTTGCGCAATGCACTGTGAGAAAGTTTCCGAACTGCCTTTTTGGCCTCCTGAGGGCCGAGCTGCAGCAGAACCACACAAGAACCCAGGAGGTTTTGGAGAAACGCAGGACAAACAAAGACAAGACTCCAGTTTAAACTCAGTGGTCCACTAAATGTTTCACATCCAGCTTCATCTTCCACTAAAGGGGAAATGATTTGATCGGATCAGCATCAAGATTCACGACTCGGCCGCAGAAGAAACGGGGAATAAAGACGCCAGCGGCAGTGGAAGCACCGTGTTGTGGCTATTTTACATACGACTGAAGTTTGAGAGACGTGTGACCTGTTTTCTGACATAACAAGAAGACTTTGGGGGGGGGGCTCTTCACACCATTCACAGCTTCAACATCCATCTCTTTGTTTCATAACAGAAGACCTCTGAGCGGTTTCCTCTATATTCCTGGATAATCAGAAGTTTTTTGGGGGGACTAAAACTCTTATGTCAGCATCTTTATAGTTGTCTCATCCGTAACTTTGGCTTCAGTTCGGATTAATAAAATAAATCTTTTGAAGGCAGATTTACGGTAGTGCGCAGAGAGACGACTCAGTGAGGGACGGTCTGGAGCACAGACTGCAGATGAATATATATGATATATTATTTACAGTATGGCGACGGTCCAGCCAGGCAGGTGCAGTTAAAAGACGAGCTGCTTGGGCACCTCCCATGAAAACCCCTCCCGGCCGAAGTGGCCGTAGGCGGCTGTCTGCTGGTAGATGGGCCTCTTCAAGTTGAGTTCCCTTCAGAGGAAGCAGGAGAAACGTGTTTAGACATGGAAACAGGTGTCATCTCTTCACAGTCTCCATGATGTTTGATGATGTTTACAGGGCCTGAGTGCCTGCTCTCAGATTGTAAAGGTGCCCACGGTTCATGATTACTTAATGTGTTTGTTCTGTGTTTTGCTGGGTTATTTTAAGCTGAGCTGGGCCAGAAAAAAATTAAAAAATAAGCATTACATTAGTCTCCAGAGGGCGCTGTTGTTTGGCGCCCTCTACTGGTACATGTGAAAATGACCAAAGCTAATTTTATGTCACATATATTAAGACATTAAATGACATGTTTACCTGACGATGACGCCTGGCCGAAGGTCAAAGTTCTTGTTGACAATCTGGAGCAACTCTGACTCTGTCTTCTTAGAAGAACCATAAGTGAACACGGAGATGGACAAAGGCTGGGCCACTCCGATGGCATAGGACACCTGTGACAGAGACGTACAGGAGACAAGCATGCATCACCTCCATACAGCTGCACCCTCTGAGCTGCAGATCTGAAGTACATGAAACGGCACCCCCACCTGCACCAGAACTCTCCTGCACAGTTTGGCTTTGACCAGAGATTTGGCCACCCAGCGGGCAGCGTAGGCAGCGGAGCGGTCCACCTTTGAGAAGTCTTTGCCGGAGAAAGCTCCACCTCCGTGAGCGCCCCACCCTCCGTATGTGTCCACGATGATCTTCCTGCCCGTGACTCCGGCGTCACCCTGGTTCGCAACAAAAAGCCAGAGATGAGCAAAATGACTACGCATTCGCCGCTTTGACTGGATAAGGAGCGCGTAAGCGAGGCGTCACCTGGGGTCCTCCGATGACGAAGCGGCCACTAGGCTGGAGGTGGTAGATGGTTTTGTCGTCCAAATATTTAGCAGGAACAACAGCCTTGATCACCTGTCACAAGAGATCCAACACTGAACTCACCGATTTGACAGAATGTTCTGACAGAATCCTCTCTCGGCGTTTCGGTGACACGCTACCTTCTCCTTGAGCACCTTCTTCTGCTCCTCCAGGGAGATGTAATCATCATGCTGGACGGAGATCACGATGGTGTGGACTCTCTTGGGGATCACCGCTCCCTCCTTCTGCTCATAATGCACAGTCACCTGTGGGGTAAAGGCAGCCGAAAGTTAAATGTGCAAACGAAAACGCCAAAAACCGACATCGTCCCGTCCCTGATCTGTGATTGACCTGCGATACCCCCCCCCCACATGCTCACCTGTGTTTTAGAGTCAGGACGCAGCCAGGGGATGGTGCCATTGCGTCTGAGTTCGGCCATCTTTGCGTTGAGTTTGTGGGCTAAGACGATGGTGAGCGGCATGCACTCTTCCGTTTCATCTGTGGCGTAGCCGAACATGAGACCCTGCAGAGAAGGGACACGTAGCGTCAGCATCGTGCCCCCCCCCCGGTGTCTCCATGCTGCGTTGTTGGGCACGGGAAAGCGGGACTTTTTACCTGGTCTCCAGCTCCGATGTCCTCCTCCTTCCTGTCTACGTGGACACCCTGAGCAATGTCGGGGCTCTGCTGCTCCAGAGCCACCAGCACGTTGCACGTCTTGTAGTCAAAGCCTTGAAAGGAGCAAACAGAAAGGGAAATGTGTGTGTGTGGGGGGGGGGGACCCGGCAACACACGTTGCTTCTTTCCACTGCGCCTTCTCACCTTTGTCGGAGTTGTCGTAACCGATTTGTTTGATGGCGTCCCTCACCACCTTCTGGTAGTCCACATTGGCCCGAGACGTGATCTCACCACAGAGAAGCACCATTCCAGTCTTACACACAGTTTCTGCCACGTGAAGTCCATCTAATTAGACCACTTTTATCCAACGACTGGGGCCTAAATACAGGGGAACTGAAGTCAACTCACCACAGGCCACCTTTGCATCGGGGTCCTGCTTCAGGTGAGCGTCCAGGACGGCGTCACTGATCTGGTCACAGATCTTGTCTGTGGAGACAGCAAAAGAACCACGATGAAGCAAACTAAAACCTTCAGCTCAGCTACATGGACCTGTAAGGTTGGATGGGGAGAGGAGTGGACTAAAAGTTGGCTAAAATGCTAAATTCTTCCCACCCTCCTGCACCGATACTGAGGCTGAGATGAGGCTCTGCAGGTGTAGAACATGCGAGAGGTCATCGGGAAGAGCACAGATGCGTTATCAAATCATTAATGTGTGTGCTAACCTTTAACCGTGGCCCACCTCTGGAAATGAACACACACCAATGCAACTACACACTTTACCTTCATACTAGTTTGCTATTATGTATTTCACACTAAGTGAGTCGTTTAAAAGATGCCCTTAATTAAATAAGACAGTAAAATATTCAGCACTTTACAGCCAAACATCACCTGTTTCTTTATTATTTGTTAAGCATGTATAAATGCAAAAAAAACAAACAAGTTATCTAGTTCATGTTTTTTATTATCTTATCTATGAACCGGTTGACTGCATCGATGAAACAGAGACTTTGAAAGGTTCATCTTGTACATTTGTTAGCAGGTAAACAGCAGCGTCAGGGGCAGAGTACACCGTGGATTTTATCAATCATCAGTCAGAAAGGCCTCCTTTAACAACCTTAATAGTGGTAGTTTGTAACAGCGGAGGGGGGGGGGGGGGGGCTTCCCCACTGCTGCTTCTGAGCATAAACAACAGAAAACATGCATACGAACTGTTATATTTTGCCACTTTTGGAGATTTTCTGACGCACGTGTGACTTTTAGGCCCAGCTTTCCTCCTCACACCCGTGACTTTGTGCAACTCTGGTGGCCCGCATCTCTGAATGACAGGGGGCGGAGGCGGTGTTCTCTTCGGGACAGGGAAAGTAAAGTGAGAGGCTCTGTGAATGTCCTCACACACAGTGTAGAGGGTTCACGCGTCTCAGCCGTCTGTTTTAGTCTACGTGAAACTCAACCCCCCACTCCCCGCCCAGAACCTGCTGCCCAGTAAGTGACAGAAAACACATGCTCTGAATGGAATACCCACCAGGCTCGGAGAGTAAATACAGAACCGCCACCAAGGCCTTTCCTGATTTATTTAAGAGACGATGCATTTTTCCTCACTCCGAATTGAAATACCCGCAGACTCACCTGGATGTCCCTCTCCCACGGACTCTGAAGTGAACATAAAAGAACCATCTTGCAGCAGGTCACTCATTTTAATGGTTTTTTTTTTCTACTGGAGGCTATGGAAGTTTAAAACAAAATGCCTCTGGATTCCCACCAACAAGCAGCCCAGAGAGATGTGAAAGCTGCCTCCGACTGGTCCTCTCAGACAGAAATGAACACACACAGGCCGGCGGCCCTGCAGCAGCTACAGTCTCGCCTACAAAACTTCAATGGTGAGGCCACATGGCCCAGTATATATATGGCCCAGCTACACACGCACACATGTGGATCCACGTCATGAGAATCCATGGGACAGTCCAACTCAGGGGGAGTTGATGAAGGGAGGGAGGAAACTGCCCCTTAACCCTTTGTGTGCAGCTTGTGTGTGTTTACGTCACGTCTGCTTCGCAGCACCGCTCCAGGATCTAATGGACCTGCGCCGCACAGACAGAGGTCTGGCAGGAAGGCCGTCATTAACGGGGGGGTGGGCAGTTCTTCCTTTAGCCATTCTTCCCTGTTTGTAGCAAGATTGAGCAAAATGGTCCCTTTAAAAAGGGCTAAAGTGTGTTTAATTGGGCTAAAGTGATTTGCCGGGTTAGATGTGAACAGTCAGCATGATGGAAAGATGCATATTTAGCCGTGTTTCTATTTTAAATATATTTGAATTCACCATCCACCGTAAACTAGGACAAATAGTAGACTTCCTGTGCATGCAACTGCTATAATTTCAGGAAATGATTGACTAGAATTTACGAACTCGTTGTTAGCAATGATCAGACTCTTCAGGCCAGAAATCTGGATAATTGTTTTATGTTGTTTAACATCACAACCAAGTCTTTACGCGTCGAACTTTTGGGTTGCCGCAGAGGTCGGCTACTGCGGCTGTAACTGCGGTGGAGTTGCTCTTTTCGGGGCAGCTCGTGGTTACTTCCAATTACTGCAGAGATTAGGTTTCCAGCGCAGAGCCACCTGTTGTCTAAATGCTCTTTGTGGTCTCAGTCGCAGCCTGGGGCTTTTGTGTCTGCACACAAATGCACAAAATCATGGGACCATTTCCTGAGCCCAGATCAGATCAGCCCGATGGGTCCCTCAGATATCTCCTGGCCTTCTCAGGTGAACGTGCTGCTTGTTTTCAGGGGCTGCGGATGACTTTTGCTTTAACTGATGCAAGCAGACGCACGTCTCGATGCGTTTATTATGATCCACCCTTGATGAAATCCCATTAAAATGTAAATATTCTGTACGTCAGAGCTTCCGGGCAGCTTAGTTCCTCTTATCCTCTGTCAGGTTTCATCCGAGAGATGTTTGATAGGTTTTCAAGTCAAGGTTCTGGCCGGTGCACTCATGGACATTCAGAGTGGTCCCTGAGACGCTCCTGAGTCATCCTGGTTGTGTCTTTAGATCCTGGTGTAGCATCCGTCCATTTGGAGGTCCTGAGAGCTGTGGATGAGGCTTTTATCAGGTCGTAAATGAGGCCTGCTCTCCTCCAACCAGGTGTCTTCTCCTTCTGCTGGGCTATTCGACCACAAGCCTCACATTGGTGCAGCGGAGGCTGACCTTCTGCAGCTCTCCCCCATCTCTACCCAGGATCTCTGGAGCTGACTGGGTTCCTGGGTCACCAAGACCACTTCCCCCAGATTGCTCAGGTTGGTTGACTGTCCATCACAGTGGACAGTCCTGGTAGTTATTTCAGAACTGATGGAGACTTCCTCTGATCTGCGTCCTTCACCATCCTGTCTCTGAGCTCTGGAGGCACAACGCCTGACCTAAATTCTCTGTTTTGGCTCTGATATTGTCTGTGAGACATCAGATAGACGTGAGTCACTTCGAATGATGTCTGCTCAGCTGAATTTACCCCAGGTGGACTCCAGTCAAGGTGTAAAAACATCTCAAAGATCCTCAAGAGGCAAGGAAGACTCCTGGGGTTCAAATGTCCCCATAAAGGTGTTGAATACTTCAGTGTTCCTTTTTAACACACTGCTGAAAACACCAAAATTCAGGTCACTCCTTGTTATTCTGGAGTACCAATTAGCAGACTCCTATTTATTTAAAGAGAGACACAAATGGCCGTTGCTATGAACACAGGGGACCTCTGCACATTTATGGTCTGCAGGGATGCAAACACACAACACACTTGTTGTACACGCACACGTGAACGCTATCTGATAAAAGTGGAATAAAGTTTGTGTTCCCCCGGACGTGTTAATGACTGACCGGGAAATGGGAGAGCTTTTTCCAGCGAGCCTGTTCTGGTTCTGTTGAAAGAGAAACCAGAACTCTTAATATTAATCAATGAACAAATTTAAAACAAAACAAAAACAAGCTGAAATTACCACACAAGTCTTGACCAGGAAATGGATCTTTCAGTTAAAGTTGATGTGGGGAAACCGGATCCTGTGTAAATGGGGAAATTTACATTTCCAGGTTTATGGAAACATGGAGAAATCGCTTTGGTCGAGCGGAATCGTTTTTAAAAAAAACTATATAATTTGAAATGTAATGTTGCAACCTAGTTCCAGAAACTGGGGTTTATTTAGAGGACACACTCTAAATAAAGTTTAAAGTTCAAACCTTTGGCCCACAGAGTCTGTCCATCATGTTCCATGATCAAAAGCCTGGTAATTTGGTGTGAAAGCAAATATTAAAATGGAGACAATTTCACCAGCGGTGACGGGGACGGCGTCTCTCCCGAGCGATAGTGGCTGGACATGTGTGTCGTTTTGACCTGAACATGATTTTGAAAAACGGGGTCACGGGGTCACCTCTGGCTTTAGAGAACGAGTCAGACTAAAACCTGCCGTTTCAGGATGAGATAAAAGCACCCTGGCCTCTTCGGCAACTGTTAACACCTGTTTGTCTTTCCCCCAGTTCAAGGGCGAGCAGTTCCAGTTCTCTCCGTGATCCAAACTCATCTGATAAACAACCAGTTTCATCTGGATGGCGGTCAGAACTAGTCAGATCCCGCCAGTCGTGAATACAGCGAAGAGATAGTAGCGCGACATGTTGCGTAATGAATAACTTGGCAATAAACTGTAGGCGATATTTCTGTTTTTAAGCAGAAGTTTTCATTTTATTGGATTTTTATCTCACCTGGCTGCGTGTTTAGGTTAAAACATTGGGCTGATCACTTTATTTCTCTGATGTTTTTGCCTGAACATGATTGGTAGAACACTTTCAACACTACAGACTGACGCAAAAAGGGAGCACGTGGGTCAAACAGCACCGCGTGGCCCAAGTCAGATCCAGCAACATCTGGATCCGGACAGTAAACGCCACACTAGGCTTCTCCTTCTTTTTACGTTACACTTTGTTATCGGATTGGCTTCCATCCCTCAACAAGAGCCTGACCTATTCACCAATGTCAGTCGGGGGAATCATTGCACAGGAGGAGGGGAGCGAATCCTCAGCCGTGATTGGCTGTCGCTCCCGTGCACGCCTACCAGGAACAGTCAACAGTTAACTACATTTATATCCATGCATGTGTGCATGTGTGAGCACAGTAGAAAAACACTCCAGCCAACCAGGGAGCTCTGATGAACCCCATGACGCTGCACATTTCTTTGCATTCTTGCGCGTTAATCTTTACAGAGCTTGAACAGTAAAGATATGGCGCATTTATATAACCTGGTAGTTGAAGTAAAGTGACGTACGGCGTGTGTCAGAGACACGCAGATCTGGAGCGTGAAGCCGAGCAGAGAGCAGAGGGAGCGCAGCAGCTGGGTTTTGGGAGGGTCAGCCTGGCCCAGCTCTATTACGTCTCACTCTGGACCATCAGCACATTCCCCTCTGAAGCTGCCACCATCTGCTCATCTTCCAATGATTCTATAAAAAGCGTAACTAAAGGACTATAAAATTTCAACACGGGGAGCCCCACCACCCGAAGACCCGTGCACATACACACTCAAACACACCTTCAACACTATATACAGCAGAGTGGAGGCATTTTATCAATGGTCCGTCTCATAAAACTGCTATCTGAGGTGGCTGTAAAGGGTCTCATAAATAGAGGAGAGCTAAAATGTGTTCACCCTAAAACATGTCTGTTGTTGTGTTCTGGATTGTTGAGGTGGAACTTTGAATGTGTCACAAAACATTAACTTACTCTCAGGATAATCACGGCAGCCTTTTGTAGAATGTGTTACTATTTCTGGTCAAACACAAGATGATCTCGCGTTTACGGTGTAGTTACCACCAGCCGACTGCAGGGGGCGGCCTCGTTCAGAGGAAGCTTGAGCCGCTGGCCTCGTCTGTGCCAACACACTGAGAAGACAACACCACGTAGAGAGTATCAACAGCGTGTTTGGGTTATTGCATCTATTAACAGCTCGGATATACATTGATGTAACCGATGAGGTGATTTAAAAAGCAGGTGCGACCCTGCACGGCGGTGAACCTGGCACTGGGGTTCCAGCTCAAAGCAGAGCCTTGTTTCACTGCAGGTTTAAAGAATTCCTCCCCTGTTAGAAAAGGCCTTTCCTGTGATTGGACTGTCCTGATCCTTTGAGGCTTAAGAGGCCGGTTGAAAACATCACATTCCTCCACATAAGCAGCTGGACGCAGTCTGGTGAGTATTAGCATTCTTTCCCTTAACGTCCCATTTTAAACCACCTCATTTATTGATTCCTTGGTGCTTTTTCCCCCCCGTCAGGCTGCCTGTGGAGCAGGTCTACAGACATGTCAACCGTAAACGCCGTCCTGAAGGTGGTGGTTCTCTACTTGGCCGAGCTCGTCAGCAGCGTCTCAGACTGGTTTCAGACCAAACCAGAATGGGCCAACCAGGAAGTTCTGGAGAACACAGAATTAAAGACCACGGGAGGCGGTGAGTCAGCAGACACGGTCGTTTCATGTAAACTGTAACTTCAACGCCGCTGTTTTTCAGTCCACGAGAGGCAAAAAGCAAAGACTCTGTGGGAAAAGACCGGAGCCGTGATCATGGTCGTGCGTCGCCCGGGATGATTATTGTGCAGAGAGGTATGAAGTGGTACACGTGCGTGGTAATGTTAAAGAAGGTGCACTCACCTGTGCTGTGTCGTCCCCACCACGAAGGAGGCGACTGAGCTCTCCTCTCTCAAGTCCCAGCTGCAGGATCTTGAAGTTCCTCTGTTTGCTGTGGTCAAAGAGAACCTTGGCAAAGAACTGGACTGCTTCAAGAAATTCTTCTCTGGGAAGGTGTACGTGGATCAGAAGGTCTGATTTTACACTTATGATGGGAAACCTGCACCTTCAAGAAACGGTAAAGCTGTTTTTATGTTGTGTTTTTAAAATAGAGAAATTTCTACGGGCCTCAAGAGAGGTGGATGTGTCTCTCCATGTTCCTGCGCGTTGGTGTCTGGAGGAACCTTTGGAGGGCCTACCGGAGGGGTTTCGGGGGGACCCTCAGAGGGGAAGGATTGGTCTTGGGTGGAGTCTTTGTGATTGGACCTGCACAGCAGGTCTGCAGCAGCTTAGACACAAATTTGTTAGATTTTCACTCATCCAGCAGTTGTTTTTTACTCTGTCTCATTTCTTCTAGGGTATTCTACTGGAGCACCGCGAGAAGGAGTTTGGGGATAAAGTGAACATGCTGGCAGTACTCAGAGCGGCCCGCCAAATACAGGATAACACGTCAAGCTAAACCTCAAAATGGAAAATCAAACCACCATATTATTTTTTCGTTTCCATGATTATATACTTTCATCAAAACCCCTTAAATCAGCGTCGGCATTGATTTGCTACTTTAACCGTGTGTCGGCCCAGTGTCTGCAATAACTGTCTCGATTATGTGGTGGATTTCGGTGGACTTTAATGACGACTTGTTTTTAAACTCTTCTGGGGGAACAACTCTGATGCGAGCACATAAATCCATTACTTCCTACGAGGCGCTTTTTGCTGGACTTTGGGAGGATTCTACTGTTTGAGTGCACATTTTGTGCCTGTTCTGATAAATAAAACAGCCCTACTTACACGCTGCTTCGTGTTTGTTTGTTTGTTTGGCCATATTATCGCTCGAAGTTCAAATCCTTCGCTCTTGCTCGATTAAGTGTCCTGGACTCTTGGATCGATTAGTGCGCCTGCGCAGCTCTGCCAGACGTCCTTTATTCTGGTGAGTAAATCTTTATTATAAAGCAATTTTTTAATCATCGCGGCCAGACCTGCGGACATGTGCGCCTAAAACTCAGGTAAAGGGAAACTAAATAAATGAACTGTGGATTTTAACGCGGTTTTAGCGACCGCTCTCGGAGGAACGTCCTCGGACCAGCCAGATTAACGCCTGATATGTCGAGGGTGGATCCATTTTGTAGTAATTCCTCCGGCTGGCATTAAAGATAGTTTTGGGGGGAAACTTTGCACCAACCGACAGATACCGGTTAACGGAGTGATCTTTGATCAGCTCAAGGTCATCATCGATCACCTTATTGAAGCGTGAAAACCGGTTTGGCCGGAGTGTTTGCAGTGACTTTAAATTGGTGCATTAAAATAAAGGAAACAAACTATGCTCGTGACATATTTTATATTTTGGCATCAGCCCATTTAAAGAACCCAGCCTGTTCTGGTGTCCGTGCACGCGTGTGAGCTGATTGGCTGCTGTTATCATTTTCCTCCTAGTTTCCCTCCTCTGGTGTAACGTTTAGGAGCACAAACACCTTTTTATAGTCTTGCAGGGTTTTCACCTGGATGGTCCATCCGAGGAGGGAAATAGATCTTTAAAGTTTGGAAACAGAGACAAGTCAGTATGAGACTTTGTTACTTTGGTTGTCTTGGTCGTATTTACGTTACAGTTTTCTAAGGTAATATTGAAGCGATTTTAATCCCATTAGTTGAAACTTCCGGTGTAGCTTTTTATTGTCACTGTAATTTATGTGTTCATGAACTTTGGCTTTAAACGATGGACCAGATTTATGCTTTTATTGTGCCTCCATTGTGCTTCAGGAGTAAAACATATTTTTTCTAGACATTATTTTAATAGTTACTTTCCTCATAAAATGCTCAAGTCCACTGAAGGTGAGTTTGAATCTGAAATCTGTGTCTTTCTTTCAGCGAAAGGCTGTTTGTAGTCGCAGGGCCAGATCCCTTTTCTACCCCCTGATGCTGGTTCTGTCCAAATGCCCGACACCTTTAAGGTGGACCTTGCCCCTGTGCTGCTCTTCTACCCCGAACCAGCGCTCCGCCACAACGGGGCCACAGTTTTTAAGAACCCAGACGGCTCCGTTTCACCAAAGTGAAGCCAAAGCCAGTCCTGAGCTAAACAAGCCCTCCACAGGCAAGAACCCTCAGCCAGCTGCTCCTCACCGTTGACTAAAGCTTAAAGCTGACTCAGCAGAATAATGAAGAGAGCCGCAGAGGCGACGTTGCCTGTGTGATGAGGGTGAAGCGATCCATCCTTTTACTCATGTCATCCGCTTCTCTCGCTCTGCACCCTGCAGTGTTGTCCTCTGGGACCGGGCTGGACGGGGAGCTGTTCGGGATGGGCCTCTGGTCGCTGGGCCTCGGTGCCGTGGGAGCGGCAATAGCCGGAATCTTCCTGGCCAACACTGACCTGTGCCTGCCTAAGGTGGCGAAGGCGCCGCTGGAGTACCTGGAGGACGCTGACCTGCGCTCCACCACCGACGGTGGGCGTTCGCTCCGTGACGGCGATAACCCGCCTCAGCCACGGCTGCATTTGAAAACCTTTGGAGGAGTACTCCAACAAAGGAAGCAGTCATTTACCGTTTTCTTTACTGTAGTGTGTGTGCGTGTGTGTGTGTGTGTGTGTGTGTGGGGGGGCTGTACGTAACGGACAATGTCAGGGTTGTTTGGAATTGAGGAAAAGCTGCTTTCAAAAAGCTGCTGGTACTGGAGATTACAGGGCCATGACGGCTGTATAGGCTGTGTTTAAGCATATAGATTCTATATTATAGAATAGATATTAAAGAATGTATATGCAGGCTTGGAAAGAGCGATGTGCTCTCCCAAACCCTGAGAGGTCGCGCTCTAATATTTTCTTGGACCGCCTTCAGCTTCCATTATTTGCTGTGTTGCACAAATGTGTGTTTATTAGCAGATAAACGATCGTCCTGTCCTAGAAACGGGAACTTCCTGTTCTGCTTGTAGATAAAGTCATCAAAGCAAAGAGCCTGTGGGAGACCAGCGGCGCCGTGGTCATGGCGGTGCGGCGGCCTGGATGATTTCTGTGCAGAGAGGTGACCACGCCGCCGCTGCACGTTTCACGATGGAAAGCGCGTCTGTGACCGTCTGTGACCGTCTGCTGTCCCGCAGGAGGCCTCTGAGCTGTCCTCTCTGAAGCCCCAGCTGGAGGAGCTCGGGGTCCCTCTGGTCGCCGTGGTCAAGGAGAACGTCGGCACAGAGATCCAGGACTTCAGACCGCACTTCGCCGGGGACATTTTCATCGACGAGCAGGTGGGCACGGCCGACGGCGCCACCCCCCCCCCCCCCCCCCCCCGCGCCTGTCCCGGTTCGGCTGACTGTAGCTTCTGTTTGCAGAAAGTCTTTTACGGCCCGCTGAGGAGGCAGATGAAGGGTCTGGGCTTCATTCGGCTGGGAGTGTGGCAGAACTTCATGCGGGCCTGGAGGTCCGGTTACCAGGGCAACATGAACGGCGAGGGCTTCGTCCTCGGGGGGGTGTTTGTCATCGGAGCGGGAGACCAGGTAACGCGCCCCGTTGGGGTGTGAACGGAGGTTCTGGTGAGGTGCGGTTCGGTCTCTGACCCGCATGTCGTGCTTGCAGGGGGTCCTGCTGGAACATCGCGAGAAGGAGTTTGGCCACAAGGTGGACCCTGCTGAGGTTCTGGAGGCTGCCAAAAGAATTGTACCCCCCAAATAAGTCACATTTCCGAACAACCCGGCACACGCACAACACATTAGAGCGGATGTTTGTTGTGTTTGAGTAACATTTAGTCTGTGTTTTTAATGTAATATTGCCACCTTGCACTTGAACTTACTCTAATATTAATGATGATTCAGAATTTAGCTGGTAATGTGTCATTTATCAATGACAACTTTTTAAAAAACAATGTTTTTTTTTTTTTTTTTTAAAGAATAAAATTAAGGGTCTTTGTTTTAGCAGCTTTTATTATTCAGGCACAATCATCACTTGAAACTGTCACCAGGGAGTTTTTCTTCAGTCAAATGTCTAAAATGTCTAAACGAGGAGCGTCCGAGTTTATCTTTTGCTTTTTTCGGCGCCAGGCGGCCGAACGGCCCTCCTGCACGACCAGATTAGCTGTTTGGGTTATGTGTGTGACAATGATAACTTGGCTCTAAACTCTAATTGGGGATGACCAAGTTTGATGCCGCTACACACACACACACACACGCAGACACACACATCTGTCATGTTGGAGTGCCTGAAGGGAGCCGAGCTGTTTTTATGCGCTAAGAACTGAAATGACATCGTCACACCTTCCTGGACTTGTTCATTTTTGGTTTTACATAGTTTAACATGACTTTAACATGATCGTTGACTCAATAAATGAAATAAAAAAATCAACTTCGGATGTGTTTTGTTTCCAGCAACATTAAAGACACAAAGTCTAAACACTGTTACAGATTTTATTGTATTGCTCAGAGTAAAACATGTTGACGTGAAATGGCCCAACCAACAGGAAGCTAAAGCAGATAAAAATATAGGTTGTTACAATTTGGGTGTTTAAACAGCAGTTTCATGAACGCTGGGGGGATTTTGCGCGGCATTTCCATCACTCTTGAATGCTCGTGACAATCTCTGGAGACATTCTTGGTTGTGACGAAGCTAAAGCGAGTCAAAACCAGGCGAAATAGGTCCACACGACAAAGCAAAACGAGGAGAAGCCACTCGCTCCTGAAAGACGTGAGCCGCTCATCTTTGGCGAGCTCTGCAGAAACGATCCGTGTTGCAGAGCGAGCGCGAATCGGGATCCAGAGCACGGGTGACTCGGCATTACCCAGCATAATAAATACGATCAACAAACTGAGGCTCCTTTTAAACAGCGAGACGCGTCCAACTAACGCCTGCAGCAGCACAGCCAGGACGAATAGTCAACAGGGAACACAACAAGAGTTAGCATCAGGTTTAGGTTTACTTCGTTTACATCTGAAGAGAACTACAACACAAAGCAAAACTGGAGTTTCATACAAGAGGCTAAATTTTACATTGACGCATTTAGGCGAAAAAAGGTGTAAAAACAAAACTTAAAAATTGACCTTTAAAGTCGCGTTAATTCAGGAGCCGAGTCTAAAGTCCCTTTGCACCCGCGCTAATTTTCCCCTAAATAGCCACGACGTTCCACTCGAGTGAATAGAGACGAAAGCACACACACCAACACACACAGGTCGCACAGACGCGTCACAATTACCGATGATCTTTGCGGTGCAGACATAAAGCCGGCTGATAAACTCTTAACCAGACACATTAAAGTGTAAAGTCCCTCATGCATATGTGCTTATGTGCATTATATCATAAATATATCCAATAAATGAGTCTAAATAACACTAAAACAAAGTCATTTGTCGTTAAAAGCATCAGTAGATGCTCTTATTTGTGCTCACATTCACTGCCAGGCCTCTCTGCCCTGTACGTAAACACACCCATCCACCAATAGTCGCCATAGCGATCGCCCTGGCTCATAAAGCCACCTCCAATGATTAAAAACAGCCCTGAAAGATAAAATCTACCACAGCGACGATGCGTCTAATGAACCCTTACCGCTCGCTGATCCACATTAGAAATGACTTCTTCATGTTTTTACTGTCACACTTTTCTAGCACCACGGTTTTAATACGGTTTAAAGAACACTTTAAAGTGGAGTGAACAATGCCCACGAGCACCCTGACGAGTGCGACACGGAGAAACGGAACTTAAAGAGAGGGCTGCTCCATCCAAACCATTGATCCCAGTGATCCAACATGACAACAAATACACAAGAATGTTTCCAGTGGTTCCACCTGGGAGTGAGCCTGAATGCAACACACACACACACACACATACACACACACTTTCATTCAGTGTCTCGTCAAGTTTAAGGGTGTTTTTACCAACGGCCCCCCCCTGAAGAGAAACGAGCTCAGGAGACGGTCTGAGTTCATCTGTAGTGGAAATAAAAGAAAAATACTGAGTCAAAGCAAATAAAAGGGAGTATATAGAGATGAGAGTTGTTTAGCTTTCATATTTGTGCCGCCATGCACGCCACAGGTGGGGGCGGCTTGTCCTACAGGCCCTTGTTGAAGTAGACGGTGGTGGTGTGGGGGCTCTTCTGCCTGATGGTGTCCTGCAGCTCTGCTTCCAGACCGCTGACGCTCATCGAGCTGCAACAGATGACGGAACATGAGTCCCGAACACATCCAAACGTTACGCACAAGCTCGACCTCCGTACCTCTTTTGCGGGAAGAGGGCGCAGCAAAGAGGGGTTGCAAACACCAGGCTGGGGGGGCAGAAAGATGGAGCGGGGTGCTTCAGACGGCGCTACTGAATAAAAGATGGCAGCAATGTTGCTTCACTTACCACAGACCCACAAGCCCCACTTGAACTGGAGCGTTTAAAACTGGGAATCGCTACAGGGAGACAAGATGGCAGAACCAACCGTGGTGAGCGAGATGGGAGGAAATAAAGAAGAGCCAGAAGTGAGCAGCCCAGGGCCCAGGGCCCAGGGCCCAGGCCCAGGGCCCGACTGCCACGCCTACCTTCATGAAGGCTTTCTGCTCCAGGGCGTTCATGATGACGGGGGGGATGGCTGGAAAAAGGAACTCAGATCAGATGAATTTGGCAGGAAATAGGAACCTTAATGTTCGGGTCGTGTTTTTAATGTAAAAGGACACGAAGTTCTTGTGCTGTCCATGTTTATTATTCTATTATTCTATGATGTTCTTCATAAACTGATGAGATAAGAGCCGCTGATTTCCAGATTTATCATTCGACCTTCAGTGTTGCTGTGGAACCATCCGGCGCTTGTTGTGTCTAAAGCTGTAAAAACTGAGCTGGAGCACGTGAGCATGAGTTGCTCTCTCAGACGTCCTCACCCATCGCTGGCACCGCCATGCCGATCCTCGACACCACCACCTGAGCGATGGCCTGTTTGGCAGCGTTGGGCGACTCTCCCAACCTGTTTCCATTCTCATCCGTTACCGGGATGCCGTACTTCAACTCCCTGGGTGGAGGACGGAGGACAGAATGAGTGACGGGGGAGGGGGGGGGGGGACTGGAGCGTGGATCCGTCCTCACCTCTGTCTCATGAAGGGTATGTTGATACAGTTAGCAGCAGCAACAGCAGCGAAGGGGACAAAGCGGCTGACGATCGGGGGCAGACGCTGAGGAACAGGAGTGGATTAGACGCAGCGGCTCACGCACGTCTGCAGAGGCAGGATTTTAGTTCACGCCGGGAATACCTTAGCGAGAGACTTCAGTCCCAGCGCCGTGACCACGGCTCCGGTGGTGGCGCTGACGTAGGCCGCGCCGAGCTGACTGTGAACACACCCGTTTCAGCGCATCTCTTATTTAGGGAACTCAAAGAAGCCAGAATGGTCCTTACTTCACAGTCATGGGGGCGTCGCCGCTCCGGTTGGTGTAGTTGACCACGGCGTTAAAGGACTGGTTCACCCACTGCCAGAAGACCACGGCGGGAGTCGTCCTGGAAACACAAACCAAAAGGGAAACCAAGTTTTTGCTGGGACGCCGTTTAGAAAGAACAACCCTCAAATGTGCGCTTCCACCTGCGTCACATTCACTGACGCTATTTGTGTGTAGGATATTTGACCGTCGCTATCGTCAGAAAAGACACAAACACAAATAAAAGGCTCAATTTCCCTCCGAGGACAAAATCATCACATGATTCAACAGTGACTCTGCTGTGAGAGTGATTTTTTTTTATTCCTTAAGAGGATTTGAACTGTTTGGGGATTAAAATGCCTATTTTTACTCTGCCTTGCTTTAGCACTCAGACACAAACGGCTTCAGCGTGTGTGAAAGCTCTGCTGTACCTGTAGAAGGTGAGCATGCAGCCTGTGATTGTCATGTTCATTGGCACCTGAGCAGACATCCGCCCAATCACAAACATCTTCTCGCCCGTGTCGGGGTGGAACGCGGAGTCGTAGATGTACTTGGCCCTCCACAGCTCATCCTCCGTCAGGCCAGCTTTGGCTCTCCCGGCTCTGAAAGAGCCACAACAATGGAGCGACTTTGACACGAGAGAATGCAGTAACACCAGCTTTAGTGCACGAGACAGAACAGCAGAACACTAGAGGTTAGTGCAAAGACTCGCCACACGGCCCCCAGTGGTGATCGCCTACCTGTAGTTCTCCACGATGTCCCGAGCACCCTCCAGGGTCTTGGAAGACAGCAGCACATTCCTGGGATCTGTGATCATGAAGAAATGCTTGGCCCTTCCCATGAAAGTGCCTTGATCCCATCGCGGCTCCTTGATGTTGATGTCGAGCGACAACTCTCCAGACATCCTTATTTACTTTGATTCCGTGGAAAAATGAATATATTCACGCCGGACTCCAACACTACCGGGGAAAAAAAGGTGGCTCAGTTCCCCACATGACTGACTCGCCCCCTAAACAACCTTGTGCGTGGAGGCTGACTTAAAAATACCTCCAAGCTCATATGAGGCAATAGTAATAGAAGGTTGCATCAGAGCTTTATGATTGGCTTTAGGATCACAACCCCTTGGCTTTGATCTTCGGAATCTGCAACGCCAAATTTAACGAGCTGTTCCTTGGCAAATTTCTTTAAAATCCGCCCATAACCTGTTGAGTTATTTTACTAATCGACAGGTATTAACCAACAAAAGGTCAAATACTCACCTATATGCAAAGCACGCATCACTGAACAATGTGCAACCTTGTTGGAAAACCCATAATTACCTGTGTCAAAGCGCCACCCAGCCAGGGTGACATTCCAACACTTGGAAACATGAGAGAAAGCTACATTTGCACCCTGAAGACCCGAGTTTGGAAACGCGGATTGTTGCAACAGATGCAGAAAAGTGGCTCAATGATGGAAATGTGTGTTCTCTGATGGGCAACTCCCAACGCAAATAAGCTGTCCGGAAATTGTGAAAATGCTGACTATAGCAAGTTTAATGTGATATCCTTTGTGTCAAAGTAAAAAACAAAACAAAAAAAACAACCATAAACATAATATTTAAAAAAGTGGTTTCATTTAACTACATGTTGCCCTTCTGCTTTAAATGGTTACATTTTTAAAATGCATACCAAAAAATGACCAGCTTGTGATCGGGTAGACGCGAAAGATTATTACATTACAAATGGAAAGTCAATTAATTCAGTAAATTAAGTAATTAGGAGACGTTTTTAAGAACCCTGTTAGCAAGTCGACCCACAAGTGAAGCTAGCGAACTAGCAAGGCTAGAAATTGAAAATGAAAATAAAACTTCCACACCCAAATACACTTCTAAACAGCACACCAAACCATTTTAAATGCCATCAGCATTAAATATTACAAAAGACAAACACAAAAATCTGCCTGTTCGGGACAAAAACCCAAAATCCCCCCCTTCTTTATCGTTAAAACTACATTCAGCTGTTGGCTAGCAGGTTATGCGGATGACCAATAAAGCTAAAACGCCTCAGTCATTGTTTCAAAAGTACATAAAGATGCTGCTGTTTAGATACAATATAAAAATGGTTATTAATATTTTTCATAGAAACAGACCTGCTCTGCTCTGGCTGCTCGACAGTCTTGTTATGACCTCTAGTAGCACCCGGAGCTGCGCTGCTGTAAAGCGTTAGTTTCTGTCGTAAAACAGAGACGCGCTGAAAACATTCCAAACACCAGACACGGAGCTCTAGCAAAACCCATTTTATGTATTCATTTGTGTCAGTTTCTACATTGGAAGTAAATGCAGAGGGTAGAATTATAAGGGCGTGATGAAGAAAATGGATTTCATTTCTGATATGCACATCAAATCAGTGACTTTCTGCACAAGAGAAACTTGTACAAAAGAAGCTTGTACAATTACGTTTGCCGGACTTTTAAACATAAGGAACAATTGTATTATTTTATATTTTTGAAATTCCTTACAAAAAAACATGGGGGGTGGGTTAGAAGCAATTTAAATGCACATTATTACTGTTTAATTATCACTATAAACATGTTATCACTAATGGCCACCAGGTGGGGGTATTGCAAGACCAAATAACCCCGCTCACTTTTTCCTCTCTAACAAATGTAATCTTAACGGACTATTGCAGATATAAGGTTACTGGGGTCAGAATAAAGCAGGCTGAGAGATGTCTTGACTTATTTTCATATTGAAGTCCACAGCTGCTGGGGCTTAAAAGGATTACACCTCCCAGATAATAACGGTCACCTGGAAAACGGGGGAGGCGCAATAATGCTCCTGCTGTCGACCCTGCTGTCTCAGCGACACCAAATGACAATATCAGGTAATAATGCCGTTTGCTGTGCAGTTGTTTAACCGGAAATGCAGCTATAGAGACGCGTTTAAGACGATTTATTGTGTTGGTACCACCGTTCTCAGGTGCCGATCTGGAACAGAACTTAAATGAAAGCGCTGCCTGTGTTCTGTCGCTGTCCGTGGTGCTGATTCATAAACACACACACGAGTCTTACACACCTACAGGATTCAAATGTATTTGTGTTATATTTTCTCCTGATCTCTTTAGCTTGTGGATTATATATTGTAACAGTCAAATAATGCTGTTTTACTGGCTTGCTGGAACATACTGTGGCCACTTAATTCATTACACTCTTGTCCGAACAGGCAACTAATTAATTAAACATGGAGCCAGGAGATGCACATGCACCGCAGCTTCTCTACAGAGCAGCTGGGGTCCTCACCTGAGGCGTGGGACAACAGGCACGCCACCTCCTTTGAGGTCGATCTAGAGACTTCAGGGAGAACTTGTGGATGATCCCTTTTATTTATCAATCTGCAAAGAATTTCAGCGAGTGAAAATCCTCTTTTTTTCCTCACTTTGGACAGTCTGAGTGTTTTGGTGAAGCACCGGGATGTTAGTCACAGCTTTGAGCGTCCCGTCTCACCATCTGCAGGACCAACAACCGGGAAAGCTGGGAAAGAGCATCCGCTCCGTTCCCAGCTGAACCTCCTTCTCAGCCGTCCTGCCAGCAGACCCCAGCTCTCCTCCTGTCTGGATGACTGAGGGACGACTAATATGCCTCACTCCTCTCTCTCCTCTGACTGGAGGGAGATGACAAATGGAGGTGGGCACCCCCAGTTCAACACTGGAAGCCAGTCTGGGGGGTCCCACAGCTCCACGCGCTACATGCTGAAGAAGCAGCGCCACGGTTACCGCTCCTCCTCCCCAATGGGCAGGGTCATTCTTATTAACGCCCCTGCTGATGGTGAGTTTAAGGCCTGACGATGGGCAAGTGTTGCTACGGTAACAAAGGCAATAAACAGATCTGTCTGATGTCAGAGTTGGGATTCTGATATACAGTCCGCTCATGAGTTGATTGATGCTTTTTTTTTATGGCTTGTGTTTTTCAGGAGGAGACGACAGCGATGACATCCACACAGTGACGGTCGATAAGAGCCCGGATGGCCGACTGGGCTTCAGTGTCCGAGGGGGCTCCGAACATGGACTCGGCATATTTGTCAGTAAAGTGGAAGATGACAGTCCAGCAGGTGAGACGGGTGAGATTCGCGCTCCGCGTGTTTGTGGCTGACGCCCTCCTGCGACCGCAGCACGCGCCGGGCTGACTGTCGGCGACAAGCTGATGGAGGTGAACGGCGTCAGCCTGGAGAGCATCACCATGAGCAGCGCCGTGAAGGTCCTGACGGGGAACAACAGACTGCGGATGGCGGTGAGACGAGTGGGAAAGATCCCGGGCATCCGCTACTCCAAGGAGAAGACCACGTGGTGAGGACAGAGAACGCAAAGATCTCCTCACTGACTCGTGCCGTCACGTGACCTTCACATGACCTTCACATGACCCGGCCCTCAGGTCCAGCTTATCATCTGAAAGAATCTCTATTGTCATATGAGCGTGTTCTTGTGCTTCTGCTTCATGTTCCTGCTCAGGGTGGATCTGATTCACCGGCGGATGGTGGTGGAGGACAGCGGACGCGCGCCGCCAGAGGCCGGCTCCGACGGTGCTCTCCGTAGAATCGTCCATCTCTTCACCACTTCAGACGACTACCGCCTCGGGTTCAACATCAGAGGAGGCAAAGAGTTCGGGCTCGGAATTTACGTCTCAAAGTAGGAAGCGAGCAGCCGCCGAGACACGTTCCAATAAAACGCTCTCTCGATCCCTGTGACCTTGAACGAGAAAAGAGATGGTGGACTGACGTGATGCGTCTGTCTTGGGGGTTGATGTCTATGTGTGTGCACGGTTGCCTGTTTGGTCTCCTCAGGCTGGATCCAGGCGGGATCGCGGAGCAACACGGCATCAAAATGGGGGATCAGATCCTCGCAGCCAACGGGGTCAACTTCGACGACATCACCCACAGCAACGCTGTGGAGGTCCTGAAGAGCCACACCCATGTGATGCTGACCATCAGGGTGAGAGACGGCGCGAGTTTGTAAAATGTAAAGTCAGTCACATTTAATCGGGTCCTTTAGGAGATGGTGGAGAGTAAAAGAGAGCCAATAGAAACATGAAAACTAGAGTGGAGATGTGTCTCTGGTAGTAATGAAGCACTCACAGCTTATGAAACGATGCTAGCGTCTCTCAAATGAGCACCGCGGCTTACATCCCACAATGTTTTCTATACATTGATACGTGTGTGAGTGTGTGCACGGCTGCTCAGTGTCACTTATCTTTATGTCAAGCGACCGTCTTGCTTGTGAATGGGCGTCTGTAACTTGCAGCGAATACAAAGTGTGCACTCTTAGCCTAATAACATCACCGCATGCTCATTTTACCCCTCTGATCTCAGGTTCCACGTGTGAGAAACAGCCAGGGACAATGTCCATTATTCAAAGGCTCAGATGGATCAGATTATAATCAGCAGAATTCTCCCGTTCCTGGGGTGTATTCCTCCCAGTTATAGGTCCAACTCTTATATACAGAAGCAGTAGTGATATTGATGAGCAAAGCCTTCGCAGTTCTGCTCAACAAATGGTCGCTTGTCACGTTAAAGAGTGAAAGTGTGTTCATTATCGCGTCCGTAGGGTCTCACCATCAACACTTGTAGCTTTGGCTTCGATGTCTCCACAGTTCCTCAGCAGATCTGCGTGATTTGGTCGTTGTTTTTGTGCTTTTCAACAGGAGGCAGGACGATACCCTGCGTACAAAGAGATGGTGGCAGAATATGGCTGGCTCCACAAATGTATGTTGGCTTCTGTCAGAGTATTTCCCCTCAAATTAGAGCGTACGATTAGATGTTAGACATTACCAGGCGTGAATAACTTTAGGAGAAAGATTCAAAACGCAACCTGATGATTCGGAGTTTTCCCGTTTCATTTCGTTTCTGCTCCTACAAAAATTGAAACCATTTAAAAATGATTAAAATCACACGTAGCGGGTTGAACAAAGGTCAAGGTTCACCTCGTACTAACTGTGTTTTGCACTCTGTAGTGGCCAACGGAGGCCCTCCGCCACACTCATACTCCAACTCCTCCGCCTCCTCCTTGTCCTCCAGCACCCCCCTCAGCTCTCTCAGTGGTCTCTCCCAGGTCCTTTTCCCTCCTGTCTTTGGCTCAGAGATGTTAGATGTTGCCATCTCCACAGAGGACCACACCAGACCCCTCAGCACCCCTGAGCGAACCGCCGACACAGCCATACAGACCGACCCTCAACCCCCGTCCAACGGGTCATACCGCGACAGCCTGTTTGCCACGGAAACCAGCAGGACCGTAGGTGCAACAGTGCTGTTAAAAGACTCGGTCATACGAGGGAAAGGCGAAGGTCCGAGGGAGGCGGGAGGAGATGGCGAACGAGGGCGGACGGGTACGAGGAAGCAGTCATCAGGAGAACAGGAAGTGGCGAGACATTCGCCCAAGACCGCAGCTCTGATGGCCCTCAGCAAACCAAGGAAGCCAATCAGACGCTCACAGAGCCAGATCACCGCATCAGGTGAAACCCACCACTGATTCATGAAGTCAACCAGAACCTTTGAGCTGCACACAAATGCACACATTTGTTTTACCTTTCGGTCCGTCACGCTAATTCACACCTTTAGATCCGGACAGTGGGAGCCCAGAAAGGCGGATTGGACAACTGCAGTTTAGATTGTGTTGGTGCAGATACAATCCATCAGCGTTACCGTGGTTCCTCTCAAAGTGGCAGATTTACTGCAGGGAAGAGAGGAGCTGGCTGGAAGAGAAACAAGCAGCCGATATCCGACGTGTGGCGTCATAATGATCATAATGAAGAAAAGGGAAAAAATGGCCTTTAGCTGCCAGGTCCGGATTAGGTAGATTTAGCTAATTACAGTTTAATTGGGTTGAATCATAAAAAAAACGCTGTTAGTCTTGTTTGTCTATTGCTTATATATTTTAAACCATGTGTTTTGACTGCAACTTTAGAAGACAGACACAAGAAGAGGCATCAGAAGGAGAAGCAGTCGTCCGTGGATAAAAGCAACCTGCAGCGCTCCAAAACCTTTGTCAACCTCTTATTTAAGAAAGAGCGCAAAGAGAAGAACCTCCCCAAGTCACCGTCCCGCTGCGCCGACAGAGGTGAGATCACAGCGACCTTGCACAGACAACGTCTTAATGATTCTTAATCCTCTCTTGGTTTACCGTAACAGCATCTGTGATATCACCGCTGGGTCAATATTGCAACCTCAGAAGTAAAATCTTCACTTTAATCTCTCAGACGAGGAGCCCCGCCACCCAGTCCAGCTCTTTGCCCCTCTGAGGGATTCCCCTGCTGGGGTTAAAGAAGGCAGAAGGCTGCCCCAACCCGAGACCCTGCAGCACGTGGAGGCCATGGCCAAGAAGCTGCTCCTGCACGACGAGGCGGCAGCGGTGATGAGACATTGTTGGCGGGTCAGTTCCTTATCAGGGTGCTTGTTTTTTGTTATTTTTCAATAGCCCAACATTCCGGTCCGGTATTGACCATAAACCCATCCATCAGACAGCTGTTCTGATGCTACCCTGCAGTGCCCTGATATACAAACATCTACTTTCTGCCTCAGTTTTTGTCTGACAACGTGATTGAGGATTTGGTGCGCCCCCTTTTGGCCATTTTGGACAGGCCGGAGAAGCTGCTGCTTCTTAGAGAAATAAGGTGAGTGGTGAAGTCAGTGAAGTCTGCAAAGTTCTTTATGTTAAAAAAAACAACAACGATTTTTTTAGTATGTGACTGGATCTAATCTTGGAACCCTCTCCAGGATGCTGATACCCCCCACGGAGCTGGCTCGCTTTGACAGCATGATCATGCCTTTTGAGTTGGAAGCGTACGAGATCCTCAGAAGCCGCTCTGGTGCATAGTTCACTACTTGCATGTATGAAACCAAACATTAGAAAGGCAAATAATCCAAATCGGTTGTTTGTATCTTCTTCAGTGCGTTCTCCGGCTCTGCGCTCCCCTCGCAGCGGAACGCCTCGACGTCACCTCATCACCCCGATCCCCGGTGTGTCCCTGCCCTCCTCTGTCACTACTCTGTCTCTTTATTCTGGATCTGTCCAGCTCTATATGTAATCCATATTGAGCCGGACTCTTACCCGCACGTAGCTCAAGTTTCCTCTGTGTTCATGTTTCATCTCAGTAGACAGAAGGGAGGATTAGCGTGTGTGTGTGTGTGTGTGTGTGTGTGTGTGTGTGTGTGTGTAAGACGCCTGAGTATTGTAGAGACACTTTTAGCCCATTCAGCAGTCAATGAGGCATCAATACGTGTCTGGTGTTGGGCTCAATGAGGGCAGAGCAGGGCTGAGAGTTCATCATTCAGCCATCGTTTAGTTCAGCAGATATTTAACCCAAACCTGGTCTGAACGCTTGAAGACGGCGGAGTTCTGAATCTTTGGTTTATTTTTATGTGTGCCCAGACTTCAGGGGTGGGTTTCACCTCCAGCCAGTCCAGAACACACTGCAGGGACATTCAGTCCACGTGTCTCCATCCTGCTCCTTCACCTCTCTGCTGGACGTACCCATCGACAGCTACGCCTCCGGCGCCGTGCGTTCGCGCTCTCTGAGCCCCGCCTCATCCGCCAGCTCCCTCCACACAGACTCCGCCCACAGCCCCCGCCGACCCCATCACTCCCCAAACAGAAGACAGAACGGGGTGTCACGGCACGATGAGGTCTCCCTGCTATCGCGGGGTCCTGAGCGAGGGAGGTCACCTGTGAGGAGAGCGGCGAGTCCTGACAGCACGGACGGCAAAGCCAGGAAGCAGGAGGACTACACCGAGGTCAGCATTCATGTTCCCCCACAAGGACGGACCAGAACTCCCCTAGCAGACGTATTCGAGCACCAGAGGGACAAAAGCCCATCCACGGGCCGAGGGAGCGTTCAGAGGTCAAAGGTGCAACCTGTGGAGCACGAGAGCAAAGCTGTCCTAATTTCCAAATCAAGGCCGTCCCTGGGTGAGTTGAACAGAAACTGATAGGTTTAAACTAGGGGAAGTACAAGCTAGCCACAACCATCTGTATGATTCTTTCTAGGGATTAGTATCTCTGGAGGCGTCGAATCCAGAATCCAGCCCATGATAAAGATAGAGACGGTCTTCCCAGGAGGAGCTGCATCAACAAATGAGGCTTTAAAGGTGAGAAATCAGAACACATTCAGACACAAATATGGCAACAGAAAAATCACCACAGCTTCACGGAACAGCAGGCCGCTGTCAGGCCGAGCTGTACTGAACGGCTACTCAACCTGTGCATCTGGAGGAGCAGAGATGAGGATGAGCGGGGGGGCTTCTCATGTATCACCGAGCTTCCATTATTGATGAGCTACACAGGTGCTGCCCCGCTAACGCGCGGCTAAAATATTGACTGCGGCATTGTGTAACGGCAGCCTGTGATCTTTCATGTGAACACTCGCGACACAAATGCTCATTCCCGACAGGTATTCAACCGCTGGGCTGTGAGTGAGACACACACACACACACACACACACACACACACACACACTGCAGCAGTGCGGAGAAAATACAGGTGCCTGCTGGTGGGCACATTATTTTGCATGCGTTTTGGAGTGGGCGGCTATCAGCTGACATGGTACCGAGGTCTAACAAGTCATTACTGTCGAACATAGAGTGGATCAAATATCTGCTCCGCCCTTTGAAGCTCTATTAGAGCCCCTGGTCACACATGAGTCTACAGCCACACTCACACACGCATACCAAGCATAACAAGTGCCAGTGTCAGAGGAAGCGTGTCAAATTGAATCAAGTCAAATCTACTTATTGTCATTTCATATAGAAGAATATCGAAGTACAAGGCAACATAGTTGCACATGTTAATACTATACTGACGTCAAGAACTTCCACTGCGGTCCGTCAAGTGTTGTGACCTTTCTGGCCTCATGGGGGCGCTAGAGGAGAAGTCAGGGGCATAACGGTTGGGAACTCAGCCTGTGAGGTTGATCTAAGCAGTGAAACGCGCCCACCAACACTTTGACCCTATCCTGACTCAATCTTTATGCTCCTAAACATGCCTGGATAAAAGCTTGGCAGCTTCACATGCACGCCCACGGATCAGATCTCTGCTCTCTGCTCCCCAACACACACGTGTCGGCCCCTCAATCATATCAGCTCTGTTGACCCAGTGTTATCTCCCCCTGTCCTGGAGGGAAGTGAGTTTGGACCCACTCAGAGTTAAGAGGCATCCTGTTTCCTAACATCCACACGTACGATAACACGAAATAAGTCGTGACGGTGGAAGAAGGCTTTTTTTTTCTACAGCCGTCCACTCAGAACACGTCTCATTAAAGGTTAAACTCAGTCTGGTGGCGTTCTGACAGCTGAGCGGCTCAGCCAATCCGGCGTGTAGGCATGTGAGGAAAATAAGATCCATTTGACTGAGATAACTTCTTGCAAGCTTAACTCTGTGCTATCCAAGGCACCATCTCTGACGTTTAAGTAATCCTGATGAGTGTATCTATGCCAGTCAGAGCAGGAATCATTGTTCTCAAGTAATCATGAGATTAGCCTGTGAGTTATGTCAAATAAAACGCGTTTGACCTTTAAAAACGCGTGATAAACTGCTTAGAAATCCCCTCAGTGCCCCTAGACTCAACGATTTGGGGGGAAATTAAACCAAAATGCATCTGCCTGGAAAGGGAAAGGGAAAACAGGTGTTTGGTGGAGATACAACAGTCGGCACCGAGCAATATGTTCTCTAACCTTCACTGAGGATGAACGCATGAGACAGGTGCATCCTTGGCAACCGCTGATGACATCAGAGGAAGTTCCTTTCCTCAGGGCCCCATAATGTGCCCACTGTCTCCAGCATCCTGTAGGAAAGCACGTACTTGTCTCAGTTTTTTTCTTTTATTCCCCCCCAGCAACCTTCTGTGTGATTATGCTGAAATAACAGAGCGCTGCGGCTCTCAAGCAAAGCCTTAAACTGGCATCAAACAAATACAGCTGCTCTGTAAAGGAAACGTAGCCGTTGCTGAATTACCGTTCAGTGCTTGATGGTTTCCCATGTTTCTAGGCAGGATATGAGCTGGTGTCCGTGGACGGGGAGAGTCTGCAGGGAGTGACGCATCAACACGCCGTGGATGCCATTCGCCGTGCGTTTAGCAACAAGGCCAAGGACCCGATGGTTTTTGTGGTGAAGGTCCCCGTGGTCTCTGCCACCCCCACCTGCCCTACAGGACCTGCTGACTAGCCTCAGGATGCCTTACAGACCAGACAGCCGCTAAAAACGGCACAAATATGGGAGGAAAGCAGCCTCGCGCGTGGTCGCTGAGCATGCGGCGACCGGTCTGCGTTCACCAGTTGGAACATCTCAGCCCAGCGTCCCTGCCAGACGGAGATTACCCCAGCCTGCGTTATGAGATTTTTAGATTTATACCCAGATTAGACCTCTGTCAAAACTGATAGTCTGGTTTTAGCGAATGTCTGGCTGAGATTAGAGCAGATTGCTGCTATGTATTTTGGTACTGTAGTCTTCTGGCTCAAGTTCATGAGCTCTGTTGCAATCCGCCACTTCAGAGGCTTAATTACACCACGCTGCGCGCTGAGCTTATGCAGACATGTGGAGCAGCAGCAGAAACATGTCAGTGAGAAATGCAGGACGCGGAGGCTGGCGGCACAGTTTAAATCAAAGTAGATTAAAAGGCGATACGGGCACGCAACTGGAATATACCCTGCCTTCCTTCTGCACCGTGGAGAGACACGAGTAAACAGCTGAGCCAACTTACTGGTGTGGCAACTTGTTTTTAATCAAAAACTCATTTGTACAAGAAATATACACGTAAACATACAAAGTAGACGACCACGTACGTTATGATTTAGACAAAAACGGAAGAGGACATTTTAAAAAGGATGCAGAACAAATGCCACAAAAGAAGAACTATGTTAAGTTGCTTTGGTCTAGTCACAGTGGCTACATCTGAAATAGATACTTTGCCTAAATAAAATACAATGTCACTCTGATATACTGTTTAGCGTTTTACATATTTACAGAGGAAACGGTCATGAAGGACGTGTGGTGAAAGTCTGGGACGCATGCGGGACTTGTTCGGGGAGGGAGATCACCTTTCATTGGCCCCTGTCTCATGAGTAACAGTCAGTAAAATGAGTTTTGGCTGGACAAACCTAAACTGCTCATCCAGAGTCACCTCCCTTGATTCAGGCTAGCAGCTACTGCATACTGCGGGCTTTGATTCCACCTCACAGCCAATGAGGTCACGCTTTCCTGATCCGATCTGTCTTGTGCATCTGCCAATGTGGGATGTGCACAAACCCTAAAGTCGTGACATGATATTGTGGTTATGGCGTTCACGATTTTCCCTTTGTGGTCGTTAGTACGGTATATGTTCATGCCAAACGGATTCAGCTAGTATAAACATATTGTCATGCATTACTCTATTAGGTGCGCTCTCGTTATGCTGCTGCCTCCATTAATAACGGACGGATCATTTGAATTATTGTTGTGTGATAGCTATATATGTTATATATGTCTTTATAGTTTGTACTGTATATTAAATCCACACTTATAGCAGTACTACAACAAAATATTTCCAGGTGCTATATATAAAAATATACAACATCTTCTCCATTATATAGATTTCCTTTGAACTTTTGTTTCTTGATATAGACTCTTTGTAAAATAAAAGCTCTGGGCCTGGTTTTTCGAAAGACCTACCCTGCTGTGTCATACGCAGTGCTGCATACCTCCCAGCTTCAAACGCCGACCCACTCCTCCTCACGCCTGGCGTGACGACGCCCAGCCCGAGAGCATCTGCTCGGCCTCGCCTCTGAACCAGCTTCTCCCAACATCTGGTTCTAAGTCTCAAAAGCAGACTGGGAAGACAGGAAGACAGTGTCTCTTGGCTTTGGACCGGCAGATTTGGGATAAAAATGCACTGGCGGTAACGAAGGGGACCGGATGCAGACTGCAATGCCGTTCGAGCAACGATCTTTTGGTGATGCCACGTCGAAGGAATGCTCCATTTTTAGCTCCCGAAGCCGCCAAAAATAGTTGAGCTAACACGACGGGAGCAGGCATGGGGACGGAGATGGAGAGCGACAGAAAGAGAGCCAGGACCAAATCTCTGCCGTCTCAAATGTAAATGTTTATGCCAGAGTGTGTCTGGATGAGACGAAGCATCGGCCGAGCGCGACATCACAACCGACGGTGGTCCACGGCACACGGGCGGCGTTGGGATTAAACATTTCCTTCCTCTGCGGTGGTGAAACATGACAGAATAGGATGTCCACGTGTAAGCAAATGTCAAACCGGCTCTGCTTTTATTTGATGACTCGCTTCAGAAGCGAGCGGAGCGGAGCCACGGCTCCCATCACGCCGTCTCCAGTGGTGACCAGTTCTACTGCATTTGTCTGGAGTGATAACAGTCACAATACATTCTTTTTGACTTTTTTTTTTTGGAAGTGAAACAAACTGCTGAGTCTCGTGCCGTTAAACATAGATGTAGCTGGTTGATGATGTCATGATGTTGGTATGCCTGACCGCCATTTGTACAGAAATGTATGTTGTTGAACTTTCAGATATTTAATATTGTTTTGTATTTTTTTTGCTTCATGTTCCAGTCCGTTTTGGATACCCTGATTTGAACCTGGTCTCACTGCTTTTGCTCCCATTGAAGGAAATAGGTCTTTGTGCTGGCTTTGTAGTGGACTGTAACCCATTAAAAAAGGGAGGGATGGCGCCCTATCAGAATTTATAGACGTCTGTTAGCAGATGTAAAGAATGCACCGTGGGGAAATCTCCCTTTTGACAGAGACAAATGGTGAGTGCTCGCTCAGTGATCCACTTTGAGCTGCTTCAAAGATAGTGCAGTATTTGGCTTGGTGTCCGGGATTTGGTTTACATCTCAGTTTGTTTCCAGCCCAGTTTCCGCGTTATTTTGTGCGCACAGACTACGGAGGTAGCCTGGTTCTCTCAGATCTCAGTGGCCGTGATCTCCTCAAAGTGGATGTCGTTGCTGCCACTGTGGACCTCATATTCCTCCATGTCCCTGCTCTCCAGCTCCAGACTCAGCTCCCTCATGACCCGCTCAAGATCCCGGTTTCGCCGGTACATCTGGATGTAGTTCTGCTGCAGCTGCTTCTGGTAACGGATCACCTGGAGGGAGACGGCTAAAGTTAGAAGCCTAAACCCTAATGCAGACCACAGACTGAAATGAGACTGATTGCTCCAGTTTGTACCTTTTCCTTCTCCTCCTGCCAGACTCTCCTCTCTTCCTCAAAGTGTGAAAGATGCTCCTCACTGGTCCTCCTTTCGTACAGGAGCTCGGCCTTCAGTCTGTCCACCTGAGCGACGGATGAAACAAAGAAACATCCAGTCTATTCGCTGTAAATTTTACTTTTTGGACTCCTTCAAGTATGTCAGTAGATCCTGGTTGTCTAACGTATCAGTTAATCATTATTTTGTCTTGAAACGTGTGTAATAACCACTTAAATATGAGCTCGTACCTGTTGTCTGAGCGCTAACACAGTCTCTGCGTTCTGCCTCTGTGCCTTGGCTTCATCGCTCTCTCCTCCCCAGACCAGATGGTGCTCTTCTCCATCACGGTACACGCAGGGACTGGGACCACCTCGTCCTCCCACAGCGCGCCCCTGCTGGATGGAGAGGCCCATGCACTGTCCTTTCAGAGTCCCACTTCCTGACACAGAGAGCACGCCGTGATTGGACAGAGCGTCGCGGAGGCGGGTCAGCTCCTCTTCCACGCGACCCAGTTTCTCACGGAGCAGCTCGGCTTCGCTCTTGCGCCTCTGGAGCTCGTTCTCGCAGACCTCCAGCTCCAGAGTTCGTGTCCGCAGGGCCGCCTGAGCCTCCTGAAATCGGGCCTGGCTGGCTTGCATCTCGGAACGGGCCTCTCTCAGCTGGGCCTTCAGCACCACAATGTCTCCAGCCTTCTGGCTGAGCTCAGACTGGATCTCTTTTAGCTGTTGCTTGAGGAGGGAGATTTCTCCAGACTTCTGACATACCTGGAGTAACAAAAGGCAGAAAATGTTTCTTTCATTCCTATTATACCTGAATAAAAGCTCTTATTTTACACTGAGTTCATCCATATTGATGCCAGGTGTCAGGCAGTCTCACTCACTTCCCACTTTGTTTCCTCCAGGCGCGGGCCCAGCTGGGTCTGCTCCCTCTGAATGGTGGCACATCTCTTTTCTAGCATCTCCTTGTTCTGCAGCAGTGAAGAAAAGTCCTCCTGGAGCTTCTTTTTCTCTTGTTGGAGTTGAAACACCTGACAGCAGACACAGTCGGTCATGAAAGAAGCGCATTTTACTGCCTTATAAAGTAAAACAGATCAACCCAGAGACATTTAAAACTTTTTAATCGTACCTGTAGCTCCAGCACCTGCTGTGACCTTTGGGCTTTTTGAGAAGCCTGCTTCATCTTTGATGCACAGCACTGTCTGAGCTCTTCCATCTCCCTTTCACAACGACGCTGTTTCTCCTCATAAACCTGCCGGGTTAAGGACGTTAGTTACAGCTCAGCAGTTAGAGTATCGACACCTCAAACGAATGTATAGCAAAGTACCTGGCAGATAGCAGCTTCGTTCTCGTCAAGATTCTCCCGGAGCTGCTGGAGTTCCAGGTCTCGTTCCCGTAGCTTCTCCTCTAGCTCCCTCACCACCCCCTCATAGCCTTCCACAGGAGGTGATGAATGGCCACAGGACCCGCTGTCGGACAGCGGCTGGCCGCGCCCGCTCAGCGAGCCCGAGCCGGTGCTCTTGCTGGATGACGACCGTCCACTGTCTGAATTGGTGTGGCTATGGCTCCCGTTGCCACCTGCAGGGTTTCGGCCAAGGCCCGTCACTGGCTCCAGCTGACCCCCGGAACCGGAACCGGAGCTAGAGCCTTCACTGGGAGCCAGGCTGTAGCCTGTGCTGCTGTGTGTGGGGAGGCTTGAGAGGGAGTTTCTCCCCGAGTCCGACATAGAGCACGACTGGCTGCTCCGAGCATTACGGCCTCCGCAGTAGGAGCTACACTTCCCTTCAGAGCTGGAGCTGCTGCTCATTACGATGCCGGTGGTGGTGCTGGCGGTGTTGGGCAGCAGGATGTTGAGGCTGGCCTGGCTCGCTGACAGATTGCTGCCCCCTGGCCTTGGTGACAAGTAGTGCACAGAATGGCGATTTTTTGGAACAACCGGTTTGAAGGCTGTCGGACGAATCAGCACTTTCTCCATGTTCTGAAATCCAAAACACATTCAAATCAGCTGATAAAAGCCAAGACATGCTAATCAGCGATGGATGAATACAGCTCATTAGAGGAGGTTGAGAGTGATATGCTGGAAGGTCATCCCTCCAGGCTCTGATTCTTCTAATCCAGTTTAATTGCTATTCATGGCCTTCATTAAGTAATTCTCCTAATTATTTCCGCAACAACTAAGGTAGCGACACAAGCAAAAGCCTGAGAAAAGACGCAAAAAGATGTGGAGGAAGAGGAGAGGATGAGAGCTCAACACAAAGTAAGCAGCCTTCTCAATCATCTGCTTTGGGATTTACAGACCACAGCACTGACACTGACCATGGTGTGTCTGCAGGGTGAGTTACCCTCAAATGATCCATCTGAGCCCATCAGACCAGAGATTAAAATTCCCAGTGGATCAATGGGAAACAGCTAACGACTGCACTTGGGTGCGGCATGGGATTCCCATGAAAACAGACAATAGGAACCTCCCCTGTAATAATGTCACAGGCTGTAATCAAAGGAGACATTTTACAATAAAAATCTTAATGTTACATGAATACCGTGACTGTGCTGGCAGAGCTAATGTCATGCTGTGCTGGATGGCACTAAAAGACGATTGAAGAAAAATGTGTTTTTAACTGTCAAGACTGCTACAAAATACCAATAATTAAGTTTAATTTAGACAAGAAATGTCATCAAATGATCTCTGATTTCTTTATTTGATGACCAATATGTATGTGCTATTGCATCTGTTGCTCTTACCTTTTCTAACTGTCCAGACACTGGGATGAGCTTGGGAGGAGGTCCTCCAATGTTCCCATTGAGAGTCCTGTTGTCCCTTTGGTCCTCCGAATCACTGCAGGGGCTTGTAGCGGCAACCACCACATTGTCATTCCAGTCTCCAACTACCACCTCGTTGCTGGTATGTCCCAAGTTTCCATTAGTGGCCTGAGCCTGTGTTCCAGCAGCCTTCCCACCAGCTTCCGCAGCAGCGTTCCCAGGGCGGGGCTGCCGCTTGCTGGGCAACGGCGGAGGCGCGACGTGGGCCTGGGGATGGGTTTGGTTGTTGACAGCCAGCAGCTGTTCCAAGGAGCTCCCGCTGCGGAGGGTGTTGTCCTGCAGTCGGAAGCAGTTGGTTGCTGGGGTAGATCGGCGCACCTTGGTGGGGAATTCACTGGCAGCCCGGCAGTGCCTCTCCTGGTACGTCCGGCCCGAAATGAGACTGCTGACAGAACCCATGGCTGTCCCGGCGCCGCAGGGGCCACAGGAGCCCGGGCCTGAGGGAGAGTGGGATGACAGCGGCCGGCACTGCTGGACGTCAAGACCTGGTTTCGGGTGGTCAGTCACAGGTAGTGCCTGAACGAGAGCCATGACACCCCGATGGCGTGAGACCGACCTCGCGCTCTGAAAGGGGAAACATGGGGTTAAAGATTTATTCACCTGGAACAGACACCGCTGTTGCTGCGGAAGAAGCAACTTAACATAATTCTGTTAGGCTTGAATGGGGCAGGCTCAACTACAAGGTGCACGACAAGGTGACTGCAGGGGGGGGGGGAAATGTCCCCAGACTGATCCTCACAGCAAAGACTCATCCTTTATTAAATAAACTGCGTCGCTCACAGTGTCATTAATGACAGAGGGGAGTAAAGAGGATGGATCGAAGAGGGTAGAAACGCAGAGGGAAACAGGATGAGGCACAGTCATCACCATCTGCAGCTGTTTGGTTAGTTCCTAAATGTCACTGTCTAAAAGCTCCGTGCACTCGCTGATGTGCTTTTAATGGGGGTTTGCGAGCAACACGCTGTTTTATGACCACAATGCTCACATTCCGCACTTAGTCACATTGCTATTTTTAGGCTGTGATAAATGGAAACATATTAAAACAATAAGCAGCAGCAAGGGAGCCGCTTCCATTTGCAGGTAGCGTAATCAGTGTTAGCTGCTTTGAGAGGACAGATGCACGCAGGGGCCCCGATACTGTATCTGCTGTGCTCGGCCTGTCGTGCCAAGACTATAGCCACGGTCAAGTGGAGTAATCCACACCAGCTATGGCTGCTTCATTTATGCACAACAAAGTGCACGTATTTTATCCTGCAGTTTATTTCAGCCAATAAAATAAAATCATGTATGTGTGGTTTTTGGAGAAACTCACATGATTTCCAAGTGGATTGTTTTACATGTGCAGCAGAATTTGGCTTTGGCTAACTTGGATTTGAAGATTAAGAAAACGACTGCGAGTTTTGCCCAATAGTTCACGGCAAATTCCCAGAATGCTCATTAGCCTCAGCCTGGACCTGCTGTTAACCACAGTTAAACATGTGTGGACACCCAAGAGAAAGGAGGCCAAAGATATGCGTGGTATGTGATCATTTCTCATGTAGAATAATCACGCCTCACAACCTCCTTTCACCCTTTATCTCCCATCTCCTCCTCTCCTTCACTGCCAGCCCTGACAAGGACCTCTCAGGCAGGATAATGAAATTAACAACCCTCTGAGACCGGCCCTATCCCTGTCGCGCTGCCCAATGAGGAAACAGAAGGGGGTCTGATTTTGTCCTCCCTCCCCTCTGACCTCCAAGGGTCGGGTTTTGTTCCAGCTACTTGGGCAGCGAATCCCAAAAGCTAATTTCCCCCTCCGATGTTGCTCAGTGGTTGTTTCCCAGGGTTAGTGAAACTCTCCCCGCTTTTTCTCCAAAAAAGAGAAGAAAACAAAAAAACTTGAGGCTGCGTCTGCCTGCGCCGCTTCCTCCACCTTCATCATTACAAGCATCCTCTGCTGCACAAGACGGGAAGATAATAAAACACTCGTCGCTAAAAATAGGGAGCATCTCAAGTGCCTCAAATCATTCTGATAGTCTTTCATGAGGCGTAACTCGTAGCGAGGCACTTGATTCGATATTCAAAAATAAACTCCAGTTGTTGCAGGAAGCTATTTTGGGGTCAATCTGAGGCCACTCCACACCACATCCCGACACTCCTAAACTATTAAATGACGCTGAATGGCTTCAAAGCAGCTGAGTTTACAGCCTCCATCCACCCTCCGGTGCTCAGGACAGTGACCAGCAGGGCAGACGAGGACCTGGGGTTGCCAGGTAGGTCACAAACAAGATCCTGAATTAGGTTCTTTGATGAGGAAATAATCCCGTTATGATGGGAACAATCCGGATCTTGCCTGGGAGAGGAGAAACCTATTATTCCACAGCAGCGGCTCACTTGACAATCATATGCAGCTTCCAAGCTTTTCCGGGGACTCTGCTGGGATCGGGACAACGTTTGAAAAGCTGACGCCGAAGGAGGGATAGCACAAAGGCGGCTCGCGAGGGTTAGAGGGAAAATTCCAATAGCAGGATTTCAAAAGAGACGCTCTATAGGGGCTTGATCCCCATGGGAACGCTCCAGAGCCAGGTGTCCATCAAGGAAGACACAAGCTTGAGCAGATTCTGATCAAATAACAAATCATTTCTGCAACTTTCATCCACAGCTCTGCCTCACTTTTATCATCTTCACCTCACGTGTCTGAAAAAGGCCCAAACCCAAAAAACAGCCCTGAACAAACTGAATATTTTTACTCCTGTTTGGTGTTTTGATCCCTGAAAACAAACAAAGGCTACAATAAAAACAGATAGAAATAGAAGACTAACAAACCATGGCAGAAAGAATTAGGTCTGGACCGTATCTCTACAGTCCAGCTACAAAACTGTAGCAAATCCTAATCCTGAAACTGAGCTACATTTTTTTATATATATATATAAATTCATCTGAGCTGAACCTTAAATATTAGGTTCTATATAACTCTGTGGTGCTTGAACAGTCCTGCTTTCACTCAGGACGTCACACACTGGTTGTGAGACACCAGCTTGACCTTTGACCCCAGCGGTCCCCATTATGCATGAATTGTAGAAAACAGCGAGGCACAGGACGTCGAAACTTAACGCAGAAGGTCCGATGAATCCGTAACTTCCACCCTTTCCATTAGATTTATAATCCTTCCTGCCCTTTCAACCCCACTTTCTTCCCATTTTCACCCACGTCCTTCCTCACTTCCTGTTGCACTGCTGCCTCGCTGACCTCCGCCACTCTTTTCCATCTCCATCCCTCTTTCATTCGACCGCCCGCCCGCCGCTCTGGGCCGTTTGCTTTTCATCTTCTCCTCCGTCAGCGGCGATCCCACAGCGCGACTAACTGAAGCAAAGCCGGCGTGAAGGCGAGAGCAACAGGTGGAATGTATGAAAGCGCCACGTCCGAGCGGGGCGTTATGGAACGACGGCTCAAACGTGCACTTTATTCGAATTATCCTTCTTTAACCGGCCATCACAGATCCCCAAAAACAGTCATCAAAGCTGCTGACTGTCTGGCTGCTTCTGACCGGAGGTAATATCCCACTTTGTCTTTTGATTAATCCTGAAACTGAGAGAGCCTGAGGCGGATAGCACGTCAACATTCTAGGTGAGTCACAATAACCCTCCACGGCGGCCAACAAAGGAAAATCCACAAGTTTGGGCAAGGCAGCGACACGCTGACACGCACACAATAACTCAGCAAGACAATCGGCCCACGCCTAATCTCCTTTCCCGTTTTGTTCGTCACGCAGCCACTCGCTGAAACTCCGCCGTAAAAACTTCAAACGGGCAAAGAACTGGCACGAAAGATATCAGACTTCGCTGGAAAACAAGTCTTTTAATGTTTTGCCAGTGGAGCTGAGGTATAACGTCTGTGTTCCAACTGGGAGAGTGTCTGCGTGGACGCCCGTCCCCTGCCCCCACACTGCTCACAGCGCATGCAAACCTACTCAGACCTCATTAAGTCCTAATGCCGAGTCTCCTTTTACTGAAACCAGAGTTATTGTTCCCTCTGGCAGAGGGAGATGGTCCACATTGCTGCAGAAGAAAAGTTTTGAATTCTTGTATCCTGGTTCAAACGCTGGCGATGGAACAGACAAAAAGAGTGTGTGTGTGTGTGTGGGGGGGGGGGGGGGGAGGGGTCTTTAGGTGTCATTGGCAACAAGTCCGCTCGCACTACATTTCTGTCTGCCCTTCTAAACACAACTCGATGCTGTTGCAGATGTCTTCTGTCCGGAGGCACAGTGGAGGGTCCCATTTGGACGAGGGATAAAGAGAAAGCCGGGGAATAAGCTGAGAGAGTGAGGGAGTTTTGTGAGGGTCTGACAGGCTGACAGTGGACAGGTTGGCTCTTTAGCATCTCAAAGCATCTGGCCTCAATTCAGACATCAGAGGCTGCTGGAAAGTGGAATGACCCAAGCCTACGCTGGTTTTCTCTCTCTCTCTCTCTCTCTCTCTCACACACACACACACACACACACACACACACACACACACACACACACCACACACACACACACACACACACACGGCTGTGGAACTCCCCATGGGGGTTGACAGGGAGAGCAGCCAGCACTCTTCTGAAAGTGAATGACATGAAAGTAGCGACACATCTCTGTGAAAACACTGTGGTCATTTGGGGGAGCAAACCATCAATCAGTGGCTCATTTATGGGGCGTTTTACATTCACAGCGCACAGTTGTATTCAGATGTCCTGTACGTTCGCAGACAGCGCCCGTGCAGTTGAAATAATGTGCCGTCGCTGATTAAAAAATGATCAAACGGTGTCTGTTGTGCTGCGTGTCCTGAATACTCGGCGCTCTGCAAAGATGTGATTGGGGGTTTGGATCAGAACGTTTTCGAGAGTTTTAGCACTGAAACCAAAGTCCTGTGTCTCAAAAAAAAAGTCCCATTGCCATGTGAATCAACTCAAAATAGCTACAGCAGTAGGTTACTGATAAAAGAGGGGTTAAACAGTCAATCAGCCTCCATTTTAAACACAAGCAGCCTGGAACTATTTTTGGGATGTTGGGATATTTTGAGAAACAGTCGGGAACAGGTGGCATAGATTTGCTCTAAAATACTTTACTGTTCTATTGAGCAGTAAATGAGAGTGGCGATACTCACGCTGGGATATTAGGGGGTTATTTTAGCACAGTTTACACCCATATATGCGTGCAGAGCGCCAGGGCTGAAGAGGGCTGGTTGACAGTCAGGTGGTACTGGAGGAAACAGTGGAAAAGGGGAAGATCTGGCCGACTTTCCTCGTTCGTTCCAAATGTTGGATTTTCCAGGACATTTTCCAGGCCCCCGACACTTATCCAGTGACAGCCAGTGGTCAGGGCTGCAGACACTGGAAATACTAAGCATGCCGCTACAGAGACACGGGGATTAGTCTGGGCAGGAGACTATCGATGACCGGATCTGTCTTTCATTATCAACCTCGATTGAGCGTAAAAGTTGATGACAGTGTCTTATCAGTTCAGTCATCTTTAGCTCAGTGCTCACAGGAATAGCGGGGGAAATCCACGGCCTCGTGCTGGGCTGACTTCTCATTGTTACAAATGTGCAGAGAAGGGTAAAGTTTTCCCTCCTAAGCTTCCCTTCCTTCCCCCCCAGCTGCTCTGGCAGCAGTAGAGAGCCATTGTTTCGCTTTAACAGAGAGCAGACAGAAAAGGCCTGCTGTCTCCCACTGAAAGCAACAACAATTTGACTGACAATGTGGCATACAGTGTGTGTGTGGTGTGTGTGTGTGTGTGTGTGTGTGTGTGTGAGTGTGTGGGGGGCTAATGGGGGTAGGCCACAACATCTGAAAGGTGTTGCATATTTAACGTGAAAACGCTGATCGTGGCTGACTTCAAGACGCATTGCAAAACCCTAGCAACACACACACACACACACACGCACACACACACACACACACACGCACATACACACACACCACACACACGGCTATTAAATAAAGCCGGGCAAATGATTTCCACAGCAGCTGTTACATAAGCAGCCATGCTTGAGTTTAACTGTGCCAGCCTCAATGTATAATTCACTTCCACTCATGAGGGGAAAAATCTGACTCGGCGAAGGAGCCAGCGTGCAGAGGCATTCAGACACGCTGTCCGTGCCGCCGAAAACTGGAAGAAAATGGAGGTGTGTGTGGGGGTGGGGGGTGGGAGCTGCATACAGAGGCCATTCTGGATTCACATCTCTTGATTTCTCAGCTCCGATCCTTCAGTGTCACACAATGCTTCCTTGCTGAGGGCTTTACATAAATTCGTGGCATTTAGCTCAGCAGATTCCTGAAAAAGTTAATGAGTCGAGGATAAAGAGGATCCACTCGTCGACTACTGAGACCTTCATCAAGTACGATTTGTGTTCTGCCAATGCGTTTCCACCCCAGAGTGCAGGAGCTGCACAAATACAATTAAAGAGTCAGCTCATAATAATTAACTTTTGGCAGATGTGGGCTGAAACTGCAGATGTTTGGGCCGGGTTGTTCCGCCTCTCCTCATCATCATCAGCGTCCTTTAGCAAATATCGTGTGGAGTTCAGAGTTCAGACTCATGATCAGAAGTGAGGCCACGAAACAGACTCCCACGGTGAAACAAAGAGAGTGAAAAGAAAGGGAACTGCTGCTCGTGCTTATTATTGCATGCAGACACCACACACACACACGCACACACACGCATGAGTCAGTGGGACTGGAAAAGGTTACGCACGTGACCTGCGATTCGTGACACACATTTAGCTCATTTGTTCAGAGATGAGGTAACCCCCTGATCTCAGTCGGTCCCCCCCCCCCCACCTTCACCTCGTGTGTGTGTCTCAACACCTGCCCGTCCACAGTGTTTACAGGCCCAGACGTCACCGCCTCCAACTCCGCCAACTCTCTGTAATTGCAGTCTGTCTCCAGCGTGTCCTCCAACGAAACCTCTACCTGACACGTCCAAAAAGAGAGCCGCTACGTGACGGACGGACGGGGGGGGGGCGTTCCCGCCGCTCCGACATAAACAGAGTTGCTGACGCATCATTCCCGAACTACAGCAAAGCAGATGTAAAACTCCAACAGCCCGGGGTCTTAAATGATGTGTGTGAGGAGGACGAGAGACGGCAGCCTGTGTCTCCCAGGGAGGACGGACATCAAAATAAACACACCGACTTCCTCTGAATCTTCCTGATGTTGTCTGAGATGGGAAAGCCCTACATTTGCTGTGTGTGTGTGTGAAGATTTCAAATCTCCTTCCTCTTCCTCCAGGTCAACCGTCCAGAGGCTACGTTTTCCAATCAGTGCCCCAACAGGCAGTAATGAGCAGGCTGGCCCGGGCCGGGGTTAAATTCCCGGCCTCTGACCTCACAGAAGCGCATCATCCCACCTGAATGAATCCCAGCCAGACCAGTTTGTCCCAGTTTACACAGACCAAAAGTATCCAGACTCGGTCAGAGCCAGAGTCTCCTTTCTTATCTGGGAAAACGGCTGGAGCTCAGTGAAGTTCTTAGAGGTGCTTTAACACTTTTGTGGGTCATTTCCAGCCTGTCAAATGGGTGCGTTGGTGTGAATCGCTTTGCCGAGCAACTTTTGTCTCCAACTCTTTCCGTTACACACCTTCTCATTATTGTCTAAAAGACACCCTCTTTATGAGCTTCCCAGCAGGAAGTTGTGAATAGTTTCCCCTGGCAATGTTGTTGTCAGGTAAACAGAGTCAAACATGGAGGAAACAGAAGGCAGAAGTTTGGGAATGGAAGAGACTCACCCCATTCTGAGTCCTGCATTGCTGCTGCCTCCACTTGTCTCCTCTCTTGGAAAAAAAACTGTGCACAAATCTCTGGAGCCTGTGTGAGCGCTGGTTGTCCTTGTCTTTCCCTCTTTTCCCTCTAATTCTTCCCTACAACACTCCGGAGCGCCCCGGTTGCCTCTGTGCTGCAGCAGGACCTCATTTCCCAACACCAGGACTCCCAAATGGAAGCCCCCTTATTTTCCAGCCCTGCTCTCTTCTTCTTCTCTGTCTCTTCTCACTTTGCTCCACTGTTCCTCTTCTCAGCTTTCCTTCCCTGCTGTCTGCCTTAGCACCGCCTCCCCCCTCCTCCTCCTCACACTCCTCCCACCCCTCTCTCACTTTTGTCTGTGAGCCCCCCTGCCTCCGGTTTCCCTCTCACACATGCAGACACACCTCTGCTCTGCCCGCCCTCTCCTCCACGTTCTCCTTTTTAGCCTGCACACAAATATTCTCTGCAGTGGCACCATCCTGCATCAGCCCCAGACATTATTCACCGCTAATTTTGGGGGGGGGGGGGGCGGTTGATAGCCTGGAGGCCACATAGCCGAATTCCTTGGCCTAATTTTTAAGCACATATCCTTTGGCTAAATAAGAGTTACACACAACCGTGCAGCCGTTTAGTGAAACTGACAGCACACCCAGAAATACGGTGGTGTAAATTACGTAACACCAGGCTCGTCTGTGTGCACCTACGTGGTTTCCTGTGCACGGGAGACGGGAGAAGAGTGAACAAAGAGCGTGTCCTTGTGTGCGTCTGTGGATTCTTTCAGCCATCGCATGGCTCCTTAACTGTGGCGGCGGGTCCCTGCTGCATCTGTCACATCTGCCTTCATTTAATACACCCAAAGTGCATCACAAGGTTGATATTTGTGCATTAAAGGTAAATTGCTTAGTGTGACCCTGTCTGACTTTTCGTCCCATGACCTCACCAGGTAAAAACCCTTTTTCAGACTTTATGACCAAAGACCTGCAAAAATAAAACATCGAACCACTCTGTGAGTGTGTGTGAGTGTGTGTGTGTGTTCCCTTTTCAGTGGTTTTATAACAAGGGAGGAGAAAGTTCACTTGGGATCTCTGACTTGGTACTTTACTGCCATTATCACAGCGCTACTCTGGGCGCCCAAAATACAACAGCGAAAAGCTTTTGAGGCTGTTGTGTGTCTGACGGCGGGAGTGTGTGAGTTGATATAACCTCTCCATCCTCGTCTAACAACTTCAGCTGCATACATCAACACACAAACCTCAGGTACAGTCAGCTAAGGTTGCGCTGCTGCTGTTTGGGCTGGAGATGATGGGTTTAACAGCTTGCAAACCTGTTCACTTCCAGCTTTTATACCTAATAAATAAATATCCCTTTAGCTTCTCAGCTAGGTGACCTCATATATTTAACATTTTTAAACTCATTTGCATGTGGGAATCTGCCAATTTTGACTCCATTATGTCCATATTTCATGCAAAAATGGCATTTAAAACAAGAATGAGCTCAGGTGAAGCTGATGCCAGACTAAAGGAACCAAAACCAGACGCCTGCGGTCACGTGCACATCCGTTTGTCATTTCTTAGCTTCCAACGTGGTCGGTATCCGTTATTGACCTTGCACGGGACACGGTAACAATGTGAGACAGCAAATGAAGGAAGGGGACAGCTGGGCCGACAGGCTCGGGGGGCACTAGAGGAAAGACGGAGGGCAGCCGATCTGTAATGGAGACGGTGGAAAAAAGAGAGGAAGACAGCTGCTACTGTGTTGACCGCACATTATTATCAGCCCACAGGTCTCCGAAATCCTGCGCTGTGAGACACCGGAGCGGCAGACGCAGACGGAGGCTAAAGCTCGAATACAAACAAAGCAGTAATAAATATCGTGGCTGGCTGGATTGTTTGGATCAACAGCAATATCCTGGCGTATTGATCCCCCCCCCACCGCTCCTCCTCTCACACAACTGTTCAACATGTTGAAGTGGGTTTTTTGGACATATTTTGGGTGTCATTCTGCCGACCTGACAGACACCAACAGGTCACTCTGAACCGTCAACCTGACCGAGCCTGAAAGGGGAGATGGTGGGAAAACAGCCTGGGGGGGGGGGGGGGGGGGGGGTGTTAAAAGGAAAAGAGCGGCGGGTGCAGAGGAGTCAGCACATACTGAAGGTCATAGATTTTTATCTGTTTTGCTTCTTTACCTCAGAGTGTTGCCCGTCCGACTCCTCCTGGAGGTCTGGGGGGGACGTGGCAACGGCAGGAAGCTCTCATCCCAGGACGCTGCTCATCGGCCTCCTCGCTGCCTGCGAGAAAAACAATTTGGCCCTTAATTTCATCAAGCAAAGCAGGTTCGAGAAACAGCATCAGAGGAGCACATTGAACCGAAATAAGAACGCTTCTGCGGGTTTAGCCGCACTGTGAGAATTAGCTGGCATCAGATCCCGACTCATCAATCGTGTGATCTCATCCTTCTATCTCCTTGCTTCCAAGTCCGTACAGGCAGCCGATGAGGTAATCAGCCAGCTTGTTGCAGTTTGATAAGTGATACAATACGGCTATTGATTTTAGCCTGTGTGCCGGGGTCAGTTTCACTATTTTCTCATGAATAGACTAGTTGTGGAGTATCGTCCTTGATGGGCCCAGAGAGTGAGAAAGAGGAACAGCACTGTTTTCAAAGTGCCAAATAGGAGACGTGCAAATGGATCAAAGCAAAACAGCCTGATGCTCCTGAGCTAAAGGAGCGTGACAGCATTAGCTGGGCAGAAGGGAGGAACTAGCAAGCTGAACGAGAGGACATAACCATCCTTAAGGTTGCAACATTCACCCTTTGGAGGCCCAAAGCGTCCCAATAAAACATCCCACCCATCCATCACAGCAGCTGCCGAGGCGCGCTGCATATGTGTGCGTGCGTGATGTGTGTATATACGTAGATGAATGAGTCTGAACCTTTGCAGCTTGAGGTCGGCCTGACATCTTTTAATTTTCCTGAAGCCAATGGAAGGGCAAAAAGACATGACCTGCTGCGCCATTACGATCTCTCATGAACACACACACACACACACACACACACACACACACACGAACACACACACACACACACACACACACACACACACACACACACACACACACACACACACACACACACACCACACACACACACACACAGCACCATATCTAATCAGGAAATTACATCAGCCTGTGCAGTTGTGCAGTCAACCCACAGATGCAGATTAGATAGAGATTTTTTAATCCTTTAGATCACTGCTGGATAGATTACCTCACAGGGAGGGGGGTGTGGAGGGGGGTGTGGGGGGGGCAGCATGTGGGACCCTGCGATATCAGGGGGTTGGTGCAGTACTTCTAATGGAACAGTTGTTGGTGATGTAGCTGAGAAATAGCAGCAGAATTTGAAGGTGACTCTTGGGAAATGCTAACATGGAGCTGATAACATGGAGGCTCTTTGACCTAACAGCAAGATATTGGCAGTGAACGCCACGCAGACGGCCGTCAGCTGGACCAGAAATAAAGCATCAGCTTCCTTCCCAGGTCATTTTTTAACTGTCTTAAAACAGGGGTGACAAGTCAACACCACAGTCTCACAGAATGAAGATCAGTCAGGTATAAACCAAAGAGGATATCATAATCTCACTCTCTCTCACACACTCTCTCATGCTCTCTCTCTCGCATGCACACACACATTCAAGCTGCTTTGTTGCCATAATTTGCTCCATTCGATGCTTGGCCCACTTTTCATCACCGCTTTCATTGTGTAAGCACACATACATTAAACATGATTTGCTACCTAAATTTCTTTTACTCGACTGGGATCTGGATGACATCAAAGCCATGAAAACAGAGGGAGAGAAAGAGATGCACACACAGATAGCAAGAAAGAGATGGCTTCGTTACAGAGAGCAGGGTTTAATCACTGACCTCTCGGCTCGGAACCGAAGACAAATGGCTGTGATTAATGAGGGTCGTTTATCTTGAGAGAAGAGCAAACAATACCATCTGTAGCAGCCCACGCTGTCCTCTTAGTTCTACCTGCTAGATTAAACTCCAGTTAGCTCCTCAGATATGAGAGCAGGGCTGGTGCAGCTCCACTATTGGACGCCAGAGGGCGCCCTACAGTCCAGAGGTTACAGCCCATAATCAGGATGTGACATTCCGGGAAACTGATGAGAAAGTAGACAATAGCTGGGGATTCATTTTAATCCGGCATGTTTCCCAACTAAATAAACTAGGCCGTTCCATGATATTCCAAGAAGTTGATGCGTAAATTTAAAAAAACAAAGGCTGAAATCAGATCGGAACATTTCAGTCACAGGGTTGCTCATTTACTTATCTGCTTATTTCTGGGAAACGTCCGACCTTAAAACACTTGTGATGCCACTGACCTGCTGCGCTGCCACCTGAGTGCAGGGTGCTCTGTCATGTTTATTCCATTTAAGAGACAGGGTTCTCACGATGCTACTTTTCCTTGGTTCCGGTCTCACGTTTAGAGACGTTTGCACGCACTCCCTCTTCATAGAGCAACATTGTAAATGTAGCTGCTGCCAGACGAGGCCAACTTACAGGCAGTTAAGCGACTAATCGATCCTCTCCCCTCTAGCTCCCCTCTGCTCCTCTTAGATTTCAGCTCTGAAGTCATCCTCCTCGGTGGCCAGATTAGATGAGCTGACACGAGGGGCATCTCCCCGACACATCTAAAGCCCAGCAGCTGTTGCTCAGCCACAGCTGTATCCACCTAACAGAAAATGGAATGGGAAAAAAAATAGTCCCCAGCTTTCAGAAAGGGAACGGAAATGAAGAGACACTGAAGACCGGACGGATTGTTCTCTTTATTTGGTGTGTCTGCGGTTTTATCTGCCATCCTGCGGATCATCTTCTGCCATGTTCACGCTAACTCCCCTCGTGTAATTCCTGCTGTCTTTAGCCGTTCATCTGTGGCTTCAAGTGCACGGCGATGTGCACATTCCCAGCTCAGCAGAGTGTGACGGGGAGGAGTGGACAGTTGCCAGATGAGATATCCAGACATATTTCACAGTGACGCGCCAGAGCGCCCGTTAGCATCTGGCCGCACTTTAACTGCGCAAGTAAGTCCAGCGTGCAAACCGGATCACACCTGCTGGTGTCACGCTTCGCACGGTCAACTGAAGGATTTTCACCATCTATGATGCTCCTCCAGACTGCAGATGCCAGCTCAGCTGACAGAACTGAGAGTAGAATGTGAAAGTTGCCTTTTAAATACATCTATCACGATTGAATGAATCGAAACCACAACGTTCAGCGTGGTGGTGAGTTGAATACGTCCTTTTGCCGGGGTATTAACGTCAGAATTAGCGCGCCGTTAGCAGAGTTGTGGGTGGAAACAGCAGAACCCAACGAGGTTCTATCCAACGTGGAGATTTTTCCATGAATCATCCAGGTCGCTCCCCAAATTCGTTGTAATTCTCAGCATTTTGGTCCACACAGACGGTTCTTTCCAGTACTTATTTCATAAGGAACCGCTCCCTCTCCCGGGTGAATGTGTGTCCACAGTTGCTTAAGTGCTTTAATGTCATGTGGGCAATCAGGAGGGACGCCCACAGATCTGCCCAGAGCCGGGGGACCGTGCGCTTCTCTCTGAAGCACATGCACGCATCCATCTGCGCACGAGCTTGCTGCTGCACGAATGTGGGACACTTAAAAATAAACATGGTTATGCAAATGAGATGCATGAACAAAGAAAGAATTGAAGGGCATCTTTGGTTTTAAAAGGACGACGAGAGACTTTTGGTGCGTCCTGTGTGTTTTTACTGAAGCCTCTTTGTTTGCTTCACAACACTCTTTACAGCCGCTGAACCCTGCAGCAGCAAATTTCACCATATTTCAGTATTGCTGCACCGCCGTTAACGCCTCGCTTTTTTTCTCCTGCTCGTAGAACAAACGCTTTTGTTTGTATCCGCCGGGGTGCACACAGCACTCGTGCCCGTATCGGTGTGTGGTGCTAGCGCAGACTGAGGGACAGACACACAGGGACGCTGCGCTCTGCTGTGCTGGTCCAGGCACTCAAACCCAACAAGGATGAACTATAAATAGAGTCTCGTCCACCCCCACTCTTAACCCCTTTCCTCCTTTCTGGACAGATTTTTACACAGCTCAACATTTCTGCTTCTACCTTCTCATTTTTGTCCCTCATCTTCATTAGGTCCCGCTCTTCATGGTCTCTCGGTAGATTATCGGTTGGAGAAGAGGATCTAAAGCGCCGGAAAATCAAATAGGCCACCATCAATTTTGTGATCCCGGATGGGGAGCAAGTGGGATGGTGTAGGGGTACAGGGGGAGGAGGGCTGGTTAAGCGTGGAGATTCGGCTGACAGAGTTATGTAAGTGAGGCTAATCCCCTCCCAACCCTGCTATAGTCAGAGACGGGATGACACTGGCCTCGTTTCTTCTGTTCATCTCTGCATCTGCTGCTTCCCGAGCAGTGTGTCTCCACCTCGACCCGTCCGTTTTATCTTTGACAGCACACGCAGCTACTGCACGCCTCAAACCCTGCGCATCAAAAACTCCTGGACCTGCTCAGGATCATCAGCCTCAACAAAGACGCCGTAATTTGTCAGGAAGATCTTTTAAATTCTACTGACATGGGTTTATATTACAGTTATCTCCAGTTGTTGAACATAAAAAAACAATTTGAAGAAAAGTTTGAAACTATATAGACATCATTAAATCAAATTAAGCAATTAAATACGTATTGATCAGGTGCAAATCAGTTTGATAACACAAGGTCAGCTGGCTCTGACCAGACACTCAGAACACTGCCCTCTGGTGGTTGACTGATGTAACAGGTCAAACAGGAAAATGCCTGAGTAATTTTTGATTAATGTTTGGTTTAGGGCTGATATTGACTTATTTCATAGCCTGAAAACATCAGGCACGTTCACCTCTGGTTTTAAGGGTTTGTTAATTAAGAAGTAAAGATACTTAATCTCAGCTTTAAGTTGAGATGCTAATTGTCCATTAGCTTGTTTCTCTCCAGGCTCTGAATCCTCTGAAAATCTCCTTTGCGTCGCACCTTCTGGTCTTAGCTGGGAGCCGCGCCGCAGCTCGCTGTGATCTAAACAGCCTTTAAGAACCTCGACTCCACTGCTAACAAAGCTAACGGCTGATACTACCGCAGCCTTGGACACGTCCAGGTGCCAAACCATCTGTAGACACTGTGACAACAAAGGCTTAGCTCCCTCACATGACTCCTCCATTCCAGACCCTCCTGGTCTGCTCAACCCACACTCTCCATCCCCAGACGTCCTAATCTGAAGAGGTACGGACAGCTCAAAGGGTCAGCGAGGCCAGAGTCACCTTGGACTGTTTCTCAGATGAGGCTTCTAGTTTAGTTTCCACACCAATTATAGCTCCTTAGCGCATTTATATGCCAATAAATAAACACAATTCCAATTAAAATGTGGTCGTCCATTTCTAAGTTTGGGATGGGTAAACTCCATCTATTACGATGAATCGGCGTCTAACCTGCTCATGGGTTTGAGACCACCTGACTCCACCCACCGTGGGATCGTGCTGATCTGTTAGGTATTATTCAAAAGTTCCTTAACCCCCCCCCACCCAACCTTCTGTTTAGACGTGACGCTCTATTAAACTTTGACCTACTTCTCTCTGCTCTTATTCCACGCCGGGTTGGGGGGGGGGGCGTCCAGGACCCCAGACACAGCGAGCTCTGCACTGATCCACCCTGCTAATAATAATAATAATATATTCTCAAAGGATTATTGGGACAATGCATCTTTGGAACGTCCAGTGACAGAGGGATGCGGAGGGAGGCTTGAGGACGCGTTGATGTGACAGAGGCTCACAGGACCCATTGTTTGGGGCATTTAAATTCCGTGCACGGACGAGCCTACGGTACTGTAGCCGAGGACTGGTTTGAACTGGCGAGATGCTTCATCAGTGCATCCGTAATGTGTTCCTCGTTTCCGAGAACAATCTCCCGCAGCAGACAGAGCACGATCCTCTGGAGCCCGTCCTCTGCAGGACAAAGCAGAGACAGACAAAACCGAGGCGGCGCGAAGCCCCTCGTAACAGCTAGGAGACAGAGCTCCGGCCGTCTCAGCCCGGGTCCCCAGGAAACTGAGCCGAAATCATCAACTGCACTTCTTTTTTTTCTGCCAAGTGTTTCGTAAGCACAGGGACGGATTCCCGGCCAGCGGAGCGGGACGGGTGAGGGGGACGTGGGGGAGGGGGGAGTAAACCAAGACCACGGCTGGGACACCATCCCAGAAGTTCCTGGAAGTATTCTGGGAACATGTGAGCCTCAGAAAGAAGAGGAAGGGTTGGCTGGAGGGGAGGGGAGGGGGGGTGAATACATCTGCCAGCAATTAAAAGGAAGAATAGTAAGATGTGCACGTGATGCACGGGGGACGTGATTTATAGAATGGCCCAGGCTTCAGACTTTCCACATCCTCCCTCTCCGCTCCAAAAGGCAAAAGTTTTGATTTTTTCCAGCTCGTCAGCTGATACAGGAAGGGGGAAGGGCGCCATGTGGCGCACACACTGCCAAGGGGTCATCTGGCAGACGGATCCTTGGAGTTGGCTTCCCTCCTCTGAGCAACACACACACAACACACACACACACCCACACACACACACAGGGGAGGTAGCTGGAGGAAATCTAATCTCCAAATCAGACACATGTCCAAACATCTGCGTGTCAGTGGATCTTTGCTTATGTTAATGGCGCTGAGGTTGCCCCCCCCCCCATACTATGCTCATTCATTTCTGCTGATGTAGTTGTTTACACAGGCCCGAGTATAAAATGGTAGCATTTGTAGAGCCTTATTTTGTAAAAGCAACCCAGGTGGGGCCGGTGGGCTATTAAGCTGGATCGATAATTCCCGTTAGAGTTGCTGGCACAAACGAGCCTTCCAATGTGGGCAAATCATCGGCTGCATCTCCAGCGTGTTTGGCAGAGCGCTCGTCTGGAGGCACGTTCCTCTTCAGATGGAGGAAAATTTTCAGATGTGTCACAAGCTTGTTGCATCTTCTGCCCGTCTCCTCCTCAGAGCCCTTCGGTCCTTCGTTTGCACGTTTGTGTGTGTGTGTGTGTGTGTGTGTGTGTGTGGTCTGCTGTTTCAGCACTGGCCATTCCAGCCCTCATACATCAGCCCCCTGACAGCGGTG